>NC_086247.1:141592309-141910677 GCF_021018805.1 Prinia subflava
TGGGTAAAAGGGTATGGAACAAGCCTGGAGAAAAGCAAAAATTTAGAGAATATTGTTTGGTCTGTATGTTTGAGAAATTTGGAAAGGATCAGAAAGGAACCACTGAAGTCACCACATCGTGGCTCACCCCTCCCTCTGACTACATGGCAACGCTGCTGTCAGCAATGGAAAACTGGAAGTACGTGGTGTGCTTGGGAAAAAGCTTCATTTTTTGATAACTATGCAGTCAATTCAGCATGTCAGTGCTGTGGGGTTTTTTCCTATATTTCCAGTCACTGTCAGGTGTGTAACACAAAGTAATAAAAGAATTAAAAATTATATCCCTTTCTTGGTACAGTACTCTTGGTACAGTACAGTGAAATCTCATATACTGTGGCACAGCCTCTCTGAAGTTATGAGATCATGTTTATCTATGTTTATATTTATGCTGTTGCTCTTCAAGTGTTTTGGTTTTCTTTTTTTTTTGTTTGTTTTTATTGGGTTTTTTTGGGTTTTTTTTTTTGGTTTTTTTTTGGTTTTTTAGGATTTTACAATGTCAGGTTTTTGGAGTTTGGTGAAGATTTGTGTTAGGTGTGGAATATTACATTGGGAATGGCATAGAATGCTTTGGTCCCAGGTGAAAAGGAAGCACACATATTGATGAATTGAGAGCAATGGAAGAACACTACACTAAACAGTTTTCCACAAATAATATTTATAGAGAACATTGCAATAAGGATGATGGAAAAAAGGCTTCAGATGAAGGCACCCAACTGCTTTGGGCTTTCCAGTGTCATTTTCCCATTTATGTGCAATACTATAAAACCAGAACTCTTGGCAGATGTTTCTGAGGTTCAAAATTCAATGACTATTCCATCATAAATAGTAGAGGCATTAATGGAAAGATTTTTGAAGATATTTGTGAGACAGATTTCGCTCCTTCCCCACATAGCAGAGGCATTGTTTTCATTTCTGGCAGATTAACCTCAGGCCAGAATCTCCAATCTGTTGACAGTGCTTATGACTGGATAATTTATTTTAGCTAAAATGTCTCCAAATCAAATAAAAATATCAGTCTACACCCCCAAAATCCAACCTAAAATTTAGGATCAGCCTTAGGCTGACAAGCTGCATTACTTCATTCTTTTAAAGGAATCTACCATTATCGTGTGGTAGTTTGAAGTGCCTTAGTGCTGTTATGCAGCAGAAAACCACACTCATTTTTGTTATCTCACTATTCAGGCTGCTTTGGTCCCAGTTCAAGAGGACATTTCAGTCCTAATTTCAGTGAAGTCTGGATGTTGATCCTTAAAAAGGGGATGTAAGCCTTTAAATATATGAAGGTGACTGCTGGTTTGAACTCTAAACTCTAAACTTTTTCTACTCACATCAATGAATCCTGCCAATGTGTGACAGCTGGGCACTGCTGGCTTTTGTTCTATACATGCAAGTCCTGCAGAAGTTTGCTAACTGAAACAGATGAAAGGAAGGCAAAGCAAGGGCTGGGTGATTCATCCTGCTGCAGCTGTTAAATGTTAATTTCAAAATGACAATGCAAATCCTCTTTTTGGTGGTGATGTATTTGGGAAAAACCCCGTCACTTAAAAAGAAATGTAAAATCAAGATCACAGAATCATAGGATAATTTAGGTTGGAAAAGACTTCCAAGATCATCAAGCTCAATCTTTGACCAAACACCACCATATCAACTAAACCACAGCACTAAATGTCACCTCGATTTTTGAACACTGCTAAGGGTGGTGATTCCACACTTTGCTAAGCAGCCCATTCAGATACTTGACAACACTTTAGGCGAAAACATTCTTCCTGACATGGATTATTTCCTTCTCCTATTGTTTGCTATAATCAGGAATTAATTCAGTAATTCACCCTATGTTCTATTTCATGCAAAAGTTTGAGCCATGAGTTCCTCATAATTCCCGATATTGTTATAATATACAATTTTATGTATTTACATATGGAAAGAACAAAGAAGTAATTAGGCTCATTTTCTTTAAATATAGGTTTCCTACTTTGTGAATTCAGATTTGTGCTTTAGCTGAAGTTGTATTATATATAGGGAGTATTAGAATGAATATAAGGAAAAAAGAGATCCCACTATAAACTGTGAACTGTAAAAGGTAGAATTTTTTTTGTAGGCTAGGATTAATGTATGTAATGTGGAGAGAATTAGGCATACTTAATTTATCTGTGAAATATTTTCAATGGAATTAATCTGTTAACCCATTGCTGTAGAGATTCATTCTATTATTTCCTTTAAAGGAGTATGAACGCAACAAAAATATTCTTTGGTTGTTTCAGTACACCCAGACGATTAAGAGTTTCTCTTAAACAATCTCATGTATTTCACTTTTCAGCTTAGAAATTTCTTCACTGTCTTCTGTACCATCTCCTGTCTCTAAGCTATTGTTAGTGTCATATGGCTATGTCTATGGAAATGAAAGAATCAGTATTTTACTTAATTAGCTGGCCTTACACAGCCAGCAACTCTCAAAATTTGTATTCCCAGGCAGATTAATTTCAAAATCATTCTACTATTTTGTGAGCCAGAACTGAAAAAAATACATGCAGCTGATGTAGGTTGTCTAGATTGAAATGCCAAGTTGGTACTGGAACAAAAGATTAACCTTAGATCAAATATGAAGTGATTAAATCATTATATCATTGAATGTGTGTCTTGTTGAAATCTATAAATTCTCTAGGTTCTAGACATTCCTTGGATTTCTACTTCCTCTGCAGCTTAAATTGTTACATCTCTTATTTGCTGGCACCTGAAGGCATTATTTAACTAAGGCATTATTTAACTAAGGCATATTTAACAGGCATTAGTCTGTTACTTGATGACCTATATGAGACCAGGGTCTTTGGGCAAGTCCTCAGTAGGTGCTCTGTACACTTCTCTTCTCTGAATAGTTTCCTTGACCAGTCCCCTTGCTGACAGATTTTCTCCAATCACACTTGTAGGAGTCAGGAGAAATCTTAAGTTCACAGAAGTTGCATCAATGTGCAGATCACACAATCAACAACAACATCTGTCCCTTGGTGTTTCCTTGGACAGGCCAGCCCCAGCCCTTTGGGGACAATGCTGTGGTTCAGAGTGGCAGCCAGAGCGCTGCCAGGCTTTGTGCTGAGCACATGCACAGGCAGAGCACTTTATTCTCCCCTCTAAATCTCTGACGTACAGAGGTGGCTGGAGTTCAAAGCCCTGTGGACAGCCAATGGAAGTGGTATTTTGGTTGATAATGTCCTTCCTCCCTTTGCATTCCCACTTAGGGAGAAGTTGTTAGGGAAGCCTAACTAATACATTTTATTTTCAGATCTGGATTAGCTATGCTCCTGTGACCAATTTAACCCTAAACACATTGTAGTTTCATGTGTACTTTGCAAAGATGTTATCTTGCTTTTATGAAACATAGGGTTTTTTTATTCACTATCGATTTGGCAAAATGTGCTTGGTCTTGCTTTTATGTTCTGGAGAATATAGGATATAAAAAAATGAAAGTTTACTTTATGTTGACTATTTCCCATCCGTTTCTCAATTCATTCTAAATCAAGGTTAGAAATCCCCCAAAAATTAATTCCTGGGCCAAATGAGAAATGAGAAGGACTGTTGAGGTTAAACAGTGCTTTTTGGGAGTAAATATTAAATTTGTCCATATTTTTTACAGTATTTCACTCCAGTCTATCTCTAAGGAGCAGCCCTAAATCTTTCCAAGTATTATTATTTCAGTTCAATATTTCTATTTCAACATTTTTTGAAAGTCTACAACTCAATGTGATCTTCACTACACAATGTAAACCCAACTCTTTGGAAGAAAAGAATGACTAAATGATTCTATTTGTGCTTCTGATCCTTTATGAATACTAATGCTCACAATCACAGATTAAATTAATGTCAGTTGCCTCTGTCACACTTGGCAAATGAAACATAAAAGATTCATCTTGATATGGTAAGTTGTCCTTGACAGCAAATTAAAATCTTAATAAGTGTCCTACTCAGAAAACACATACATACACATACTGTTCATTCCTAGAAATCATGGGCAGTGTGGGTTCATTGTGGATTTTGTTTAATGAAAGCTGCCTATAATTATGAATTATTTCTTAAATGCCCTGCTATGCTACAACAGGGATTTTAAATCTTAAAGGAAAATATTTTTTTCTACTGCCTCAGCATTTTGTAAGGACAACCTCAATAATGTACTGAAAGTGAAAGCAAAAGAAGCTGAAATACAATAATTTTATTTTTAGATTATGCTTAAAAGATTTTTTTCTCAAAGGCACTCAATTTTTTGTGGCTTTTTGCTGATAGAGAGAAGTTCACATCCTCCTCTTGAGCTAAAAATTGTCTTTTGTACACCTTTGAAGATAAAGGGAATGTTTTGCTATTGGCAAGAGTGGCAAGAGCAGTTCTCACTATTCAAACCTAGTTAGCTCACGTCTGGGTACTACTGGGTAGAAGGGAGGAATGGGAAAAGAAAAATACATATTTAATTTGCTTTGGAAAGATGTGTAAATAAACAGCCAGGATTGTATATGTCAGACAGAGTACTTGGATTGACTTCTGTAAGTTATAAGTATTAAGGACTGAGTTCAACATGGTGGACAATAACATCTAAATTTAGAAGTCATAAATGACCTCTTGCTCTCTCATAACAGAAATTTATGTAATATATATATAACGGGCCTTCTAATGAAATAAAATGATACTTAATTCTATCTGTAAATATTTTGAAATTCAGAGTTGATTTTCATAGCTGTAAAGATAACTTCTCTATTTACCTTATCCAGTACAAGGACATTGTACAGTTTAACATAAGATGGAATTCCTTGGTAAGAAGCTTGCTGTATTTTGGCAACAGCAGGTGTTTGAGCAGCTTTCTGTTTTTGCAGAACTCTTTTCATCTGTCCTATATTCATTATATTTCAAGAGCTAATTTAGAGTTTTTAGGCTGCATAGCACTAATGTCCCCACAGCACCACATACAGAATCTTTAATTATTCAGTGAAAGTCTGCAGATACAGTAGTGTTTATGAATTTCTACAGAAAATAATTATGGCACATGTGCAGACCATACTTTTCTACATGAAATAATCCTAGACTTTTAAATCCATTTTGTCAAACAACTAGCTCACATTCTGGACTAATGATCTATAAAATTTCATTTGTAGTGTAAAATAATACAAGAGATGAGATCTTTTAAAATCTTTGTAGAAGAGTTACTGGTGTGTGTTTCTATCACACTATCTGCACTTTATAATGGAACCAGTGACAGTCCTTTTTAGTGACAGAGCAGCTGCTGAGCAAGTACAGCAGCTGAACAGACAAGGTCATCCAAAAAACCCAGTATATCATGGAATAGGCATCCTTGTTCAGACTCAGCAGTGTTGCCACACTTAAAGCAATCTGTAATGACAAATAACAAGGTTTTGTTAAAATAACAGAATGACAATTTGTCCTCAGCTGAGTTTGGAGAAACTGTAAGTGTTAGAAGATATAAAATACAAGGATGTATGTATGTGAAGCTTTTGTTTCCATAAGGCCTTCCTGGTTCAGTTCAAGAAAGATGATCTCTTGCTCTTGGGCAGCTGTACCTCTGTAACCTTTTTTATATTCACCACAAATCTTCTGAATACAACCCCAGACACAGAATGATCTATTTCTTCATGGCATTCTTTGGATTTAATTATAGCTTTGAGTCCTGTGGTAAGGATAGTGAATGAAACGCCAACTCTCTGATGTGCTTCAGTGACACTGCCTATAGTCATTGGGGCAGAGAAAGATGGGAATTAAAAACAAAGTATTAACTCTGATAAATAAGTGCTTTTAATAGCACCGTTAACTGGTAATGCCTATCAATGCTGAGAATACTTTCAAGGTGCCAGATTGTATCCTTTTTTAGATGTTACGGTTATTCTGTTTGAACTTGGGTTTTCCATTTTGAGCTGTCTGCCTTTATGTCAACAGAAGAAAATATAATGTGCAGTTAAAGGCTAATCATTTTGGCAAATTTTAGCATCTTTAAAATGAGATTAACTTTCTGATACTCCACTGATTATATTGACTATATCTCTGTTGACAGTGGAGGCAAGCTACTTTGTAGACTTCTCTATTTAGTCTGAATAATCACATTTATATATCAAGTTGAATTGTAGACTTGGTAACGTGCACATCTTCACATGGAGATTTATGAGTACAGTAGCTGATCCCTGGGGTTTATACTTTTATGACTTGGCTGTGGGACCCAGTGTTCTCTTCCTGAATTCACTCATCAACAGGTTCCAGCTTCTGTAGCAAATAAATCTGAAGTTTTACAGGCTTTGTACAGCTTGTCAGCCCTCTGAGGGGATGTGGCACAGAAGGAATGCCCATGCCAGGAGGTGGGTATCAAAGCAGTGGGGTAAGGAGCTGCAGCTCCTACACATGGACAATTCCTACTGTGATGTAACTGTTGAGTTAGGTCAGAGATTGAAAATTGCCAGTCTAACACAAGATATTGAGAAGGTACCTAGAGAAAAAAAATCAGTTTTGTCAAATCTTAGAGGTTGAGAAGACAAAGATATCACAGATATTTTCAAATCTTTCAAAACTCATAAAACTCTGTTCCTAAAAAAGCAGACATAACAAAAACACAATCATATTCAATGTTTAATGGAATTCTTTCTGATTTCACTTGCAAAAATAATAGAATTCTAAAATCAGATGCTGTTTCTGTGAATTTCATCCAAGTCTGAAAAAGGCTGCTTCCTTCTAAGCCTTTCTTCTATAGCATAATTGGGCTATTACTTGTTTTCCTCTTGAACTTTCTCTCTCCCACAGGACAGGCAAATCTTTTGGCCTGATAATGCAATCATCTTCAGGCATAACCTATACAGGACAACATCTGTCAGGAAAACATAAATCCTTTATTAAAAAGAAAAAAAAAGGTATTATCTTCAAGTGTTTTGGTTGTGAAGTGTCCAAGGCATGTGCACCTCACAGTCTTTCTTCAGTGCACATTGTACATTTGCATGGTGATGAAAACACTCCTTCATTTTTGACTGAGGTAATATGGAGAGGAAAGGGGCTGTGACTAATGGGTGCATCTTTGGTTTGAGGAAGAAAACTTTCCTTTTGAATTTCACCAGCTATCATCGCCTATATCTGCAAGCATTTCTAGGGCTGGAAATCTGATCTGAATGGAAAGTGCTGGCAGACTTGGTGTGTTTTGTTGCTAACGTGCTGTCTGCCTTCCCCTGGCAGAAATCCTGGGATCAGTAACTGACAGATACCCATTGCCTGTGCTGACTAATATTTCCTGAGTTGTGCTCTGCAGCCTGTTCTCTGTGATTAATTGACCACATAAACCATATTTGTTAATGGGTTCATAGTATTTTCCTTAGTCAGTTGGCTAAACAAATACTCCATATCTCTGAAGGCAAGGATACACTTTATTACTTCCACATATGGCTCTAAAAGGATGTGATACAGAGGAACACAATGTGCCTAAGCCAACAGGAAACTTTAAAAAAGAAACATGTACAAAGGCTCTAAAAATTTGTTTTTCTTCTCACTCAGTTTCTTGTATTATTCACTCCAGAAAAACAGGCCAGCAATTTAAACAGTGAAAGGAAATCTGGGGGGAGTATAGATAGCAGAAGAAAATTCAATAATATAAAATATTCAGTTTGTATAGACTAAGCTGTGATGTTCTGAATTTTGACCAAAATCAAAGAGGATTGTTTGGGATATGCTTAAGCTATTAAGAAGACAAAGTACTTCATAGTTTAGACAATGAGTCATGAAAACCCCATGTTTGCAAACTTCTAGAAAAATTAAACACTAAACTCTGCCCCATAGATAGGTTAATACAAAGTTCATTTGGCCAAAATGCCTTCATTTGACTTACTTGATCCTAAAGGATCCTCTGTGCCTGGATTTTTCTTCTAGGAGTAATAACTGAACATCTTCAATTGTTTCTCCAGCTATTTGTTCCCCACAAACACCCTCCCTCCCCAGCAGCATTGCTGTGCTTCCCTGAGGGACAGAGACCTCCCACCCTTGGGGAGCCTCTGACTGTGTGAGAAGGATTGCAAAGGAAATAGATTTCCTGATAATTTTTACTTTAAGTTTTTAAATAAAGATGTCTTCTGTATTAGTTTGTTCCTAGGGAAGAAAATTTCTTAGTTTTCTTTGACTTGAAACCAGAAGCAGGAGTAGCAGGCTTTGACTTTTTATCTTTGTTGCAGATCTGGCAGATGACAGCAAAGGGAAGGCACCCAGGAAAAATACTGGGTAGAAAACTTGAATTATATCATGTCTACACTGTCAGACAATTTTACTGTCATGAATGCAGACCACTGAAGGGAAATCAGAAGCATGGAGCCAGATAAATTGTTTGTTTGTATGATTGTCAAATGGGGTGTCCATGGAGTTGAAATCTGGGCACTGTGCTGGAGTAATTATTACAGAAGAGCCCTGTTTTATTTTTGTTTCCTGCAGGATGGGAGGGTAGCTTTTCTCCATGCATGATTTTCAGAGCTGTGAGCTGAGTCACTGGGGTTTGGTGCAGTGCCGAAGATCCTGGCTTTGATTAGTTCTTCTTCTATTCTGAATCCCAGTACTTGAGCTATTCTGATGTATTTTATTTGTTAATAACTCGTATCTGTTAAGTGTGTGCTGTGCTAATATTGTAATTTTTAAAATTTAGTGTAAAAAAGTAATGTCATACTTTGCTTTTGATCAGCTGTGATGCCAAAATAGTTTTCTTTGTAATTCTGACTCACTATAGCTTGATTCAGATGGAAAACTTAACTGCAATTTACCACAGCCAGGATTTAAGCAAATAGTGCCTTTACCAGCATCCCATGCTTAATATAAATTTTTAATATGTCTTTTCACTGAACTATATCCTGAATATCTCTAATCATTTATCACTTTTTTTCCCGAATTCCTGTGCTAAATCCAGATTAACTGTTTGTGGGTAATTACATGCAAAAGATCTTCTGATCTGATCCTGCTCTTATGGGTGACAGAGAAGAGACACTGGAATAAGCAAACAGGAGTCTTCTAGGCTCTAGCATGTTCAGGGTACAACTACTTACATAATACTTATATTTAAAAGGGCTTGTGTCCAAGACTACATGCCTGGTGCTCTCCCAAGCTTGGATGAAACAGGCAGGTTTCATCATGAGCTGAGGAAACAGTGTCAGTGTCAAAACTCTCACTCTGATGGGATAAATAGAGAAGTTAAAATTTGTCTAACAAAGTTTAAAAAGTTATTTTGTATTTTAAATAAAATTAATATATAGTATAATAAGAAGTTAAGAAGAGAAAAGGAAAATCTTCCTGTTAAAATTAGTTTGAAATGGAGCATTCATTGTATAAAATTTCTCTATTCCTCAGATACAAAAGAACAGTAATATTGATTCACATTAGGAAATGATTTAAAGAAAATTTTCAACAGAAAATTTTATTCTAACAGAACACTATTTTGTAAAAATTTCAGAATATTGTTTTCTTATCCTGAGAGGAACATCCAAAGTAAACTTTAAACCACATGCAGAGCTTCTTGAATCAGCTCAGTCATAAAATAGTTCATAAGCACTATACCAATATTCCTTTGACTCTTAAGAGAGGATCCTACCCCAGAAGGGCTTAAAATGTGTACAAATGTCCATCGTGGATATTTCACTCTCTTGGTAGTTACTGTCAGAGCCACCAGTGAAAGCTCCACAAAAAGGTGGAAACAAAATATATTTTTAGAAACATTTTCAGGCAAACTTGTAAATGCGTACTTCTTAACATCTGAGAGATGAAAACATTTTGTTATTTCCTCATAAAAATGCATGTTAGCAGCAGAAGGTAACAGAATCATGAACCTTAAAATGGTAGTGCCTAAAAATCACACATTTCTTTATCTGACAAAATCAGAAAATGTACTGGATGAAGAGAATAAGATATATGTGCAAGAACACTTTTCAGGTTTCATCACCTCTAAACAGAGCTAATGACCTTTGGGAAGTGCATTGATAATAAATCTGGAATGGATTAATGTGTATGGAAAAGCAGGGGAGAAAATAGTTGTAGAGACCAACTGTAAATTCAATTTTGTACATGTCTTTCAAAAATGCTGTTTTAATGGTCCAGTGGTAGCTTACTTCTTGAGTGAAGCTTACATAATTGTCCCTTGCAAAACTATTCCTGCAATTTGGTTGTTAACAGAGAACTCATAGGCACTGTTTACGCACACAGCAACTAGGAATGCTCAGAGTTTGTAGGAATTATCAGACAGTAGTTAAAAAAGAATGAGCAAAAACATGAGTGACACCATTGCAAGGACTGTCTGTACCTTTTACAATAAGCTCTAATTGGAAACAATTCTCCCACTAATGAAAGTTCAAACAATAAATATCAAGAAATCTGCCTTGCTGCAACTTGGAGGACAGTTTTAGAAACAAACAGAGTTGGAATAAAAAAGTTTTGCTAAATCAAACAATTATCTAAAGCTCTATGCAGTCTTATACAGATAAAAGATTACAGGGCTGGTTATATAGAAACAGCTATAGTGCATTACAACAATTTTTACACAACTGTTTATAGCACAAGCTTAAGTTATTAGAGAAGGAAATGAATTATTAAGAAGAAACAAGTTACAAATATATTTCATACCATGGTTTTCTTAAAATTATAAAAATAAAAAATGCTTACTAGAGAGGCTACTGCATTTCATTGTAAGCAAAATGTTCCCTGCATGTAATACCCAGCTTTAATAAGTTTTTTTGAGGTTTATGTATTATTTGATCGATTCTTGAAGATGAGCAGTGGAAAAAGAGAGGCATATATTGAAATATTATTCTCTATTCTTATCAAGCAATACTCTTTGAAATTGTTTGTCCTCCAGTCCAGTGGACTTGTGAAACAAGTCTGGAAGAGACATAGTAAATGCCATATAACTATATTTTAGAGATAAACATGTCAAAAGGAATGTGCCTATTCCTTGTGGCACAGAAATGCTGCTTCCTTTTTAATATATGACATCTCCTGCTCTGGCAGTTTCTGAAAAAGCTTCTTAGTCCAAACTCACTCTGATGCAGCAGCTTTTAAATCCTAAGTTCACAATACAAAATATAGGCAGCTTTAAGGAAAACTGTGTTATTTATGAACTGCAAGTAACAGTTCAATAATTCAGGTCCATTAGTCATTTACTCATATCTACTTTAGGTTCATCCAAGGCAGATTTATGAATACAGTTCATAACAAACAGTAGTCACTTCCCACTTCCTAAATCTGCTTAACATTTGTAAAAGTTGAAAAAATGTAAGTATATGCACTGAGGGGCTTGGAATCTTTATGTCTTTTATATAAATGTCAGAATTGCTGAAATGCATTTTTAAAGAAAATATCTGTAACAGGGACCATTACCAGAAACTCTATTTTGGAAAAAAAATCTGAAGGCTTTTAATTATGGAAAAAAATTGTGAAATAGAAGTGGGGGGTTCTATTTTTTTATTTGTTGTTTCTATTTTTTACAGCAAACATTTTTAGGGTGGCGTAAATTTATTGGCATTCTTGGAGCTTCTTGTGGCTCTTACTGAATAAGGGAAATTTTGAGAATCAGATTTGCTTGCATTGTATTATTTTCACTTTCAACCATTCAGCATTTTCGGGAAGTTCGAGACTATCAGCCTGTAATTAGTGCAATGATGGTGATTAAAGGCAGAAACGATTAACAAGGGTGACTTCTGGCCACTCAAGCAGTTAAAATGATCAATGGGTCTCCAACGTGAACGCTGTGTTTTAGTGGTTGATGCGGAATTCCAAATGTCTGGGTGCAGAAAATACAAGCAGCGAGATAACGTGGCTGGAAGGTATTACTGAAGCTGACATCATGTCTCTCTCAGCCAGACGTGCAGAGCAGCACTGCATCACACATGCCAGATCTGAACAGTCTTTGGAAAGGTGCTGGCGTTCCACACTTGAAAGGAATAATATCCTATTAATCATGGAATAATATTTCAAGGCAAGAAAGAAAGACCCAGTACTATGGTTTTATCAGATGCCTACAATTCTCGCCAGCACCAGCAAACAATGGTTCCCAGTAGCAGACAACCACAGTTGGTTCCTGAGAATTCCCATCCTATTAGCTTGCAGATACAGGAGAAGATCTATCACAAATTCTGTTAGGTTTTAGAATATATAGAACAAAAAACTACCACCTGAAGAAGGAGCTCTGCAGGCTTCTAAAATGATTGTTATTGCAAAGGCTTTCTAATATCCCTATCTTCTTCTTCTTTCCAGAGTCTGTGGGGATTGGTACTTAGCTCAGAAGGAGTTTAGAGCATGTTTTAAGCTTTATCAAACAACTACGACAACTGCTGTTATATGAGTATTCTCATAAATGCTTTTTTGGACTGTGATACAGAGGGACAGCGACCCTGGGCTTTATTTCATGTCCTGTGTAGCACTGATCTACATATGAATTAACCAGGAAAGGAAAAAAACTGAAAGGAGGCAGAGAATTCTAGACTGGGGTTACAGTCATTCACATAACCTGATGATCTGGATTACAAAGAAAGTTTAGAGTATTTCAGTCACTAACAATCATAAAATGCTTGTGATCATACATAACCAGGAGAATCATCAAGACCTCTACCATGATTTATTATGCTTACTTCATGATTCTTCTATAAGCAAATGTTATATATTACTATTAAAATAGTTAATTTATATGTCAATTTTTATGAATTTCCCCACTGAAAATTGTGAGTAAATGTTTGAGATTTACTCAAAGAGTACCTTTAATGCAATAAACAAAGCAGCATTTGATAGCTAACTTCAAAATAAAGCTAACACAGGACACAAATAATGTACAAATAAAAACTGAATTTTACCAGTACAAATCCACATTAATTTCACTACTGACAGTCAATTTCTGAAAAACTGTGGCCCAAGATGGCATTGGTACAGTGGTGTTTTTATTGATTAACAACTCAGAAAATCAGAAATTTTAGTATTCCTATGCACGATATCAGCTGCCAATCTACTAGGACTAGTTGTAAAGAGAAGGAAGAAGCTGTAAACCACCGGAGGAAGACAAAATTTTTAATGAGTTATTAAGGTTAATATGATAAAAATAACTATTGAAATTCTTAAGGAATTCCTGGGAATGGGCTGCAATCCAGGCCAACTTCTAGGCAGAATGAAGATACAAAACAGCTTACAAAAAGAAATGTGCAGAAAGGACTAACATAAATGACATTATGGTGTAATGGCTACTGCATGTTTTCCTACATGCTGCTGATCCATAATTTTGTTTCATTTTATTTAATTTCATTCACTTATAAAGATCACTAAACCAAGAAAAAAGTGTAGGAATAAAGGGCCGTCCAGTACTTCTTCAGTTCCTTTGTCACCAATTATTCCTTGCTACAGTTTCTTCCCCCATTTCACCACTATTGATTACAATGTACTGCATTGTATTTTGAAATTTAGGTTCAGAGTGAATCTTAAAAAACAACAAAAAAGAGGTTTACTTAAGTTTTTGATATATTTTCAAAAATGCTCAATTGAGCACAGAAACCTACTAGCAGCAAGGTACTTCTGAAGGGTTGATTGATGGGACTGGATTTGATTTAAACCCACTGCTTATGGGTGAGTGACAAGAACGGCTTCCCATGATTTTTACGATGGTTTTCTGGAAGCCCTGGAAAGTAGTGATTAGTAACCATAAAACTAGCTTGGGCCGATCAGCTGCAAAATGAAGCCTGTTCTGTAATCCTTTCTTTGCATCTCCTTATTCAGTTTGCTTTTAAATCAGCGTGCAGAAAGTCACTGTGTAATAACAAATTGCCAAATAACAGCAGACTGATCAAATGAGGAAAAGCCAGCTGGTAAGGCAAAGAGATGTCTGCCTTAGGAGGGTTCTTTAAAGCTGCAACTACATTTTTGCAAAGTTGCTTACAAGGAGAAGTATTTTACTGTACCCCTGTTTCCTCCTGAGACAGTCAGTCCAAAGACCCTTTGGCTGCCTCCCGATGGCCGCAGAAGGACAGGAGGGGAAAGGGGGCTGACACCATAGAGACCCCAGACTCAGTTCTGCTGGCTTGGCACAGGCTGGGGTGGAAACGTGCCAGAGCCCTGCAGGTGTGCCCACTGGTCCATGGGGAGAACAATGGATTCATCATGAGTGCCTGGGCTGTGTTTGCTCCAAACTAACTGTGCTGTACCCACTGCAGAGACCAGCCTGTCTTGCCCCCTCGTTAAGCAAGAAGGCACCACTCATGAGATCTGCCATCCCTCCTGGCGAGCTGCCCCTCACCTCAAAATGGAGTATAATAAGCACCCCAAAAAAGGCCCTTTAGAGATTTCCCTGGTGGACAAGACAGATCTATTGATGCACGCCACGAGGACTGCAAAGGTGGTCTGTTGGCTCAGCCTTACGAGGACTCACATCTCCCACTGGTAGCTATAACCCCCTCTTCTCTCTTTTCTCTTCACTCTCTCCCTCTTTCTTTCCTTTTTCCTCTATCACACATTGTGGGTATCAATGAGATTCATTGATTTTGGTTAAACTGAGTTGTCTTTGCCTGTTTTTGCACTTTGAAATCCAAACCAACCCTCACGGCCATCCATCAGACCGTGCAGCTCCCTCACGGTCACAGCTGCTCACAGCTGGGGGATGCGCCACAGTGGAAAGGTCTGAGGGCTGCTGGTGACAGCCTGTTCTATCCTCATGGTAAAAGCTTCTGTTAACAACAGCTTTCTGCTCTTTGAACACAAGTGTGTGTTCTACACCTCCTGTCTGGGAGCTGACAAGCAGCCCCTGATTGCCAGGCATCTGTTACTGGCAAGAATGGACAGTGCAAGCCCACTATCCAGCTCTGGTCTTAGAGATGGTTGGCTCCTGCATTTATGGAGAACAGCTCTGCTTCCAATAAAAAGTGATTTAGAGAAATTTACTATCTCGGATCTCTTCTGAGGGCAGGCTGGCTGCTTTGGAAGGAAAATATCTCCAAGAGTGATATGACTCTCACAGTGGCTGTGAGGACTTGAATGCAAGATTTATGCTTAAATATACAGACTGCAAATCAAGGCTAGGCTTGCAATACAGAGAAAGTACAAGGGAAATATATTTTCCCTTCTGAAAAACCAGTCAAGCAGAGATGCTGGTGGTGGGGCTGGGCTCAATGAAGAGTAAGCCAGAGAAAGCAGAGGATGCTTGGCAGGATCTGCCACATTTGCTCACCCTGTTCTGTGCATGTTGAGTTGGAGCCAGAAACAAAGACTCCTCTGTGGTCAGCAGACCGCTGGCCCAAATGCTTTTTTATTACAGAAACAAGCCTCAAGGCATGCTGATCGTGGCAACATCTACATAAAAGTTACTTCTTGCATACGTAGACACTTTTGGGCAAAATTTTGTCCAGTTCCTAATTGGGTAGAAAGCAATAAGGCAAAAATCAGGCTGCTGAAGAGCCATAAGAACTGTGGGAGTAACTTATCATTCTTGCCAATAGGATAACTTCAGAAATCAATGAAACCCCTCTGGCTGCCTTTGCTGCGCATCCAGCAAGGCCAGCAAGTTCTCATCTCCACTGCCTACTTTGGAGTGTCTAAAGTACTGATTTGCTTAGAGCCAGGTGGATCTGTCATTGAATGTCCATTGTCTCTGACTACCTCAGTCAGGACTGTACATAAAGCTTTGCATGGAAGAATTGAAATCCTCTACTGCTGCTGTGTGAGGACACAGAAACTCACACACATGAATCATTGTCCAAAACCAGTACATATTCTTCTGTCCTATTTCTACGTTCACACACAAAACTTTGTGTGTATATAATTACTAATTTTTCATAAACCAAGCAATGGTAAGAATGTGAAGAAAAAAATAAATAAAAGCATTTGCATTTTAAATTACTATCTGAGGAAATTCCAAAGTTATGACAAATTGTTTCCAAACAAATACTTAGGGGAATGAGTATTACATTTTATAAAGTAATTGCATTACATGCCATAGTTCATGTCCAGGAGGGGACATTGTGAATGCATTTCAAGTAAGATTAGAATTAATTATTAATAGCAGTATTATTACCTATTAGTAGCAATTATGTTTGATGCTAAGGTGAGTAAAGATCATGTCCCAAATCAAGCTACATCTCCTGGAGCAAGAGAGATTGCTGCTATTTTTTTCTTTGATGATGATCAATTTCTTTGTTTGATGATCAGCAATAAATAGAACCAAGTGATCAGAGGTAAAGCTGAGGCACTAAAGGTTCTGGAGGAAGCAGAAAGTGGAGTTTTGTCACACTGATAAATACTTAACTTTCACCTGCTTAAGAGATTTAGACTCTCAGCAAATATAAATGAGGGTGAACATGCCAGCATCATTGACTTTCAGTTGAACTTGGTCTTCATGACACATAGCATTTCTATTTCCATACATTCAGCCATCAGGTAACTCACACTGTGGGATAAAACTATAATACAAGGTTGTGCTATGGAATGCAAATTTCTGGACTTGTGGTGTATTCATCCTCAAATGAAAATGAGTCTCAAGAATATTTCACCAGTAGGAGTCACATATCAGTGCAGGAATCCTGGAACAGTATGAAATTATTGATCAAAAAAAATCTGAATGCTAAAGCACAATACTTCCAATTCCCTGGTCTTGTAAACAAAAAACGCTAATTGCCTGTGTAGTGTTCTATAAAAAGAGAAATAAATAAATGAAAACTCACATGCTGGCAAGCTGAATGAGCTATTACCAGAAGATGGCAGTGATGCCTTTTTGCAGCTGTAGTCACCACACAATTTACAAGAATAACCTAATTGCTGTACAGTTATATCATAGTAAAAAAGGGACGTTGGTATAGTCAAAACAATTACCTCCTGCTATCTTTATTGGTCTATTTAATGTGGTACAATTTTTCAATAAGTTTTTAGTTTAGTTTTCTTTTATGTTTAGACTATGGTTGTTTTGGAAATCAGCCAAGCTCTAACAACATGTATATTTTAGTTGTAGCATTAACAACAGTTTGACACACCTTACGTTCAACTATTATTAGAAGAATCTCATTGGAGGCCATTTTCCCATCACTCACTAGGTCTGTGCAACCCTTATTAGCTTCAGCTTTCTGCTAATTTAAAGATTCTTTGAAATGATAGCAGAAAACATAGCAAGACCAAATTTATTATAAACAAGAAAATTTATTTTATCAACCTCATAGCTTTCTGTGTAAATTCCAAAATGTTAGACCACAGTGTGTTACATTTGAGGGGAATTCCCTAATCTCAGCAGAATTGTGCTATGCTTGCAAAATGCCCGTAATTTCATGTTAGCAATGAGAGCCTGACAGTCATTCTCTATCCTGGATGATGCAATGAGCTATAGAAAGAGAAAATCAGTGTTTGTGCTTTTAATTTCATAGGTCACAGGATTATACCATCCCAAACTAGACAAATGAGTGATTTGTGGAAGATATGTGATGCCTTTTGCCATAAAGCCTGTCACCCCTACACACTTCATTGTCTCATCAAAAATGAGTGTGTCTGCTACTGCCAGCTCTGCCATGATCCAAAAGCTGCTCAGATCAAAGGTGCTGCTGCTTATCAACAATTCAGCAATAGCAATATCATCTGCTGATTTAATTTTTTTAGAAAAATAAAGGCTTTTAATTTTAATTGTACCATGCACTTAAACACTGTTATTGGCAATAATACTGCCTTAAATGCTTTTTTCTTTGCTGGTTACAGATTCCCTAAGCTCCTTATTGCTATGTAAATGTGAAAAACTCAAACCTTAGCAATGGATTGGAACCACTGATTCTCCTAAAGTCCCCTAAGCAAACTGAACACTGAGCTGCCATGTCAAGCCTGTTAAGTCATTTGAAGGAATTTGGGAAGTCAGCACACTGGGGTAATTTCCTGGCAATTCATCTATAATGTCTACTGCCTGTTCCAATTTCTGACACATAGATATATTATACTCAACTGTGACCAGCCTGCATAAACCGTAAACTCTCTTGAAAATATAGAATGTGAAGAAGTAGGCTTTCTTAGTACTTTTAGAAAGGTAGATAAATCATATCAGACTTGAAATAACAGATGACCAGATTTTGAATGGCTGAATACCTGTGTATGTTTTTATCTAAGAACAGAATGTAAAATATGTCAATAATGTAACTGGATTAACATTTAAAATTATTTCAGAGTGCTTGCCAAATACCTCAGTACCTGAAGCAATCCTCAACATGACTCAGTTTCATATTTACCTTACACAAACTTCACCAGTTTATTTGTAGGAGATGAATTAGGTTTTTTCTAAAGTGGGTCAGATTTAACTTGAATTTGTGGATCACTTGTGCATGTCCAATTCCTGTCAGTCCTCAAGGCCAGGTTGGATGGGGTTTTGAACAATCTGGTCCAGTGGAAGGTGTTACTCCTTGGTCATGGCATGGAACAAGATGATCTTTAAGGTCCCTTCCAATTCAAATAAATCTTTGAATCTGTGATTCTTTGAATTTAGCAGGCTACTGGTGCATATTTTAAATTATGCTACTTTATGGAAAGGATAGATATGTCCAGTAGATTGGTGGGGTTTTATAATAAAAGGGAATGGGAAGCTTTTAAAAGATCAAGGGCATTTAATGCAGAGATGTAGGTCAGCTGAAATTTAAAGTTCATGAAGTACTCTGAAGCCTTTTGAATACACCCCAGTAGGAAACCTGTGAGTAGGACTTCAGGTCCTTGCCATGTGGAAATAATTCTTTTTCTTACCAAGTTGTAACGCTGAACTCCAGAACCCCTGTATTTTTTTCTTTTATGATTGTCTGAAGATGTGAATTTCTCTTGGACTCTTCATCACCAAATGACAGGCATAACTCATACCATGGGAAATGTATAATTATTTTATAAATTTTGATATGCTACATTTTGAATTTAAGAAAAATCATTGTGGACATTTTGTTTTTAAAGGTGAACAGAATAGCTCGGTGGATGAAAAAAGGCTGTTTTAGAAAGGTAAATATATCCACTGTATTTGAAAAACGAAACATTTCCTTTACGAATGGATTACAGTCTTCTTCAGCCTATTGAAACAAATATTTATTTCCATAACTAGGGTTTTTTCAGACCCCACTTCAAGATCTTTTTCTTCCATCTTAGTACAACATTGAGTGAAACCATACAGATTGCCATCACAGAGCCCAAAGCCTGGTTGTGAAATCTAAAGAACTGTTTCCTTTTTATGCTCTCACTCCTTTAGTTTTCCAACTATGTACAAAATTTAGAATATTTCAGTTCCTGGATAAAAAAAGATATGTAGGGGGTTTTTTTTAAATGGAAAAAATAAGAAAAAAATCTCAATATTCTACTGAAAACAAACATTTATTTATATCTCTTCTCCACTGAGATAACCAGAACACTTCATTCTGGGTAACGGTTTTAGTTGTAATTTCTTTTCTTTTTTATAAACCCATACTCATCCTAATCTCCTTGCAACTGACAGCAATGTAATTTAAATATTTTGGGTTTTATGCTTAAACTAAAGTCAGATCAAGATTAGGATTATAAATAATCCTCTGGTTAGGATTATTTATATCAGTTTCTACTGTGACTTTGTCTGTTAAAACAATCAAACACAAAGTTCACTCTCTAATGACTGAAGAATCAAATTGCACAGCAAATAAAAAATTGGCAGAGCAAAACATCTGAGCTGTAGGCTACAAAGGAAAAAAGAACAAAGAAAAGGTCTCTGTTAAAAAGAAAAGAAGTGACTGAAGAATCATTTCTGCATTCTGGAGACCTCCTGAAAAAGGGTGACCCTGGTAACTGGGCAGACAAAGAACACATTATTAGTGAGCTTCAGGACTGCAGCCAAGGGACAGACATTAGAAAATGAATAAAGAACTAAAAATCGCTTTCTATCTCAAAACTGTGGAAATATAATGGCAAATTAATTAAGAGGAGCCATACAATCATGTACTACGATCTTGTCAATTCGCAAGCTAAGAAAGGCTGTATGGGGTCAACATTTGGATGCAAACCACTCTTAGGAACAACCACATCAACTAAGTCCAAGATTCTTAGACAAAGGCCAAACACATCATTCAATAGTATTAAAAGGGCTGACATCCTCTTTTTAGACAGATTCCATTATCTTTAGGTAGCTTAAATGCAGAGCAGAGAGGTGAGAGCCTAAGTCAAGTTTTCTAGTGGAAATTCATGTGCAATGCAGGACAATTATTTCTTATAGTAAGAAACTGTGTAAAGGAAGAATAAATGTCCAAAGCATAAAATGAGAAATTCTTGGTGGTGACTGAACCTTTCAAAAATCAACTGCAGGGCTTCAAAAACTGGGACAAGCATTTCAATGGGAGACTGGTTTGCATTAAAAATAGATTTAAAACATAAATTATTATAAAACTTAGATTTTGAAAGAAATAGTTATACAGGATAGAACTACAATGACTTATGTTTGGTTAGAACATCTCTCACTTAAATTAGGCTCTAAAATCTTTGAACTTGTTTTCTATGGTCTTCAATTACCAATAGGATTAGAATGAAACTGTTCTAGAGGGAGAATCTGTTATCATTTTTAGACACTGTCTGTGGACCTTCCAGATTCCTGTTCCTGTTTCTCCACAGAGTTTTGAAGAAGCTTGAGATGTTCTGATGATTAATGCAGAAATGTAACCCATCCTCATTATCCCTATTTTCCTTTCACTCTCTGAAAATATGAATGATTACAGGATCATCTCACAGGAGCTCTGAGTTCAGTAGGGAAGCTCTAGGTGGTTTATACTGCAAGCTCTGCTAAGGCCCATGAAAATGTATTTACTGAGGTGGTTTTGTCAGTTCAGTACAGCACATCGCTTTGTCTGGACAAGAGCATGCCTAAGGCTCTGCAAATGTTTCTGTCACAATAGGAATCTGGAAGGAACTTTAGAATAGTAAAACTTAATCATGTTTTTCGTATTCATATTTTAATACAGTCCAGAAAGTCAGAATACATGCACAAAATACCTCAAAAGTCTCTTTCTAAAGCAGTCATTGGTCTGTCATTACAACTTTCATTTGGGAGGAATCTTTTGTGTGGTATCCTTCACTATCACAGTAGTGATAGAAATGCTGCAGTCACTACAATGATTTGAAAGAACAAGTATTGTAACATTTCAGTCAGCTTCCTAAAAGGCATTACTTCTTTTTGCAAACCTTGTTTTAGTTATATCTTTTGACTTGGAAAACACTGACCATAGCATGGAGAATAATAGTAAAGGCAGGGTATTTTTGACGGAGTCCACTGCTTAGTTTAATGAGGAAGACTGTCATTGTCTGAATTGTTACAAATCACTTTGACAGTTAACGAAAAAATGTAGGAAAAATTCACTTGGTGCCTCTTCAGTTCCCTCTCTGATGCTTTTTAAGCAGAGTTACAATAGTATCCCGTTTCCCTGACCTGTATAAGGAATGTGAGCTCAGTTTCCTTTTAGTTTTAAAAGTCAGAGATTCCAGCTGGTAACAGCAGCTTTTCTTTCTGCCCTTTGAAGTAGAGATAACAGATGATATTAGATTTACAAAAAGCCCAGCAACATTTATTAAATTTTAGAAGCCTTCCTTCTAAACACACAATATCCTTTAAAAACTTGATCTAAGGGGGATTATGAAAGATAGAGTGCAGTAAGGGAAGAGAGCCTGGTGTAGTTCAGAAGCAATAGAGAGCACACTACAGAGTATTTTCTTTAAGTGATTTTCATTTCTGCCTTGTTAGTCATTTCAGGTACAGTGTTCAGTTTGAAACTGAGAACAGTGCTAATCTGAGAAGGTATATGCATCTGCTGGAATTGATCTACCAACTTGTGATATTCTCTAACTTGGCATCCCAGCTGTATACAGTGAGGTTTTTCTTTTTCTGCAAGAAATGATAAGGAGCACACAGACAATCACTTTGAGGGACTGGAAGGACAGTCTTTCCTGAACAGGCAGGCCAACTCATCCTTCCAGAGGAAATTCAGTGGTATTACTTATTTTTTAATTTATACACATAATTGAGATTTTAAAAATCTGTTCACATCACTTTTCAGAGGGGTAGAGGTACAAAAATAAAAATACATTTACATTGATGATAAACAGTAGGAATAATGCTCAGGTGGGAACTATTCCTCTAGTGAGATTAAGGACTAGCAATGATTAGCAACACTTTTTACTAATGTATTCTGTCAATATATATGGTGATAATAGTAAAATAATTAGAGTTGGTTTGAATCATGAGATCCTACTCTGTACAGAGAGAACATACAAACAGGCACAGTATCCACTGAGACCTAAGACACTGAAGGTCAAAGAAGATTTTCTGCTATCCAGTTCCAGCTCCTCAGGGAACTTTTTGCTTTTGCAGCAGAAAGATTAAGAAGCTGAAGCCAAAGCTCTGCGAGGTCAGGGAAGATGTGGGATGGGCATTCAGTCCCAGCTCTTCTCATGCAGAAGAAACACATAAAAGTGTGTGGGCAAGAAATGGAAGTGTTCCTCTCATACAACCACCCAAATATCTACAAATATGTGTTTGGATATTCCATTTTATTTGATCTTTAAATATTCAAAGTGTGATTTATTACATTTATGCTCTGGATTTATCAGACCCAAGCATGACTTGTTCCGTAATTAATTTTTTTGAGGAGTACGTGATGTGAGAAGTCCAGCTTCCAACCTTCAAGAGTTCAGGGTGAAAACTTTATTTTGATAAAGGAGAGAATATGATCAAAGATCTTCCCAAAATCAAACAACAATTCATACATGAAGTGATACAAAATAAATCTGTTCTCCCTGAAAGCTTTAGTTTTGAATTTTTCTGAGGTTTTTTTTTTGTGTGATTTTTATGGGGGTTATTGAGTTGTTTTGGGTTTCTTTTGGTTTTTTTCTGTTAGAAAGAGTATTTTTGAAAATCTTACAGGCAGATTTACTTTCATGGAAACAAAACATTTCATTATATAAACTGCTTTCAGCCTAAAAAAAAAAAAAAGGAAAAAAAAAGTCCATGAAAAATATGCACACACTTTTATTAAGAGCATTTACTAAGACAGCAGTTGCAAGTTAATTGACTGATGTAAAATTCCTGGTGAATACAACTTTCAGAACACTCCAGTTTCAGATGAACCAGATGTCTGGTGCCTATGTAGAATTCCCTACGTGACCTGTTTGTGAAATACTTGACACCAACAAAGCCATAGGAAAATATTTGAGTGTAGAACATTCATTGTACTTATGAGTCTTATACTGCATGTGTTCATCTTTAGGGAAATAGCTGGAAATTTAAAGTCACTCATGTCTTTCCAGTCAGTAAAGTGAGAATATCTAGAATTTTCTGTGTAAAGTTCTGTCATTGGGCAACTATAGCTGTAGTTTCTGTCCAGCTGTTGGACTAAGGGGGGACATTTTTTTCCATGGAAATACATATTCATCTTCTAATTCAACCTCATTTGAATAGAAATTTGAATGGTACATTAAGTTCTTGGTTGAACAGTGGAATATCTGCCAATATGTCATGTCAAAGGATGGAATTCAGCACAGCAGAAAGGGGAGTGAGCAGTGCATAACAGCCCAGTCACGGCACGTTACAGTTTGATGTACGCAAGGCTACTCTGAATTCAGATTTCCTTTTGCTAATATTTTTTGAGGTCAGAAGAGACATGAGCTTTGTGCAGTCTACAACTGATGTCAGGTTTTCAGGGAGTCACCTGGATGGACAGTTGCTGCATTTATGGCAGCCTTAGATGTCTGAATGACTGACCACTGGTAACAAATCTGTTTTATGCTTTTCACCAGCTGTGCTTCACCCATTGGTCACAGATCAGCACGGGCAATTAGACATGGAGCTCTGAGACTCACTGATTCCTTTTCTCACAGCTCTCGTTTGTACTCTCTTCCTGCTTTGAAAGTAAACCTCTTTTAATTTGTTTACAGGAAATCTGGCATCTTTTGCATGAATTCCTCACCTTTCAATACCTGCAGAGGACTGTAACATTCCTGAACATTAATAACTGCTAGTATTGCACTGCATGGCAGCTTTATGTAGCATTAAAGTTATTTGAAGTTTAAAGTTTCTAAACCTGGGTTTCAAAAAACAAATCAAGTGCAAAGTATAAATCTACCTGAAATGTTCTTGGATGTCCTACTTTTTTCAGTACAGTCAACACAGCTGTTCCATTCCTACACTCTAGAATTACACAAAGACTTTTTCCAAAGCAGGTGTCCATTTTGTCGTGTAACTAAATCAACCCTAAAAATAGAATGCAAACAGAACAAAAAGCTTGGAATTTTCCTCTTTAAATCATTTCTGCATAAAGTTGTGATTGGGTTCCTTTGCACTTTGCTGCATACCTGCTTCTAACAGCTATAATCTATGATGCTAAAAATAACAGCAGACAGCTTGAATATTAACTTACATCATCAGTCTACATATAAGGATTTGTAGTTACATATTACATCTATCCAGAATTTATGGCAAATAGTATACAACTTTATAAATGCATAGCCACATTATCAATCTGAGAGCTGGCTAGTTTGCTCACAAGAAACAATGGACAGCTGAACTACAGCAAGTTTTACTACAACCAGCACAATTTTTATGGGTGAATTTTTTTAATAATTCACCAGATCATATGTGCCATCAAGATGTATTTCATGTACTGACCTGTCAGGTGAAAGCTACAGTTAATTCATCATGGCATGTTATCCAAATTAAATATTCTTTAGGTTTTGTTAACTGCTTTGATTATCAAAGTTTCACATAAAACTTCAGCTTTCAATTAAGAAATTAGGTGGCAAATAAATCATAGAAATTGAAAGATTAGAATGTTACTTTTTAAAGCATTCTGAATTTTCAAGGTTTTTGAGTATAAAAGGGGAATATTTCTTCAGCAAAATGTCCCTTTTTCCCCTGAGCTTTGTTCATTTGCTTCCTTTTCCTTATGCACATGAAGCATTGCTGTAGTAGGCTACACATATGGGCTTGCCTCCCACTGCATCAGCTTCTTCTGTCTGGCCTACTCCTTCACAAAACTATTTCTGCAGAAAATGACACTCAGGGTATCACACTGCAGATCCTTGGTTTCCTCAGTCTCATACCCTGTGCCTTCTTTCTGTCAACTAATATTCCAGCTTCCAACCACAAATATCAAAATAGAAAATATCAACCCTATCTTTATGAAAACTCTTATACAAAGAGACACAAATGTGCAATAATTTAATCAGTGTTAGGAATCATGCTCATGAATATTTTTTCCCCATTCAACCATCTCTTCCAGCAATGTCTGAATAAGATTAAGAAAATAACATATGTAAGTTGCTTACCAAAAAGCATTTTATATTTGTCATTTTATGTAATGTAAACATAAGTGGAACAGTGGAGAAAATTTCCTGAGGTGCAGATTGACACTGAAATAGTTTCCCAGTGAAAATTGAATATGAAGCCTTAAAAGACTTAAGGCTAAACAAGATAAAATAAAAGACTGTAGGGGAAAACATTGCACTGATAGAGAGTGAGAATATGTTTAATAGGTCTTTTTCCGTCTCTCACCTCTATGCTTTGATGTTTACTTTTTTCTGCCTAAAAATTTTGAAAACACTTCTTTCTGATAAACAGAATGATTTTGTTCCCTAAAGCTGTATGACTTTAGATGGTGGTAAGTAACTCAAGAGCTTTGAGTTAGCACTCTTGAGGTAACACTTGAATGATGACAGAACAAAATGGAGCAGCAATTAAATACATTTTAAGGATAAGCACAAAAAATGTGGTTTTAATTTAAAATACATTGATGCCATTCTTCCAAAGCCATATTAATTACGAAGATCCCTAAACATGATCTGCTAAGCTCATTTAATAGAAATAACAGAATTAAATCAAACTAAACATACATTTCTGACTTCTCTGTGTGTTGGCCCTTCTGTTCAACTTGGGGAGATGAAATTTTGTTATGATTAAACCCTGATACAATTGAGTTTTATTCCATCACTCAGTGTTATGACTACAAATCCATAGGAAATAACAATCTAACTTACTGATAGCAGATTTAGCAAGGCCATGGACATTTAAAAACATTTGGTTTCCATTAAAAAAAATAGATGTCTATCTGGAAGTGTAGGGATAATATACATGAAACATTGCCCTTAAGAAGAGACACAACTGTCATTTATTTATTTATGGATAAGAAATTGCAAGACCTAATATGAATTAATGAAATTATGTAATTCTCCTAAGACATTCTTGTCACACTACATAAAGTTAAAAGCAGGGAGACAATCAGTACTGCAGAACAATAACACTAAAAAGCTCAATTTATTTTCTTTATTCAAAAAGTACTTATTTAAATAAGCTGATGTAAATGCAGTCAAATCCATACAAACTCAGCACTTGTAGCAGTTGAATCCTTTTCCAAATTAAAATCACCAGGTTATGTGAAAGTTATTTAAGCAAAGGTGTAACTGGCTCACATGTGTCTGCTGTACAATTAGTTTCACTTCTCTAGGATTGGCAGGGTCTGAGATACAACCTGTAAGAGCCATCAGCTCCATTTAAGATGAGGTACTGTTTTCTGAGGTCACAAACACTGAATATATTCAATGAGCTTTAACTAACCAGGAAGAAAAATAGGTTGAAGTGAAATTATTTGAAATGTACTTCTGATGTGCAAAACAGAATCAATTATTCTGCAAAGAGTAGAGGAGAAAAAAAAAAAGAAAAAAAAAAGAGGAAGGGGTGAGAAACTAAGAAAATGATTGAAGGCAAACAGTAAAAAGAGCCAAGAGAGGCATCTTTGCCAGCAGAAGGACAATGAGAAAGGCCTTTGAAATGTAAGAGGGCTAAAGAAGTATTAGAGAAAATGGGTTTAGTAATACGCTGGGGGAAATAAATTAATTACAACTCCAAAAGACTTGTGGTAATGGCTTTTTTCTGTTAACTTGTCTATACCAGGAGAATAATTAAGAAAAAAAAAGAGGAGAATTTGATAAACTATTAAATTATATTTTTAATTACTGAATTCAGATTTACTCTAGGATGTTCTGAGTTAGGATAAATTAGTGTGAGGTCATTGACTGCAGTAAAACTGCACTGGTATCTGTCAGCTGACAGCTTGGTGACTTGTACACCATTTTCCAAATAGCCTAACCTTCATAATATACTTCTCATTCCTTGATACCTCTCTCTGTGATTTCCTTGTCAAGTTACAGGATCTGACTTGTTCTGTAATTCTGTAAAGACAGATGGCTACAGCTGTTCTTACGGGAGTTCTGATTTGTTTTCTCACTTCTGTACCTTGTTTGGGTAATTCTTTTACTCATTTGAACTGAATTTATCCTGTCCATCTAAGCATTTTATACAACTTGGATAATTAAATGAATGAGGATACATTAAAAGTCCGACAGAGCACAAAAGCTAAAGTCCAACAGAGAATATGATCTTTGATATTTTTGTTCTATCTTTGCTGGGTCAAAAACTTCAGAAGAATGCATTTTGAGGTGTGTATTTTCTTTCATTTTTATTCTTTTAGAAAAATACTTGCTGTTAGTTCATGATATGCAGTGCTTACTATAAAGCATGCAGTAGCCTTCTGCCTAAAAATGAAAACACCGTAAGGGATATGTTGTCCATCATGTTCAGGATTATAATTACAAGACAAGACAAATTGCAAAAGCTGCATACCTTTGTCCTGGTGCACACACCAAGTCATCAACTGAGTCAACACAGGGATTTATATGAAAGGAAAATGAGACTAACATTTAAGTCATGCAGTGGTCTAGGAGGTGTGAGGAATCTCATGCCAGCCTTTCCAACTTCCTTGGATTACATGTATACATCTATATGTTGTATTTTAAAACATCTAGTTTTTGAAATATGGAAAGGACATTCATCTTGGTACTGAAATTTTAGATGTCTCAGGTAGACCATCAATATATTTTTTACCAAAGTGTCTAATACTAGATTAACAATTCTACAAAGGCACTTCTTATCATCAGTGGACAGCAATGGGGTCCCACACTGATTCATTTCAATACAGTTATGTGAGACAGGTCTGATGCGTCAGTCTCAAATGTCTATTTCTTCTCAATGACCATTTAGAGGCCCAAGGCTGACTAATGCAGATTTTGAAATATACCATTTAGAAATCAGATATTAAAGATTAATTCTTTGGCACGAGGTCTGTCTTGAAATGCTTCTTCACAGCTGTAAATTTAGGCTGCAGCTGCTCACTTCCACAGGGCATTTGACCACAGGTCAACTAACCTGAGAATTTGCATGGGTGATGCCTCTCCTCTCAGCAACTGGTGGGGAAATGGGATTCTTAACAGAACCAGAGTCCAGTAAGTAATGCTCAGTTAGTGTCAACTAAGCACCATTTAGTAGTCTCACAAAAGGAGATTTTAAGTAGGTGGTGCAGTTATTACTAAACAAAATCAGTTGAATATAACTGCAATCCATCAATGGTAGAACTGCTGTAAACAGGGCCATTGAGAATGTCATAAAAAGCTAAAAATCTTTCCTTCCCACCCTGCTGTAAGGCAGGCTGTACAGAAGCAATGGAACTCTGACAGTAATTGCACAATATGTTACTGTATTAATGGCATCCTGAATAAGGGTGATTACATGTTTTAAAGTCTTTAAAATAGCATATTTTCCTGATAATCTCTGATAATAGTTTTGCTTTGCCATCTGTCTAGCTAACTTCTGATTCTTTGTTAAAGGCAAGGAATGTAAGCAGATGCAGATGGCATCAGAATCCAGGGTATCTACAAAGATTTGCATGAGCAGAACAAGCAGCACATGGATAAGGTTACCACGGAGTGGATTTGCATACCAAATAGAAAAACAAAATAGGAAAAAACAGGAGGCTGCAGTGTGTATGTGGAATATGCCGTGATCACACCAGGCTATGGTGTTTCATGTGCTATTAGGGCATGTATATTACATCAAATATTAAATGCTTGTAGAAACAACAGAAGGTGCTGAAAGATACCTTTGTTTCCTGGAGTTCTTTAGACGCCCTGAGGGGTTAGAAGAACACTGGAAATCTGTTACACAGTTAACACTATCAGAAAACAAAGTTAATAGATTGTGCTTCTAAGAAATGAATTATATTTACAGTATTTTACCCAGTAGGACTTAAAGCTTTTACAGCTTTATGAAAGCTAATGTTGTTACATGAATGGAAACTGCAATAATCTAATAAATAACAATTAATTAAATAAATACATCAGTCTATCTGATTAGTTCCACTACATAGCTACATACAATCTAAGAAGACTATTTCATGCTAATACTTTCTGACTATTTTTTCATTTTAATTTGAAAATAAATTGGATCTTTTGCTGTTCTTTATAACTATAGAGTTCTATGGCAATGCCATAGAAGACCACACTTGCTAGTGTGGTCTAGACTTCCATTCTCCTGAGAAAGAAGAAATTATTTCTGTCCCAGAATGAAACAAAAAAAAGCCAAAACAAAAACCTCCACATTAATAAACTGATTGTGTTAGAGAGGAAAACCATATTTTATTTACAAAACAACTGTGACGTAGCATTTCTTCCTAAGCTGATTTTTTGCCATGATATATCAAAATGTATTATTTTATAAATAGTACATTTACTGTCCACACTAGTCCTACTTAAGAGAAAGTTGGGAACTTTTAAGAGATCTAGGTTCTGACCAGATTTTTTTTATTTTCCAGGACAGTTTCTGGCTGGAGTTGCCTGCGCTGTACAATGACAAGAAGAAAAATACCACTAGGAGATGTCGCTTAAATCACTGACATCTCTTGAGATTTCTGTTGCTAAAGGTTTTAATTTTCCTTCTAGTGCTGGTATTGTACTAACCAACTTGCTCACCAAGCAGTATTTATATCATCTTTTTTACTTTTTTTAGAACACATGATTAATTTATAATTGTGCTGGGCAGCATTTTCTGATCCTTACTTCAGTCTTCTACTAAGGTGGCAGGATCTGTCAGTATTTGTATCCTGTTGGATTTCTGCTTGTGAACCTGTCAGTATCATCCAAGATTTGGCCTAATTGCTTAGAACAGGTTCTGAAGAGATGTTTTTGCCTTATACACAAGATTTTCACTTAGCTGATAACGTCTCATTCCTATAACCTGGTTCCAAATAAATGAAGCCTTCACTTTTTGACCTTTTTACTTTTTTTCCTCCTTTTATTTCATTATACAGTCAAATCTGGTGCCTTATCCATCCCACAAGAATTATCTCTCCATGTTTAATAATCATGAGATATTTAAAATCTTTTCATAGTTTGGGTATGGTATCCCAAATTACTGTTCTTGTTGAAACACTGCTCACTCACTTCGCTGCCTTGTTGCAGAGTGAAGACGATAATTGGAGGAACAAAAATAAAGGGTGGGGGGAGCTGAAATAAGAACAATTTACCAGAAACAGCAATGAGATAAGAAAACAGTGATGATAGCAGTGCTAGTAAGAGAGTGCCCAAGGCTGGGGAACATTTCACAGGCAATTGCTCACCCAGCAGAACACGGCACTCCCTGACCACATCCCCCAGCAAACTGGAAAGAACACGTCCCTGTACTCCCCCTGGGCTTGGTGTGAGGTGACATGAACAGCCCCAAGGTCCTGCCTCTGCCCCTCCTGGAGGCTGCAAAAATTAGCCCTGTCCTGGCCAGAATCAGAGCAGGAATCTCCCCATGGCTGAGGTACTGGCAGCACTACCATCCCAGCAGAGTGTACTACCAGAAATTGTGTTGAGGCAATTCAATCAGTTTCATGTGGATATTGACTGTTTATCCCTTCACAACTGCTTTTCAACCTTCTTTTCCTCTGCAGTGATCTATGCCAGCATTTGAATCCATCACATCTTTTAGCTGAATAGAAATGCATGGTTCTATTCACTGTGTTTTCACCAGAGCCCTTTCACATCTTCATAATGATGTTATGGTACAGCTTGCAAAGCAGCTATTTTCATCACAGTTCATAAGAAATAAATATGCAAACCAACTGTTCACAGTAGAGCCATTTTTGTCCTTGTTTGAAGATCCAAACTACCTGTATGGATCTAAATAAACACTTTTTGCTCTGACAAAAGAAATTTTTGCATAGACATCTAACATGTTTTGGACATCCTGGTGTGGGCTAAATTACATCTTGAAGCATATCTGAAAATTTCTTTCTCAGTAGTAATATCAATAAATAAAATACTAAACATGGCATTAAAAAGGTTAAGTCTTTTAGTTTTAAAACACTTAATTTATCCTATTAACATCTGATCTGATTGATTTAAATGAAAGAGACATGCTTATCAATTTTATTTGCTACAACTCCACTGAGTTAAAAAGAAGTACTTTTTTTACATCTGGTGATAATTTTGGCCCTTGGACAAAAATAGATCTAAGACAAATAATGGGTATAAAGGTGAAACGAGTGCCAGACAAAGCTGATTATCTTGCTTTACATCTCACTGTGCGTGGTACATTGTAGCACTATTTCCTCTTAACTCTTGTGAAAATTTTAAGGATCTTTCCCATCACTAAAACTGTAACCATGGTTTGCACTCTGTTCTGGTGGAAATTGCAGCCTGAAGAACATTGGGTAGCATATGAAAAATGGAAAATGTGTATTTTTTGTGCTGAAAAAAGAATTCGGTGACTTGAATATTGTGCAGAAGGTACTTGAAAATTATTTTTACTTTCTTTTTTAAAACCAATGTGTTACTATGTGTTCTGATTTCCAAGAGGAGGAGCTCTGTGTATTCACCTTTGTGCTGTCATCCCACAGGAGGCAGCCTCTGTAAGCACAGATGTTATAACTGCCCCATTCCCAAGGAAGGAATGACTCTCTAGGTCTTTTTCTTGTTGTCTGTTCACACAAAAAGGTTACATTTTTAGCTTTACCATGATCTCCCTGCCCTACAGAAAGAGGATGTGGCTGGGTGTAACAGGATCACTGTTTGTTTTCTCTGCTCTTAAATTACATTAATCCCACGCTCTGGGGCTTCCAGTGGGGTCTAATGGCTGAGGAGGGAGGAAGCCTTCTGGCAACTCCAAATTTTGTGGCTTTTGTGCCTTCCTGTAGGGCAGAGATATGCCATGACACAAAGGGACATGAAGCAAGGTGTGAAGGGATAACAAGGAGAATTACAATTTCTCAAAACTTAGGTATCATATTTTCCTTGTATAATCAAAATTTAACTGAGCACAAGACTAGGTCACATTGGAGGGGACTCTGGGTATTTGTTTGGTTGGGTTGCCACAGAAATGTAAGTGATCCTAATAGTTTTCCCTGGACCCATTGCCCTTTTTTCCATACCAAACTTTCTTAGCCCTGGGAGCTTCCTTCTTCTTCCTTCCTGCTCCGTTTCCATGGGAAATTATATTTCTTTTTGATCTTTCATTAGAGGTTTCATATTTTTAAATGGATAGTGGAAAGGATACTGCATAGGAACATGTCCTGCAGAAACTATTTGGATCCCTTGGAACTGGATATCAAGCACAGCATTTCTTGTGATTCAAGGGCATTAATATGTAAGTTCCTCATGGCCTTGTACAGTCCCATGTTCCTACTGGAAAAGACTCCAGAATTTACTGTGAAACAAGAAAAATTTCAGAAGAAAAGACTGAATTTGACAGAGTCCTAACAGAAATATAAGGAAAGGGAAACAAAAGACGATGCTGCAGTCTCATCTTCGAATCAGTAAGGTTTATTGAACTTCTAAAGCCTTCTCACAGCTTTTTTGCTAAAACAAAGAAGACTTAAAACCAATATAATAATTAAGTGGGATTTTTGCTTCCCTAAAGACATAGAGGGAATGTTTCATTCCAGCATCAAAATGGCACCAAAAATACAGGTAGAGAAAGGACCAGTGACAGCCAGAGGTAAATTATGCACTCCATTGTTGGCAGACATGGGCTTGTATGGTAATTTATCTCCTAGACTAGAACTATATTTGAACAAAAGCAAATACACTTTCTAGTCTGTGGCCCACTCCTCCTTTGACTACACTATCACCTAGTAAAATAAATTATTTCGTTTTCAGAGGGATTTTCATTTTCTTGTCATATTTAATTGTAGGCTACCTGAGGAAATGAAATAAATACATGAAATACAAGGAAAAAATACACCTTCATACACTTCTGGGTGTGGTGTTTTTTTTGTTGTTGTTGTTGTTGTTTTTGTTGTTGTTGTTGTTGTTGTTGTTTTTTTAATTGTTCCATTACAGACTGAAAGATTCAAGAACTTGATGTCTGATGAGGGAAACAGTGGAAATAAGATTGTGCAGTAATACAGTTGAATTTAGCCTTTTCATCTTTATTCATTTACCTGTTGGGGTCATGTTCAAAGAACTGCATGTAAGTGGTTTACATGAAATAGCATATCAAGGAAAAAATTTATATCCGTGCTTCTCAGAAAGAGGTAAACAAATCTGTACAATCTGCAAAGCATCATCATTCTGCAGATACGTTTAGCTAAGCACAAGAAATTTAAAATGTCCATATGTATGCATTGCCATCCCATTCCTCAGCACAGATGTTTTCAGAGAATACAGAATGACTTAACTGGGAATTCAGCTAACCCCTCGACTCTCATCCAGAGCCTTTAGCAGGTGACTTGCTGGGCCTACTGTGGCTTAAATTTCCTTCCACCTAATCTTTTTCTCTAGTGGGTTGCAGCTGTAGATATGTGAGGGAAGAGTTATATTTGAGTGGGATATCAGATTGTATCACCTCTGATACTCTAGCTAAAGAAATGAAATCAAGTCTGTGCTGGGTTTTTGCTGTGCATCCACCACCTTTTTTTTTCTTAATACTGCATAGAAAAATATGCATTTAAAAACGTAAATACTGTACAGACTTTCTCTGCAATCCCCTGCTGTGAGCTCTGAAAGAATAATTTTATGTTTGAAGGATTAAAGATCTCAACAATTCTAGGGCAGTGACAGCAACTGAATTACATCTTGTGAAGTTTAGTATTCTGTCGTATTAGATATTTAGTCAGATCTGAAGCTATCTGAACACTAAACCCTTACTGGCTACTCATACAGAATTTTTTCAGACATACATAATTTACATAAACTTCCTTTCTTGTTTCCAAGGGAGCTGGTGTTAACTGAAGACAGCCTAGCTGGTCTTTACGATGGAATATAAGGAATGGGGGGAATCAGTCAAAATCTGGACATGGTAGGTAGCACAAGGCATTTATCACTGGACTTCTTAATAGAGTAAAATCAAAGAAGCAGAATGCAAACTTCCAAATGAAATGTACTGGTCTTAGGATTCCATAGCATTCTTCCGCTCTCAGTGTTTTTTCAGGAATCAACTAAATTTTAGCAACATTAAAATTTCTGAAGTGCAATAATGAAGATTGAAATCTCTGTAGAGTTCATGCTCTAGCACTGATTCCTGTACTCCCTTCTGTCCCTATCTCTGGGGATGGCAGAAATGGCCTGGTGGGGAAAGAATCCTGCCAGGCCAGTGTCTGAACACCTTTCTTGATCCCAGAAGTGTAATAATTCTCTTCCATCTTTGAGTTTTCAGATTCCCTGCCTGGTCTTCTGGGTCTTCTTGCTCAAGAGGACCAGAACTAAGGGTAAACAGAAAAAAATAATTTGTGCTTGAAACTATATTTAGAAAATCCTTTTGATAGCATTTCAATGATTTCAATTCCTTTATATAGTCTTTGACTTTTGCAGCAAGAATATCCAGAAAGGAAACAAGACTGAAATAAGAAATTAGCTTTCTACTCTGCAACTCTAGCTGTGATCTGTGATTTTAAGGACAAGGAAATAAAGCAATGCTCTCTGCGACTTGCACCTAATTACAACAGTGTGTTCAAGTGGGAGGAAATAGAATGTGTGCTGGCTTTGTGCACAGAGCCTGGCATGCAGCAATATGAAAGAGTGGGAGCTCTGTGATGTACAGTTTATCTCAGCAGCACAAGCAAATCCCAGCCATTTTCCAATAGCTGTGTTGTTAAAGAAGGGGTGTAAACGGAATTGCTGAAGCAAACATTCAGCCAACTGGACTTGTGTGGGTAGGCACAGGTTGTTTTAGCTGGTTGTGATTTCTGTTTCTGATTTGAAGTGGCACAGAAAAGACAAAGCAAATAATAAAGCTTGACTTTATTAAAATATGTATATGTGATGTGGTAGGAAATTCTATTTAAGAACATTATAACCCCTCCCTGAAATTAAACTGAACAGCAAAAGAAATTCCAAAAGTCTTAGAAACCTTCACCTATGTGGATTAAAAATGAAGAGACAGTTATTTTTCCAAATATGTGGTTACAATAAAAAGGGCTCAGTTTAAGCATAAGAGAAAGCATTATATTTCTGTGTTTTATTATGAGCATAATTTGAACAAACTGGCTGGAGAGGTGGTGGATTCCTCTCCTTGGGAATTTTGTCAAAACAGGTTTAGATAAACATCTGGTAGGGGAGTTTTCTCACCCTTCTAAGCATCAAAGACAGTGTCAAAATGTAGACTGTACAGAGAAACTTCAAATGAAGAAAGATGAAGAACAGAGCAGGGAGGTGTTTGTGGGGAGTGGTGGTGAAAATGGAGGTTAAGGTATGTACTGAGGTTAAAAATGATGATGAGTGAAGCAGATTGAGCCAGTGCAGTTTCCTGGGGGATGATTTTCTCTGTTTTATTTTGAATTTTAAAAGGTGAAATTTTCCCCTGCTCCCTGAATAATAAAAGTACTTTGCAATTCTATAGTGTCTTCATCTTACAGTTTCAAAGAACTGTAATGAATTAGGCCTCTGAATTTTCCTCCAAGCAAGATAGATGGGCTGCAAGTGCCACCCTTTGTATGTGTGACTACCTGCTCTTGAATGTCATCATTCTCCGATGGAATGAGGAAACATGAGTAATGCAGGGATGAATATCTTTCAAACTGAGCACATGAAAGCTTCCCATGAAGGCAGCTCCCCATCCTGACACTTAATGCAAACACAGTGACCCACATACATCCAGAATGGGACTGACAAAACTTAGGTTAACTGCTTGATTTAAAATCAACAGCTGACTTCAAAAGAAAAGAAGTGACACAAATACTTTTTTCTAATAAGAGAGCATTGCCATCTTCTCTCATTAATATGGTAAATAGTCATATTGTGTACATTTTAACACATGACTACTTTGAAGTCTGGCTTCAAAGTAGACAAGTAGAGTTACATGCTTTTGCTGTAAACTTCAGAGCAGGGAGCATTCTAGTCATCTGTCTGTTTATCTGCTGGTCTCCTGAGCCATCAATCTCTTAAAAGCAAAATATCCCTCACCATAATGCCACTAATTCACAGAATGCTGATATGTTTTATTGCTAAAAATATTTGAAAACGACTGCATGTTCCATTATGAATAAATGCAGACAGATGGAAACCATACTAATAATAGATCCCTCTGCAACAGACCTTTTTCATTAAGATGATTCCATGTGACTATAACTGGAGTAGGTCAAATGCTGATTTGGTGATGTGTAGGATATTTTGGTATTTTTCAAAGCTTTTAGTCTGGGCTGGTATACAAACAGTAAAATCCTGACATTTTGTACAGAAATGAATTTTAAAAAGGTTTTAATTTAAGAGCAACCTAATTTCTTCCTTTCTATTTCCTATTCCACCTTTTTCTTCTTCAGAAAAGAAAAAAAAAGCCTGAAAAAACGATAGAACTGGTCTGAGAAACTTGGGACCAGAAACAGTCTTGATGGGAGCCTTCTGAAGCTCAAATGATGATCTAACAGAGGGCAGGAGTGCAGCAGTCCTGGCAGATTTGTGGCAATTGCTGGAGTGGACCCGAGCTGTGTCACCAGCCCGGGTCAAACCCCACACAGCTGTCCTGGTATGAGCTTCCACTTCAGGCTCCCTGCTCCAGGAGAGCAACCAGGGGAGGAGACAGTCCTCAGTCCCTGGAAATCAGCTCTGTGGCTGCTTCCAGTAGGTCAGTCCTTTGCCAGGAGGGGTTTGTTGGCTAAAGTAAATCTGACTGGCATATCTGACTAGGAAATGTAAGTTCATGATGTCCCAGCAGCCTGCCAGGACAGCAGGCACATTGATACTGGAAACAGCTGGCATTTTCATGGGATGTCATCAAAACCATCCATATAAAATAAAATGTGGGGTTGGTCCATTTTGCCCTATTTGTGCTGCTGGACATATGCCTATGTCCCTTGAATATTTTGTCTCAGTACATTCCTGGTGTTTTTGACCAGATATAAATATAATAAGTCTCATATATGCCAATAATATATATTGGGTATGATGAAAGTATAGCTAAGATCCCTTTATTTTTGCTTCCAGTGGCTTTAATTATTCCTTCCCTTCATTTGTGCCATGCATCTAACTGGTATTCCTTTGGAATTTTTGCCTGTGATTGAGTTCAGCATTTATTTGAATGCTGTTGATCTAGTGATAATGTTAAAGTCAGTCTGCTAAGCTGGAACATGCAGCTCTACCACAAAACTCCACCCTATGAATCATTAATAGGACTTGCTCTAGTTTGCCCCTAAGGATGACAAGCATTCATGTGTGCTGTGTGAATCACCCTCTTGCTATGATGCCTGACACTGAAAGCCCTATCAGGTTATTTAACAGTTAACAGAGTCTCTCTATTATTATTATTGTTGTTAATTTTATCCTTTTGCTAATATTCCATACAAGAAATCCACACAGACCCTTTGAGGCTGGTTATTCATGTCAGATCTCTCTGCTTAGCAGGACATATAAAGAAGAAAGAAACATCAAAAAATCCTCATATCATTGCATTGGAAGGTCACAAATTATATCCCAAAATCAATGGGATTATTTGTGCCAGGAAATCTGGAATTCTCTTTCTCCCTCCCTCTCTCTCTCTCTCTCTGTGTCTCATTTAAAAAGGCAATTACATAAAGTGCTATTTGTTCAACAGGTGAAGATAATTAAAGTACTGGACTTTAACTTAGCCACTTGAAAATCTGGCTTCAAAAATGGAGCTGAGAGGTATCAAAGGAGATTTTCAGGCCTCTCATCTCATTTATTTTTGTCCCAAAATCTATTTAATCAGCATTTATTTTTGAAAGAAGAAAAAGGGGCACAAAAAATGATTGTACTTATTTGTGCTTTAAAGGATTGATTTGATTGCGATTTAAGCATCAGAACGTCATATATGAGAAAGGGCTCTGATGTTTTATACAACAAGGAAGTACCATTGTATGAATACATAAATATTTCTTTTCAACTTATATTACACGAAGGCTGTGCACAGAGTATGCCATGAGGTTTTACTTTGCTTTGAAGCTGTCTTTAGTACAGTGCTAAAAACCACAAGACTGAAGATCTAGCCACCCTGCACCTTCAAACTGAACAGATTAAACAGTGCTCGTGTTAACTCAGCCTGCTCCAAACCCAGCACCCTCCAGTAATCCAGACCACACTCAGAAGTGTGGCTGGTAACTGCCTCAGCTGCTGTAATGTGCATGGGCAAACAAAACAAGACAGATAAAGCATGTGACAGCCAAAACCAGATAAGAATAATGAGAATTGTCTAGATGAAAATGGGACAGTAGGCATGTATGAAGGTAGAGATGGAAAGCATTGCTATAGAAATGCAGTCATGAAAACACCAGTTAGGCATAGAAAAAATTCAATGGTTTTCATCATGCTGAGTCTGCGTGCAGCCAGATTTCTGTAAAAAGGCTGCAAATTCTTCCTTCAGCATTTGACCCAGTCATTATTTTTTTTCCCCTGCTGCTTCTGCAAGAATAATGCCGAGGAATTGGTATAACTAAAGAAAAGGATGAAATCAACATGTCTTTTAGCCATACATCAGAGACAGTATATTTTGTTAAGTATTTTTTTTTAAAATTTGAAACCTGCTAATGTGCTGAGGCTGTGAGCAAATGGCTGCATCTGTTGTCTAGAATTTTTAAATTTGAAAAGATATAGAACACCTCAGAGCCTTAAGTGATGGCACTTCAATTACAGCAGTAGTTTGCAGGAAAGGATTAGGCTGACCCCTTTAAAAGATTTCTGTATTTCTGATTACAGTCAGCATATGGAGTGAGTGTAAAGGCTAGGAAACTTCAGGGGGCTGAGGAAAACTCATGGGTATGGGATGGGTAGCATTGACTCAGCTCCTCTGTGGCTACTTGTTGATTAAGGTGTTTATGTGAGGATGCTCATTTGAGGGAAAATGTTAAGCTAGTCAAGTGTGTTCAAGCAGGCCAACTGCACTGTCCTTTTGTTTTATGGGAGGGGTGAACAAAGAAGAAGTGCTGAGAAGGTGTGCACAGGCTGTGAGACAAGCAATTCCTTGTGGTGTTGTACGGCTCTAGAGAGTCAATCTATGTAGTCAACAAATAGTTCAGGTTTTGGTTCAACTCTTAACTAGCTTTGAGACTTTGAAGGAAATCCCTCCTGTTTCAGACAGCTGCAGTGAGCAGAAAATGGCTGCAAGGTGCCTGAGAATAGAGCAAATATTGAGAACATTTTGAGAGCAAACTCCAGAGCACCTGTGAGCCCCAGTGATGCTGTCACTCTTCCTGATAGCTGAGGCATGAGGGACTAAATTGTTGTTTCACATCCCTGCAGCTTACTTATCCAAATCAACCCATAAAACAACAACAAAACCCCCCTCCCAATTAACTTGGAATGAATCTTTTAATTCTACAGGAAGAGCTGGATCTTCTGTTCACACAGATTGGGATGCTTTGTGAATGAGCTATATAAACAGCAGAAAGGACACCCTTGCCAAGTTGGACATTTGTAAGAGGACCTTGCCCCTCTCATCTCCACACACACTGGCTTTCCATCCTCTGAGTGAATGTACATTTCACACCTTATAGCAGCAAAGAGCAAACTAAACCATGGCATGAGATATTAAACTTACTGTGTAGTGTGAGACAGCATGCTGTGTCAATTAAGGCCACCTGTTTAATATATGAAACTCCAAGAGCCCTTCTTATCCTGTATAATATAAAAATATATTTAATAAGGAATCTGGAGTATTGGCAAAGATGTGGTTTGGACTGCAGAGAAAGATAACAGAATCCAGAAATGCTTCATGGTAATTTAATATGTGTTACTTAAGAAAACCATGTGGGTTTAGAGTAAATCACAAAATATTAAAGCAGCATGGAGTAATGATACTGACATGATATTAATGTGAGCTAACTCATTTTTTATTGTGTGCAGAGATAGCTACAAGTGAGCAGGGTGCTTTTTATGTGCCTTCAGTTAAAGAACCAAGGCACTAAATGGATCAGGTTTAAAATAAGCACAAATCTTATTACACACATAATTAAAATGAGGAATTTATTTTGCCGTGATTTTGTTCACATAAAAGTTTTATATCAGTTGGAAAATCAATCAAAAATTGACTGAAGGAAAAAAAAAGATGGAAAATATTAGGTACAATTACACCATCTGTGACTCAGCAGGTCTTGAAGGTGGAAAATGGAAAATGCTTTGGAAGAGTTCTGCTTTCCTTCCACAAGTGTCTGCTGACGGCCACTCCCAGAGACAAGACAGTTGGTTAACTGGATCTTCTCAGCTGTGTGTGATATTTATCAGCCAAAATCAAACTCCCGTTGTATATAAGAGCCAGATGCCTTTTGTCCTGATGGGTCTGAATGGTGGAACTTAGCTCTTATAGCTCTAAAAAATGTTATAACCAACATAAAGGTATTACAATTAGAAATATAAACATGCAATTAATAAAATTTTAGTTTAACTTAAACTTAAACAAACATATTTAATAAAGGACATGCCTTTATTAAGTTTCCAATCCTTTTCATTCAATATTTTAATCCCAAATTTAGTATGCATGTGGAAGGTTATGACAAATCTCCCCTAGAGATGTAGCCTATTTATTGCATTGGACATCAGGGAAACTATTCCTCTTTGAATGGAAAGGTTTAGTTCCTGTGTTTACATTAAATTACATTATCTACTCCTGCTATGAAAGAAAAAATATAAAAAATTGAAGTGAAACTGGAATCCTCAGCCAGTGAGGCAAGAACCATCCTGACTTCAGAGTAAAGACTGAAGAAGATTATACCTCACAAATCTGAGATTCAAAGAATTTTGAATTGCCAAGTTTTAATCATTTGTTTCCTTTTTCTCCTATTGTATTTCCTTAAATTCCCAGTAGGAATTTAACAAGTGACTTACCACATTTGAAATGAGTTCCTGGAAAAGAGTTTGCTGGATAAGATGAAGGAGCTGGTTATTTGAGATTGAACCATGTGAAGAGAGAAAAGAAAATATCTCTTTCCAAAATTTAGTCAGCACAAAGATCACAGTGGCTTTGGTCTGAGTTCACTACAGAGCCACATTTTTCCATATCTTGTCATCTAGGGGATTCTACATGGAGCACAGCCTCCACATACTGTAAATGTCATTGCACAAGCTTTCTGGCACCTTGATCTGCAGAAAACGTACTCATCAAGAAAATACTTCTGTCTTGGAACAGTTAATATCTCACCTTGCTTCCAGGTTTTATGTCAAGGGAAGTTTCACATTTGAGTGAGTTTGAGATTGTTTGAAATGAGACTGCACCAGGCTCTGACAGAGGGAATTACATCTGACACTCAAAAGACACTTTATTAATGGAGAAATCCATACGCTAGAGAGAATTAGAAGATGATGGTAATGATGATGATAGTGATTAAGAGAATTGTGATGATGAGTAGGCTGATTTCATTTAAATGGATATTTTGAGCTTAGAGTATTCTTTGAACTTATTTTGAATCAAGTAGGTTTGTGGCTCACAGACTGGAAAAAAATCTTAAAATAAATGCAAGTGTGATAATCTTGCAGGATAAAATTGGAGCAAATCCTAAGGTAAACTAAAATCTGTGGAGCTTTTAAAATTTATTTTTAATGCAATTTTGCTTGTGCCAGTACCTTTTTATTTTTTCTCTTGATGATCCATGGCACAGTTTTTAGTCCATAAGGTTATTCTTGAGAAGGAAACAGATGCTCTGGTAAGAAGTGATATTATTTATACGTAGAGAACTGACTACCTTACAGATTTCAATAGTTTTAACAGAGTCTGGTATTTATTTCCTAGAAAAAAATGAATACTGTTCATTTTTCAAAAGCTGGTTTAGAATCTCAAAGTAAAGAGGTATCCTTAGTATTATTTTCTCATGTTCTTTTAATTTAGTAACTGGAATAGCTCAGATAAAAATACAAATCAGTGACCGTCGTGAAAGATGGTCAGTAAAACAACCAGAATGCTTAATAAAGTGGTATTTAGGAATATAATTTGATTTACTGTGCAATCTAAGATGGACTGTATGTTGTTTGGATGACAAATCAGCTGAAGAGGTTTTATCTTGCATATTATTTTGGAATATGCTTAATTTTAAAAATAACAGACATTTTCATGAATCCAAACAATCTAGAACAATCAAATTTAAAATAAGATGAAAGTACTTTGTGGTTGTTTGGTTGGACTATCAGGTGTGATTTGCAGCTTATTTTTCACAGTGTTCTTTTTCTTAGTCCACTGTAAAAGCAGATTCTTCCTGGATTAGCAACTGAAAAGCCAAAAGACAAAAGAACAATAAGGACTATTGTAAAAAGTCTGATTCTGATGTCTCATTTATAAACCTAACTAAAGATTAGCGCATCAGCAAAATCTTTCTTTGCATTTAATATTTTTCTGTGATTATTCCAGAGACTTTTATCATGCGAATTCTTTCACTCCTATATAGTATTTAATCACCATCACAGTCATGAGAGATGCAAATTCTGGAAAGAAAGAAAAATACAATAAAAAAATTACAATACTTTGTCACTGTCCTGACTTTGATTGTTGACTATGCCAACATCTTTCTAGCATAGGAAGTGCCCTTCAATGTTCCCCATGCACTGTTGGCAAATAAGTCCCTCAGGATGACTTTGAGCATAAGAGAAATTGTAGAGAAGACAAAGTAGGGTGAGTTGTATACAAAAGAAAAGGCTATATATCAGTAAATTATAGTAGAAAGAGTGAATTAATTTCCTTACAACATTAAAATAAATTAGAACAAGATGGCCTTTGAAAACTCAGATATTAGACAACAGGTTTTGTACCAACATTAGGTTATGATACCAACCTAGCAGGTTAGAGAGCATTAAAAAGACCTATTTAAATCTTGTGGTCAAAAACCCTCCAATCTTCACTAAATATTTTTTGGTGTTGGAAAAATTTATGTTTACTACCTGTACATTTTAGAGGTTCAGATATGGCAAAGAATTCCAACTGAAATATTTCTCCAGAATATGAAGTTTATTTGCTAAAGTCTTTGAAATACATTCTACAGTACTAATCAAGAATTTATATCCTTTCTTACTGTTAGCTAGTTTTATCTAGATCAAGTATTTACCAAGCAAGAGTTGTGATGACATGGAAATTTGGCAAGTGGTCTGTTTCTTTCTATAAAAGTATAAGAAAAACATACATCAGACAGAAAAAGTCCCATTGCCCTCTGGAGGCCAGCACAAAAAGAATTCTGATTGTTGAATCTGACTTTAGGTGATAGCTTGTTTTATTTATTATTATATTTGAATTATTTTTATTACCAAAAATTGTTGAACTCCAGTGAGAATGCATGCAAGCATCACAAATGGACCTAGAAGATTTTGCTTAAAAGTTTTTCTGATTTTCAAAGGTCACACACCCTCTTGCTTATAAAGCTCCTTTCCTATAACTGTCTTCTTTCAAGTTATGTAGGTTTCTTCCTGTAAACAAGAACACTAATAGTATATTAATCTTTAAAACAATCCCCTATGCTTTCACTCTATCACTGAATGCCTGTTTTAATATTCTCCTTATTTCCAATCACTTTTAAGAAGGTGAAATTTGGTTGCTTTTACATACAAGTTCTTTTGTTTTAACTAAGCCATACAACTGCCATCCCTTGATTGATACCACTGAGAGGACTACCTTCCCTAAGACACAGACTTTAATTTCCCTACCTTTTAAAACCTATACTTTAAAAGAGATAAATAAATGTAGCATGAGTCTGGAGAATGCCTAGTAAAATTATGTTTCTGGTTCTATTCCTAGCCCTGGAATATGTTAACATTTACTACACACTGAAGTATCGATCACTTGCCTGAAGAAATGGCTCAAAGTTCACTGCACTTGAAACAATTCTTCTTTGATCCCTGGCTCTGGAGAGAAGATGGAGCCGTTTGAACTACTTCTGGGAATGACTGCAAAATACACTGCATTTTAATACCTTTCTGCACTCAACTTGGCAATTTTTTGTGTCTAAGACACTTAGGGTTTCAAAATACCGTTTTGGAGGAAAGAGTAATGAAAGTAGTTCTAAACCAGTATTTACTAACTCAGAAAGGTTAAACATATTTTAGAATTCTGCTTTCTTTATGCAGTTCAACTCTTTGGAAAAGATAAATGTGATAACTATGGCACACATCCAGTACTATTTTGTAAGGAAAGTATTAAAGATGGTTAATTTTCACATTTCTGTGTTAAAAGATGAAAAAATTGTTATCAAGTCTCAAGCTTTTATATCAGACTACAGGAGTTAAGGGCTATTGGCCTATAATTCTGGGATGAATTCCCCTTGTACAAATTCAGGTCACCCAATAGGTCTCAGAGGTCTCTGTCTGTCTCCATAGGCTGCTTGGAGACACACACCTTTATATTTCAAAGCCTTTTCATAGGAGTTTCCTTCAAAGACTCGACTCTGTGTATTGTAAAAAACACTGTTAGTCAGTTCCTTTGTCACTTTCTTCACATTGTCTCTATTTTTGAGATATTTATGAATAACTAAATCAGTTCAGGGAAGCTGAATCAGAAAACATCTCCTTTCTTAAAATCTCTTCCTACTTTAATATTGTTCACATCCCTTATCCTCTCTCTAGAGACTCGACCTCAGTGATTAATTTTGCTGAAATTGAGTGTTCATATTGCTGAAGTTGAGTGATTCACGTTTTTCTCACAGGATCAAGGAATTATTATCCTTGATCAATTAAATTGGTACTCAGAGAATGTGGAGGCAATCACCAAAAAGTGACTGTTCACAGGTTCAGGGCTTCCTAGTGAGGCTCAGTGATTCTCAAAGGTGACATCATGGCCTTTATACAATGATTCCAAACCACCAGGGGAAGGTGGTATCAGTTGTCTACATTATATTATTTAAAGGGTTGATAGAGCCATCATTATCCTATGTATAATAGGCACATGTGTCTCTTATTCAGTATTTTTAAAAGGTGCAAGTCAATGGTTAATGTATTTTGACAAGATTTCCTTTTGATGTCATACAAAAATCAAAATCAAGTATTCAAAAATCATTGTAGCATTAACAATTTTGGATTTGAATGACCTTATTGATGTTTCCTGCAGGGAGAAAGGGTCACTTGTGTCTGAAGTGCCATTTACTGAGAATTATCCACCATCTGTAATGTTAGGACTTACTCCAAAATCCTTTGAAGTCTATGGAAGGATTTGCGTCAACGGCAGGGGACTTTTTTTAGGTAACTACTTCTCTGAATTTTGAAAGCTAAATGCACTAAATTCCAATCCTTAGAGATTCAAAGGTGTGGGTATTTTGAAGGGATTTGAACAGATGACTTTGTGAGTGGAATCACCATGATATGAATACTGACACTACTGATTTTTCAGCAGGATACAGTCTTGTTTCCTTTACATTTTGAAAGCAAGTTTTTCAGGAAGCAATGCAACTGCAAAAAAGATCAGATAATTGTCTTCTGTTTTCTTTAACACTAACTTCTACTGAAATCCTAAATCTATTTATAAAGGATATGTATTCTTCAATAATATTTGAAGGACTTGTGAATCAGATCTAGGGAATCTAATTTGACAATTTGGATGTGAAGTCCTGAAGCATAATGACATGTCAAAATTCAAAGAGAAGACTTTCATCAATCAAATTCTACTTTTCATAAAAGTAATAAATGAGAACACGTTGTGTAAAATACTGAATTTAACATCTGACCTGGTATTTTCCCCCAGCCTTCATGGTTTAACCCCAGCAAACAGCTCAGTCCCACACAGCTGCTCACTCACTCATCTGCAGTGGGATGGGGGGCATAACCAGAAGAGTAAAAATGAGAAAACCTGTGGGCTCAGATAAAAGCATTTTTATAGGTAAAGCAAAACCAGTGCACAGAACCAAACCAAACCAAGGAATTCATTTCCTATTTCCCATGGGCAGACAGATGTTCAGCCATGCCCCGGACAGCAGGACTCCATCATGCAATGGTGACTTGGGAAGTCAAACCCCATCACTCTGAACATCCCCTGCTTCCCTCTTCCCCTTCCAATGCTGAGCACGATGCCATATGGTGTGGGACACCCCTTCAGACAGGTGGGATCAGCTCTCCCAGCTGTGTCCCTTCCCAATTCCTCGTGCCCCCCAGCCTCCTTGCTGGTGGGGTGAGAGGCAGAGAGGCCTTGACACAGTGCAGGCTCTGCTCAGCAATATCTAACACATCCCTCTGCTGCCAGTGCTGCTTTTGCTACAAATCCAAAACACAGCACCAGACCCGCTACTGTGAAGGAAGTTTACTTTATTCCAGCCAAAACCAGCACATAGCTCTAACATTTTCTCCACCATTAATTAGCATTTCTCTGTGAGCCTTTGTCGTGCCAGGTCAACATTTGATCATCTGTAAAGTTGTGGTTATAATGGAGTTTGATATCCATTCTTATTTTATCTAATTCTTTGCCCAAAGGAACAGAATTTTACATTTGCCCAGTCTTTCACAAAATGAAAATGGAATTTAACTAAGCCTAATTTGAAATGAAACAGCTGGTGTCTATTGAAAAAGAAAGAAATCCCCAAAAATATCAGGAAATCTTTCCATAAGAAAAATTTATTTTCTTTCTAAATTGGCATATCTAGCTAAAAAAAAATTTCTAAAAAGTAATATGAACGGAACTAAAATATGAATAATATGAACTGATTAAAATAAAGTTATATTCAGAAAAAAAAGAGAGTTTGTCATTTTATTTAAAAATCAAAATATAAAATAAATAAAAATTGAATTTAAATATCAGTGATTTCCCACATAGTTGAATATAAGGTCACTTGAAAAACAATACAACTGCAGTGAAGTATTTTGAGCTAAAATTTTCTCATTGCCACAAGTTTAGGTATTGCTCTACAATTTTAAAAGTCCTTCACTTCAATCAAGTTCATCGTTAGGGATTACTAGTGATAATGATGAAGTTATTATTTGGGAACCTAAATCTGGGGAAATGCTGATTTTAGGTGACTGCTTATAGTTATAGTGTTTTTAAAGAAACAAACATGTACCATTTCCTTATTCCTTCTTATATCATTCACCACTTTTGATCACAGTCCATTCTTTCATGTTTCAGTCATTCTGAAGGAGTAGAGATATTTTTTTAGTGAGTAGTGGTAGAATGTCTGATACTGGACTTGATTTATGGGACTTTAATTAACACAGAATTAAGGAAAATATAATTGATGCCAATCAACATGTGTTCAGGAAAATAAATCGTGTCAAAGCAACTTAATATCTTTTTTGATGAGATTAAATATTTGTCTGATAAAGATAATAGTGTTCATGTAATACGATTATGCTTTTGATTTCACATCACATGCCCTTTTGATTAAAGAACTTGAACAATATGCTATCAACATGTTAAAAGGATTAAGACCTGTTAATTAAGGGAACTCTACATCAAATTGCAAATGACTAATCATCAGTGAGTGGATGTTTCTGAAAAATTCTCAGAGATTTTAATTTTTCATCCCATGCTATTTTGTCTGTGATCTAGAAAGCTTAAGACAATCTCCAGTAAATCCTGCAAATGCAAAAAAGTTGAAAGAGTGTTAAAAGAACAAAAAAAAAAGCTTACCCACCTGGTAGTGCTGGACAATCTAGATTGATTTACACACCAACAGAGACAAAAATGTTGGTTTGAACAGTGACAAAATCATGTATGTAGAAGCAAGGACAATGTGGGATGAAAGAGTCATGAAGAAGGAGCTACTCTGAAAAGGACTCAGGCATCTGGGTAGACAATTGTGTTCATATAGAAAATGAAAGATTCCTAGACTTCAAAGTATGCTTTCCATTAAAAGAGAAGCCTATTTAAAATGGACTCTTGCCCATGCTCAGCACCTGAACTCTGCCTAGAGATGGTTTGGAGGTGGTCCAATCTGAGCAGATCAATTACACAGAGAGAGGGGTCTGATGGAGCTGAATGATCAGTCATCCACTAAAACTGCCAGACTGTGATGGCTAAAAGGACTAACACTCTTGCACGTGAGACAATACTTACAGCAGCAGCACTTTATGACTGCGGGTAATGCTGCTGGTTCAGGAGTTGTGTGCCTAGAATTGTTATACATGCTTCAAGAATGGTGCTGATAAATAGGAAACAGCTCAGAGACAATCCACAACACTGATTAAAGGATTTGAAACCAACATAAAGCTATGTGAAGAGTTTAATCTTCTTTATTTTATCAAAAGGTTAAGAGTGTTCACAGACCTGTTCACAGACATTGAATATATTTATAGTGCATATAGTCATACAGTCTGAATATATATATACATATATATATTTAAAAATAAATGTATATGTATATATACGTATATATATTTTAAAATAAATATATTTAAGATATTAAATAAATGCATATATTTAATCCAAAATTCAAAACTAGTTTCATAGCATAGTAGATGATTTTCTCTCCCTGGCAATGCAGAAATTTCAAATCAAATCTGTCATATAGCTTCATTCAACACCAGTTTTCTAGCATGGACATAGCTGTGATGTCTCCTGAACCACTACAAAGTCCTGTAGTTTGGATGACTTTCAGTAATTTCTTTAATGAGGAACAGGCATTCCTGCTGTGTTTTAATCACTGTACACTCCAGCATCTGAGCCAGAAGACAGAGATCATAGCACACTATAAAGCACAGTTGTTAGTCAGGGATCTCAGCAGAGAGGTGTTACTAAAGGAACATGACACCTTAATGACATTTTTATGGTGATGTAGATTAATTCTGAACTAAGAAAAGTTATAGGTTTGATATAATTACAGCTGAAATACTTTCATTCTTTTTTTTTAGCAGACTCTAAACAAATCATTACATTTTCAACTAGTAAAAAAGAATCCTAACATCTTCTCACCATTAGTCTGCATCCCTGGAAATATTTTGATCTGATTCATGGCTGAAGTTTTTAGAAGCCAAAACATTATAAGCAATAATCTCCCAATTTTGATTAACTTCCTTTTCTAGATGTATTTGCCCGGAATCAACCAAACTGCAATTCTATGTAATAAGAAATAAGTAGATATGAGAGAGATTTTAAAATTAAATTTTATAAATTAAAGTCTTTTTCAATATAATAAGACATAGAGCGTCTTTGCAAAGTGAAATAAAATTCAATGACTAAATTACTTTAAAGTCTGGTATTTGTATATATTAAAATTATGAAAGTTCATGCAAGGGAACAGGGAATCTGAAAGCTATGTCTGTCTGAAGTAAAAAGTTCAAATCTTCTAAATGTAAAACTCCATGGGTTTTGTTTTCTAAAATAATTTAAAATGTTTATGCAAATACTGCACAGGCATTTACACACCAATGTGGGAAAAAGTTAAGATGAAAAAATCTATAGCTGATGAAATTAAGACTAAGATAAACATAGAAATCATCTTGGAGCACACCATTAAAAGTGAGCAAAAATGTTTCAAAACTTGGCCACCTACATGATAGCTGATGAAGAGAAATGATCATACATTCCAAATATTTTTTGACAGAATACACATGAGAAAAGCAGACTTTGCATACAAAAATGAAACAAGGTATGAAAGGAAATTATAAGGACCTTATTTTAAGATTTAGTGTAGCTGAAATGGCATGGAAGTAGGAGGTAGGAGTAAGGAAACATTCAGGAAAATTTGAATACGAAAAAGTATTCTCAGTTTCTCTGATTGAAATTATATTTGCTAATAATAATGATGAGATGCAGCCATCAGATGGTGTTGGCAACTTCACTAATTCATGCTGAAAATGCTGCCATATAAAGATGGAATGGAGGCAGACTAGCCCCTTTCCCATCTCTGCTATCTGCAGAAGGGTTTTAACATGATGGGGATGTGGGGTCCATGTGCTCAATGTTCATACTCCTTCTTTCAGCTACACATAGATCATTTGCAGCTGTGAAGCATTCCCAGGCCACGGCTCTGGTACCTGTTCCAGCTGGGTCCTGAGTGTTTATTGGAGTCAGTTTGCCATGCTTGGATTAAACTCCTCTTTGATTACAGCTGGCACAGCAGGAAGCTCAGGGCATGGAATGAATGGAGTAAGGGCTGTTCCAAGGCATCCCTCCACTGGGCAGTCACACACACCCCAACAAGCGCCCTCACGGTCCAGAGCTGAGCGATCTCACGCAGTGTTTGTGACCAGAGGGGCCTTGCCAGGTCCTGAGCAGGGCCCTCGGGGTGGCGTGGCGGAGTGACCATGGTGGACTGACCGCTCGCTGCAGAGTGACCACTCACTGCAGACTGACCACTCACAGCTGACTGACTGCTCACTGCAGAGTGAGCACTCACTGCAGTGACCACTCACTGCAGACTGACCACTCACAGCTGACTGACTGCTCACTGCAGAGTGAGCACTCACTGCAGTGACCACTCACTGCAGACTGATCGCTCACTGCAGACTGACCGCTCACTGCAGTGACCACTCACTGCAGACTGACCGCTCACTGCAGACTGACCGCTCACTGCAGTGACCACTCACAGCTGACTGACCGCTCACTGCAGACTGACCGCTCACTGCAGACTGACCGCTCACTGCAGACTGACAACTCACTGCAGACTGACAACTCACTGCAGACTGACCGCTCACTGCAGTGTCCGCTCACAGCTGACTGACCACTCACTGCAGACTGACCACTCACTGCAGACTGACCGCTCACTGCAGTGTCCGCTCACAGCTGACTGACCACTCACTGCAGACTGACCACTCACTGCAGACTGACCGCTCACTGCAGTGTCCGCTCACAGCTGACTGACTGCTCACTGCAGACTGACCGCTCACTGCAGACTGACCGCTCACTGCAGACTGACTGCTCACTGCAGACTGACCACCGCCTGCAGACTGACCACTGACTGCAGACTGACCACTGACTGCAGACTGACCACCGCCTGCAGACTGAGCACTCACTGCAGACTGACCACTCACTGCAGACTGACCGCTGACTGCAGACTGACCACTCACTGCAGACTGACCACTCACTGCAGTGACCACTCACTGCAGTGACCACTCACTGCAGACTGACCACTGACTGCAGACTGACCGCTGACTGCAGACTGACCGCTCACTGCAGTGACCACTCACTGCAGTGACCACTCACTGCAGACTGACCACTCACTGCAGTGACCACTCACTGCAGTGACCACTCACTGCAGACTGACCACTGACTGCAGACTGACCACTGACTGCAGACTGACCGCTCACTGCAGAGTGACCACACACTGCAGAGTGACCACACACTGCAGAGTGAACACTCACAGCAGACTGACCACACACTGCAGAGTGACCGCTCACTGCAGACTGACCACTCACAGCAGACTGACTGCCCGACAGGTGTGCTCCTGACGGCCGCACTGGGCAGACCGCAAGGGTCCAGCACCCAGGATTGATCCCAGAGGACTCTTAGTGCACAGGGAGAGAGGTGGGCTAAGGAGATCAGGATCGCAAGACCCCTCACAGTTTAATTTATGGAAGAGTCTAAATGTAGAAAAATGCTCATGGAAATTAAGAACAATTCATTTTCAGACTACTTCAGAAACTTGCAGTCCTCACTTGAGCAGCAGTGATGGCATTAATTAAGAAAAGGAGCTTGTCATCTTACTCCAGTGCACATTAGCTTTGTCTATCTGATATTCCTAATGGATGTGTCTGTGTAAAGGCCCACAGATGGCTCCAGCAATGAGGAGGAGGAAAAGGAAAACACATAATCTCTAAATGTCAGAGAAAAATAAAAGCCAGCTAAACAAACCGAACAAGATGCTGACAATTGACACTACCCTGCAGCAGGAAGCTAAAACCCTGCCTTTGCAGGAAGATTATAATGCTTTTTTGTTGTTGTTGTTATTGTTAATCACCCCGAGAAGAGAGCTTTGCCAAGGAAGAAAGAAAGATCGATCCCTGTGAAAAGTGCCAAGCTACACAAAATGAATTCCAGTATTCTACTGACCTGAGTGCTGGGCTGTTGGCAGAGCATATGAGTAACTATTTGTGTAATTTAGGGCTGGGTGTTCTCAGAAAAGTACAATTTATTGGCTTCATTGAGGCACAGCCTACGAGGCATAATAAGTGGTTAACAACCCCTGTTACTCCCTAGCCAAAAGTATTCAGTGAATCATCACTGAATGTTTTTCTACTTGTTTACACCTTTTTATGTGAAATTAAGCCAACTTGAAGAGAGAGATAGTTGGAAAAATATCACTTTGTTTTTGTTGTTCCAGTGGAGACCAGTAGAGCAGGGCATTTGGTGCCTTTGTGAATCCCCTGACAATTTTGGAAGCTGGTACAATTGAGAATTCAGCAGAATGTCACAACAGGACCCAGAATCTGGAAGGGACTTTCAGAGGTGTTTCAGACATGTGCTCTGCATTCCTCTCATGGCATTGCAGAAGCACACTGTTTCACCACATCATCATCAGATGTGAAATGACAATGTTCTGCAAGTAACTGCAAGTGACACATCCATAATAGTGCCTGCATGGGAAACATTAGCAGAGACTGTGCACTGGATATTCACTTGGGAACTACTTTCTTATTTGTTCTCCTTAAGCCACAAAGACATCATCAAACAATTGGTTACTTAGATGCTTCCAATTATCTAAATGATTTTGTTTTATTGCCTTGAGTGTCAAGCTAATTATTATTAGAGATATGAGAAAATATTTTATTTCCCAATTTGCAAATGGATTATATAAAATTCTGGTAAAAACAAACAGCTTCTGATAAACCATCATTTGCAGTCACTCAGGAGAAGGAAAAAAAATAAAACAGAAACCTGGTATATTCATTGCTCCTGAGACTATAAACACTGTTTATAAACTACACAATTTTCAATGTTCTTCCACGAAACAGGAGCACATTGCAATAACTGGAAAATCTGATAATACATTAGTCAATGGATTTATACACAGCTGAGCAGGAGATACACAGTTCTGAATTCGTAAAAGCAGCTAAACTAGATGATGCTTAAATTCTGACAACAGATACAATATATTGACATTGCAAACCAGCATGTCCCAGACACTGCTGCACCCAGACACTTTGTGAGTCCTTGAAGTAATGAACACAATGCAGAAGGACTGTTGGATACAGTGTGGGACAACTGGAGGCATGTAGTCATCAAGAATCCAAAGCAGCACAGGCCTGACAATATTTATGGCTCATCACCATTTTCAAAATCCATGAAATTTGGAAATCCCAGTGTCTAAAAACTTGGTTCTGAGCTGCTCCATGCTCGTGTTCCATATCATAAAAACAAGAACATCTGCTTTTCTGCCCAGTAACAGAGCAGTGGTTGTAAATGGTTCAAATATTATGAAGACTGGAAATCTAAATAGACTAATAGAAAATTGCATTTGATTGCACACCAAACTCTCCACTGTGAATGTGTATCAGATAAGTTAAATTAAAGAATCTCTTTCCCTTACTTTCTTTCACCATAGTCTGGGGGAACCTTTCACAAAGCTGGGGAAAATCTTTAGAATTGCTTAAATATTGACTTTCTTTTAGATACAAAAAGAAGTCAGAATCTAAAGCATCCTTTTGGGATTACAGTTCATCTTCAGATTTCCTATGAGGAAATATTCTTCTTTGGACAGTTTTATTCAACAGGGTTTATGACATGGTCAAAAGGAAACCCTTCTTGTTCAGGATAAATGAGAATTTTGGATACAGCATTCATCTGCTGCACAATGCCTGGTCTCCTTCTAGAAAGTTCCCCCTTTCATCCTTTTCTATAACAGAGCAGAACAAGCAGCAGCTCTGTCTACACGCCTCCTAGATGTCTTTCATTTAAAGATCACTGAAATTTCCAGCACTTCTTCCAAAGCCTTTGAAATCTGGCAGGCTTTAAAGGAAAGCAAACTTGAAAATTATTTTTGTTTCTCATACACGAAAAACGCGTCTGGATTTATTTAACGGCAAATATCATGAAGACTCCTCGTTGATGTGACATTCCTAACGTGCTGTATTTCACTGCAGCTCTGTGCCTCAGTCACATTTGCACTAGTTCAAACACATTCACAAGCCTGGAATGCTATAAAATTGGCTGTTTTCCTCATGGTGTAATGTCTCCATAGGCTATCCCAGGAGGTGCAAGAAGCCTTGGCCCATCCTTAGAGCAGCACAATCCTGAGTAACACTGTGTGGACTTTGCCAGATCTTAATGAACTTAGGATTTTAGAGTACAGCCCAAAGTACATTAAATCAAACTGTAGAATTTCTGTCAGAAATACAAATAAGATATTCCCTAGTTTATGCATGGAAAAACTGATCAGTAACAAAGGCCAACATGTACTTCCTACACATAAAGGCCATAAGACTGAAATAGTTGAGTCAATAAAATGCAGACAGGGCTATATATATATATATATATATATATATATATATCTTATTTCAAAAAATCTTTTACTACTTAGAGGAAAAAGAGGAAATTATCATTGCACAGAGAAAATATAGGTGCAGAGTTTAGTAAAACAGTCTCATCTTAGATTATTTAAGAACTATGACCATTACTGTTGTTAGTGTGGATTATTTTCCCCTTAATAATCTCAATTATTTACCCTCATTAGAATTTTTGATAAAGATTACAGTATTAAAATCTTAGAAAGGACTCAAGAAAGTGCATTTTAACACAATTTATGTAATCTACTAAACTATGAACACTGTAAGCATAGCTTCTCACATATGTATGTATATAGAGGTATCTATGTCTTCCATATTAAGGCTTTTCCAGTAAGAAGTGATGATATTTTCACTACCGCTGTCTCTCTGAATAGTGTGTTTCTCTTGCTTGAAGAGCTTATTTCAGAATTAAAAAAAAAGAAACAAAACTGAAATCTCTACTAGAAAATGGGAGCACAGTGACCTCCTTGGCTGTATTCTCTTTTTGAACTGAAATGCAAAATGACATCTGCTCTGGTAACACAAAATGCATTTGCATTTAATGGTATAGTACTAGAATAAGAATGTGTGATATCTCCTTTCTCTGAGCTCTGCTTATATTGCATTAGGTGTTGCATACAGTGATGTTCCCTCCACTACTGATTTTGTCTTCTTTTGCATATATCACAACTCCTGAAATCAATGAAGTTAAGAAAACTTTATCTGTACCTGGAAAATGTCATTATCAGATAATATTGCCATATGGTGCCACTCAACTGTCATCCTGCACTCTGAAGAACTTGAATGCTCTTTTTCCAGGGGAATTCACAGCAGGCAAAGTTCCAGTAAGGCACAGACTCTGAAATGGCAGCTCCCAAAAGAGTGCTCCAGGGCTGACTCGTTTCCATGCACAAATGACAAGTTTCTCAGAGTGTCTTTAGGAACCTGTTGTGTCTGTGGCACTTCAGATGATCAAATTGCTGTGTGCTACAGCCAGGCTGGTGAGTCCAGCTGAGAACGGGAGACTGAATGATGATTTCCTTCCAGAAGGAATTGTCTCTGGGGCAGACCATGTAAAAAATACCTTTGCTATCTGTACTTCTGTCAGGAAATAGGTGTTGTGGCAAAGTACAAGATGAGTCAGTTTCTTGTATCATGAAAGAACCTTATCTTATTTCACTGAAACTGCTGTTAATGACCATCGTTTCATTTTTGATCCCTTGTTACTTCAAAATAAGGGATCTGTGTACCAGCTTCAGCTGTACTCAGTGTATCCTTCTGTGATACCATTCAAAACACCCTAGAGCATTAGGGAAGTCCTTCATCAGCTTCTCATGTCTAAAAATCTGTTTGTCTTTTTTTCATAGGTGAGAGGTTTTTAATTCACTTCTAGCTGTGAATTTATTTGTCCAAAAGTATTGCGAGTCCTAACAGAAAGACAAGGGTTATGCAAACATCCTCTTGTGAAAATTACACTTAATTGTCATAAAGGTGACCTTGGCAGAAACTTTAACATCTTACAGAAATGGTTATGCAAAAGAAGTTCAAACTGTGCAATATTGGAATAGTACCCCCAAACTCCTGGCTTGCTGGTAGTTTGCTCTGCTCACTTTCGTTCCCTCTAATGTAAGATCTTTTCCAGCATACCCATTTGTAGTAAATTGCTTTGCCAGAGCCTCTCCTTTTCTGATAGCACTGAACTTCTCCTTTTGAAATGTGTTTTGCCCTTAAATATGCCAGAGTACGTAAGTGGCACCCTTCCAGGTAAGAATCAGCATTGCATTTGGAAGGCATTTCTCATGAGATATAATTTGGTTCCTGGGGGAAGGGCAGTTACAGACTGGATTTTTAAAGGTTTCTCTCAGCTCTGCCTTGTATGCTCTTGAGAATTATTTAATACTTATACTTTTGATAGATGCTGAGGCAATTAGAATATTAATGAAGGTATTAATGATTTTTATTTTTATCCTGTTCTTAGATATATTCAAGCCATGCAGAATATCTTTTGGTAGTCAGTGTGAAGTATGTGATTTTCTTTTGTTGTTATTGTTTGGTTTTGCTTTTTTAAAATTTTTTTTCCCCTCAGCCTATCTTTCCACCATCTGTGATTTGCTGAGTGGAAAGTACCCATCCATAAACTATAATCATCCTCAGCACAAGCCCATCAGGCAGAAGCTCAGTTTTGGTTAGGAATGTGTTGACGTGATCAGACTTCTTCCCTTAAGAAAACAACCAAAAAAACCCAACAATAACAAGCCCCTAGTGAAGTGCTCATTGAGCCATTGATATATCTACAGTAAAGTTGTCATTTAGTGATCAGTTATATGATTCCACTTCATACACAAAATGCATTAGTCCAGGAATGTGGTATTTGGTCCAATTTATTGGACCATCTATTAAAGTGAGATGGAAATATTTTTGAGTGTGAGTCTGTTTATTTATGTGAATTTTTCAGGGCCCTGGATCTGTTATCACTGTCATTGTATCTGATATTTAAAAAAAAAATCTTTGAAGATTTTTAAGTGAGAGAAGAAAAGAAGCAAGATAATATTCTGGTTAGATACTGCTTTGCCTGGAAATACATTTTAGAAAAATACTGAAGCTCATGCTGTAACTTTCACCAAAAGACAATGTATGTTCAAATTGAATTGGGGTGGTGGTGGTGCAAAATTCATATTTATAACTATAAGATTAGTAAATCTAGTTGATATCTCTCTTCTAGCTTAGTCATTTCTGTTCTATCAGCATCTATGAATGTCAGTCTAGGTATTCCCAAGCTAGCATTTACACTTTTCTACAAATACCCTGTGTTTTGAAAAAGGTCAAAAATAGGAATTGCAGGTTTCAAGCTGGAATTATTAAGATGTAGAAACCTAAGATTACAGCTAAGCATTATAATAGCTACATCCTGCTGCAGTCATTTGTGAGGTCTGCCCTAAGGTCTCTTGAACTAGATTCATCACATGAGGATATGAAATGCTTCAAATCTTTTTAAAAGATTCACTGGAATCACTCTCAAACAAGAATGTGTCTAAATATGTCTGGCCTTGATCTAACTTCGAAGGCGATGGGATCTTAAGCATTATTATCACTTTTACAGCTAATCATGAGACTAGAATTCTGTATCACTTGCATGTCTTCAGACATAGGACTCTACATGTATGGTTTCTGAAAAATTATTGCTAATTTCTGAAAATTATATAAATTTACTCCTGATTAGAGGGGTGGCAGAGAACACAGAAGAGCTTCATTTGTAATCAGAGACAGAACACTGCATAGAATTCCCAGACTAGGCTTATTTTATTATTATTTCAGTACAAAAGGAATCACAAATTTGTAAATGCATAAACAAGATCCACACCTGAATATGAATTAACTTATAAGGAATGCTGTGCTGACATGAGTAGTGAATTTTCAATTCAGAAGCAGCTTTGCTATTTCTGCTTGAGACAGCTGTATTCTTAAGAGACAAACAGAACAGAAAAGAGAGCCCAGAGCAGCCAGAATATCGAACCACCAATTTTTGGATAATCATTAAGAAATGTGAAATTCCAGATGTCTGGAAGAGAACAAAGCCTTAAGATGCAAAGAGTGTCAAAAAATAAGGTGAATGTTTTGCCTTGAATGTTTTCTTAATCCCTCTTTTACAAAGAAGCTGCTAGGAATCTTTAGGTAATTAACCATTTTCACCATTTTTCTCATTACTGCTCTTGAGAGTAGACTTTCAGTATAAGTACAGAATTAGAAGCTGTGGGGTTACATTCCTGTTCCTTTGTATTGCAGAAGTCAAAGTTTACCCTGTGGATGTTGTTTTCTGTTTCTTCTGAGACAGTGAATCTTTAATCTTTCATCTTACCAGTTCATGGTCAGCTAAAGGAATCTGAATTTTTATTCCTGGTAACAGTTCAACATTTACTACAGCTCATTGTGCTTTTTGGATCATGCTGCTAGTCTTTTCTATGATATTTTTCATCCAGAAATGGGCTTCACAGGAAGGGTTTACTATGTTCAAGTCTTCTCTCCCTTGTCTATTATAGTTTACTTGTATGCCTAAGGTCACCACTCGTCTGAAATAAATCGAAATAAAATTTTTGGTACAAGGTGGGTTACTCACAGAGGAAGGGTGGATAGAATCAGTGTTTGCTTTCTGGGTATCTTTATTCCCCAGGAGAAGAATGTAGAAAGAAAATTTGGAAAAATGGGAAAAAATATTAGAAATTTGTAAGTTCTTAGTTATGGTGAGAATTGTTTTGCTCTGTGACTGTGATACCTGCATCAATGATTAATGAGATGGTACCATGTTGTATTTAAGTCATGTAAATATTTGTGGTGTGTTTTATTAAGCTCAATTAATTTGTTGAATAATATATTTAACAGGTGAAAGTGGAAGTCACAGGGAAATACAGACAACTCAGTCTCACTTCTGTGCCAGGCAAGACCATGGAGCAGAACCTCCTGGAAACATGCCAAAACAAGGAAAACAAAGAGGTGATTTGCAACAGCCAGCATGACTTTACAGAGGGGAAATCATGCCTGACAAACGTGGTGACCTCCTGTGACAGGGCTACAGCACTGGTGGATGGGACCAGAGCAGCTGACATATCTACCTGGACTCGAGCAAAGTGTTTGACACTGTCCTGCATGATTGCCTTGTCTCCAAACTGGAGAGACGTGGATTTGGTGAATGGACAGCTCTGTGGATAAGGAAGTGGCACACAGAGGGTCTGTCTGGAGAGCAGTGATGAGTGGGGCTCCTCGGGTCAGTACTGGGGCTGATACTGTTCATCCTTATCAGTAACATGGGCAGTGGCACTGAGTGCAAGTTTGCTGACAAGAACGAGCTGTGTGGTGCAGTGAACACTCTGGAGAGAAGGGATGTCACCCAGACAGACCTGGACACGATGGAGAAGTGGGCCCATGCAAATCTCATGAAGTTCAACAAAGCCAAGAGCAAGGCCTTACACCTGGGTTGTGGCAATCGCAGACACATCAACAGGATGGGTAAAAAAGTGATTGATAGCAGCCCTGTGGAGAAAAAACTTGGGGGTGATGGTTGATGAAAAACTGAATGTGAGCCAGTGGTGTGTGCTCACAGTCCAGAAAACCAATGGAATCCTGGGCTGCTTCAAAAGGACCGTGACCAGCAGGGGTGGGACCCTGCCCCTCTACCCTTTTGAGACCCTACCTGAAGTATGGAGTACAGTTCTGATGCCCCCAACATGAGAAGTACTTGAGACTCTTGGAGTAAGTCCAGAGGAGGGCCATGAAGCTGGTAAGAGACTAGAGCACCTCCTCTATGAAGACAGGCTGGTAAAGCCTGGAGAAGAGAGAGTTGCATGGAGATGTAATTTCAACTCTCCAGTAGCTGAAGAAGACTTTCTGGGGAGCTGGAGAGGGATTCTTTGCCAGGAATACCAGGTTAGACAAGGCCACGAGCAACCTCATCTAGTGGAAGGTATCACTACACATGGCAGGAGAGTTTAGAAATAGATGTTCTTTAACATCCATTCCTACCTCTTAACATTCTATGATTTCATGATTTTCTAAAAATCATGGATAATTCCAGCTGGATATTTGCATAAAACCTGCTTGGACTACTATTTAAAGTCATTCCATATTATTCTTGTGTCAGGTAGAAACTAATCCATAATATGTCTTACTTTTGTTTGCAATTTTAGGTTATTAAATACACTATATGTCATTGTGAGGCTGTCTGGCTTATGTTGGCAGATGTCAGCATTTCACAGTAAAGTCATTCCCCAAGGATTGCACATTTCTAATCTTGCTGAAGATATCTCATGATCTAGATTACTTAGTGTCTGGATTACAAGAAACATTTCTGAAACAAAGAGGTATTTATGAAAAAGTTATAGAGTCCAACGAGATGACAATGGCGTATTTGGTGTTTCTGACAGTGCTGCAAATTGAGGCAAGAGGAACTGGAATAATTATGTTCAAATGTATGTGAAGATTGTGTGTCAGTAAATCTGAGCTGTGTTAACTGAAAGAAAAAAACCCTTGAATTCTTCCATGAAGACTTTTGACCAAGACCTAGACCTTATTTTAATGTGAAAAAGAAAACAGCTGACTTTCTGTTTTGATTTTGTAACTCCGTAATTCTTTTTTTTGGAAAGGTTGGATTTGGAAATACTGAAACACATATAAAGAAAAGCATCAAATGCAATAATCTATACAGTATATATAAAAAATGTAGAACTTTCTAGATGGGCTTTCTTGGAAGAAATGAAAAAACCCTTCTCCCTAAGAATAGGATCTATGTAAAAGTACTTGTTGCAAAGCTCTGAAAATCAAAGGTTTCTTTCATTTCTCTTTGTTTCTCCAGTTCACATTAACATTTCTTGTAAAAATTCAGCATAAGAAAGCTTCCACAAAGCTCATTGATTTAAGGTCACAAGTGTTTCATTGAAATTTATTCAGTGCAAGTCAGACAGTTTAATATACTCAAAATTCTAGGATTCCAAGGACATCTACTAAGTATTTCAAGGAAATGTGAAAAAGCTTCCTGAAAAATACAGGGTAGTACACGAAGTGCTGCTACATTATAAGATAATTTTATTGTCTTGATGGTGGTAAAATCATTCTCTATGAAGATTTTTAGCCCTATATTTTGTGTCACTGACATTGTTATATGAGTTTACTAATTTTCCTTCAGGTTGAATGCTGAACAAAACTCCCTGTGCAGGACAGTTTATCTCTCAAACCCTTACAAATGTAAGAAAGATCATATTGGTGTTTGAATATCATCTCACATTATAGAGCAGAGGGAAAAAAAATTAAAAGGCTTAATTTCCATGTGCTTCATGTGAAATAAATAAGACCAAAGACAAAGAACATGAGAATGTTACCACTTTAAAATGAAGTGAGAAAATTAATAAAAAGAAATTGGACAGTTCAGTAATAAACAGCACAGTAGATTACCACTAAAAATTAGCATAACTGGCAATTGGCATGTTCAATTTGTCAAATGCTAGGATGCAAGGCAGACTTTTGTAGGCATTAGTGGGGTTCAGTTCTTATTTGCTTGAATATGATCAATGATTCTTTAAAAAATACTGGCTATAGATAATCACAAATGAAAGCCATTAGAGGTATTTTTTAGCTGCTTATAGAAATAGAAAGGTCTGCATATTAATTTACCATGCTACTTCATTAGTTTTGTGTCATTTGTTTCATTAGTCATCTGCTGTTTCACACTGATGTCAATGATACAAAACTAATTTCTGGCTAAATTGTACTGGTGAATTGCACCCCATTACAGGAATAATTCCACTGTGCTCATTTGTATTTGGAATGAATGGTTACATCAAAGCTGTTGGCTCCAACCACTTCATCCAAAACACTTCCACTGTGAAAAGAGGAAACATTTACTATGAAAGGGTAGATGGTGCCCGAGATGGATTTTGAAAGTCAAACAGGGAGTACCCAAGTCCTTTTGTGGTTCTGGTTTGAAATGCCTTCCCTGGTGCACATTTTATGCAGGTTTCCTTCCATGCTCTTCTAATGAAGGTGTGTACAGCTATTTACACGTGTGTAAACTTAGGAAGCAAAGTCATTAAAAGCAAACAAACAAACAGAAAAACAAAAACCAGTCACCACCTCAGAAACTCAGCCCTGAAAACCTCTTGCTAGCACAGCAAGGAAAGTGAAGTAACACACCTAATAAGGGCTATAAATCTTCATACCAGTCATTAGCTAGTGGGTTAATGAGTCTGTAGGTGTCTCCCTCCCATTTCTCTGTGGAAAGGAACCATTATTTTGTTTAAATTTTTTTGCAGGCTTCTCTAGATTAATTCTGGTTTGGATGGCTTCAGATCCTATTGAATTTGATAGGAATTCTTCTAGTTAAAAAAAATGTGGCACTTTTGTTATGTGGCTTATCTGCTTCCAGAAAGAGACTCTAATTCCTACTGCTATCTAGAAGGTTTCCCTAACATTAGGTCTTTGAAAAAGGAGATGCAAGAAAGGCCAAAATAGTGTATTATGCTGCAAGGAAAAAAAAAAACCATCTGAGATTAAATTGTAGGGAGAAAAATCCAGTTCAAAAAAACCCTGAATTTTCTCCATAACACTGCAGAATTCACACACATAAACCAGATCTGGAGGAAGTGCCTTATATAAAATGAACAAATGACACAAAATCTAGCCTGACACCTCCAGCTGAGACTGAACAGCCACAATCACATTCTCTTATTTTCCTTCTATTATGTACTTGGAAAGTGTGTAGTGTGCTACTGTGTAGCAGGAGAAATAAAATACTGTATCATTTGTGTTTGTAGTTCACTCTTACTATATCTGATTAAATATTTTTTAAAAGCCAAAAATACTGGGTTTTTTAATCTCACAGAATGACTATTCTTAGATGTAGAGAAAATATATGAAAAAAATAGGATTTTTTTTTGTCTGCTTCCAGAATGGCTGCATTTTGGGCAGCTGTTTTCAAAAGGAATTGGTTGCTTCTGCAGTCTAAAGCAAACTGACAGAGCAAATGACAATGTCTTAAAAGGAGAAAGCTACTTCATTCTGAAATGCATAGCACAAAATGACATGTTGTGACATATTGAAAGATGTCTAGCAGGCACATTTTTAATCATCTTGCTGGTAACCTTTGACCACTGCTGTGAGTGCTCGCAGGTAAGCAAATGCTGAAGGCCACCACTGTGCTCTGTGTGAAGTGACACTGTGCTGTGTGATTGATCTGCTAAAATAGTGCATTATGCTCTTCTGGGTCAGGGGTTCAGAGCTGTATTAGGAAGAACAATTTTTGTCTCTCCCTGGGTTTGTAGGGTTAAGATACTGTTCCTGAATAGGTCACTTACTCCTTGTGCCTTAGCCACAATTTCTTTTCATTGGCAAGCTTTAAAAGTAAAAATCATGAAATGTTACAAAATACAATTACCCACATATGAATATGGATTCAAGAATATGTTTACTCATTTTTCAAAAAGTTATTTATGTTTCATCCTGACTAGGATGTGATCCTAAAATGGTATAAGAAATAAAAATTAATTCCAGGGACTCAGGTGGCATCAAAAGGGCAACAGGCCCTTGAAATTAGATTTCTATAAACTTTCTGCTGAGAAAGTCCAAGTAGAACATGAGACTGAACAATGAATCAACTCTAAGGGTGCATTTAAGGTTGTCATATGAGATTACCACACACTAACAATGGCAAGAATGCAAAGAACCCCTCTAAGTCAGGCAGTTTGGTCTCATTCTTAAGTATCTTAATATTGAGCATTCACAGGACAAAATTAATCTGGAGTCTATCTCCTCTCACTTCAGTGAAGTTAAATCAGGTGATACATTTGCTCCACTCTCTTGAAACACTGCTGTACTTGATGTACTTTGCATTGTGTATGACAGAGAGAAACCTGACAGAATGTGAATGATGAAGTTTAATATGGTTATCAGATGGTCCTTTAATGACTGTAATAATTCCCAAATCCTGAGCTTGTCAAGCTAACTGCTTTGCTTTCCTTTAATTGTAACTAATCATCATTCTCAGGGACAGAAAAGGAGAACTAAAATACAGGAAGAGAAAGATGAGTTACTAGAAGGGACTTCGTATGACCTTATACTGCTATAAACAATTAAAACCCCCAATCATTTTGTTTGATTAGGTGGTTTGCACTCATTCTGTTCCAACATGAGCTACTTCTGATCATGCCATTAATCATGTTATGTAAGTGGACATTAATCTAATTGTCTCTTCATTATGAAAAATGCTAAAGAGACAAATTTGTCTCAGTGATCAGACCAACGAGCTTTCTTGAGAGTAATAATTAAAAAGCAATATTTTTTCTGCATATTATACAGAATTTCAGATCACAACAATTGTGAAGGCAGAGCATCAGAGCTTTCAAAATAAGAAAATTAACCTTCTTTTGCATCAGCCTGCTTTTTTTATGAAATGAAAGAGCAATAGGCATACCTCAAAGAAGCCTTCTGACTCACGCGGGACAATCACTGTAGTTTGAAGTAATTTTATGGAAATCACAAAGCATAGTACATTATTATGAAAATGACTGAATAAAAATAATCCATGAAGCCCTTTATACAGAATCTGCATGCATGTTAGGAGTTTGTGGAGCTTTAATTTTTTTTTTAGTTTGTTTTTTTTTTGTTGTGACAATCTACACAAAAACCCCCAAAGAATAATTACATACAGTGTGTGTCTTAGCCATTGCGCTTTTTCAACAATTACACATCAAACATTCCAATTTAATGGACATTTAATAAAATAAGAGGATTAATGCTTTCAGCAACTGTGTTTAATATGCAGATAGGGTGTTAACCTCATTTTGGTTAGGCATCAACTGTTGCTACTATGCAACTAGGGTGGGAAAAATGTGTTTTTCAGTACCAAAATGCATCTTAAAACTTAATGTTGCATGATTGAGTTGAATTAAAATATCCAGCATAAAACATAATCCAAATACCTAATTTCTAAGGTTCTTTTTTCTAGTGTAACTAGACAAACCTCATTCTGAAATTCAGGAAATATTAATTGATATGTAAACACTTGGAACTGTCTTCTCCCTCAGTCACCAAGGGACTGTCTGAGGAGCCCACAATGGGTAAAGAAACTCTAACAAAAGAGTCACTAAAGATATAGATCATCTGGTTTAAGACCACCCTCTGGTTTTATCATAAGCCTTGTACAAGGGGAGGTGCCTTCATGTGTCACTTTGGGGCAAAGCAGCTCACTGGACAGGCAGTGAAAGCAGCAGAGCTTCGTTCCCTGTGCTGGTGGGGCTCAGCAGGTGCTGCTGCCACTGCCTCCTCTGCACAGGAGCAAAAGGTCTCTGACAAAAAACCTCTAACAAAGCCTCTTTACATTAAGGGGTTTTGACTGTTATTTAAGCTGTTAGCAGTCACCTGATTTAGTCTGACCAAAATGTTTAGAGGAGAGATCACAGCAGCAATTTCAAGGAGGGTGAGGCAGAGCTACAGCCAAAATATGTGTGTCCCCAGTACTAAAAACTGAGTCTCCAGAACATCATTGGAATACTTGCACTATTATCTGTGAAGAAATTACATAAAAAGATTATTCCTTGACCTCTTCCATTTCACAGCACAGGCAGTGAGTTACTTGCTGGGCTTATTGACTCCCCATTCTCCCCTTTCTTTTGCCCTTCACTTGTTTGAGAGTGGAATTGTTATACAGTTATATTATTCTGTATCAAAAAAATACTTTTTTGTTTTTGTCATTTCTAGCCTTGGAATTACTCTTTGGAATTATTCCACTATCCTTCTAAAAATCTGTATTATACAGTTGAACATGATATGAGAAAGAAAATTGAACAAAAAGTATGAAATGAGAGCAGCAAAGGATCTGACACTTCTGGACTCAACCACAGCTGCCAAGTGGGTGTAAAAACCACCAGAGTTTGCACCTACCAAGAAATAGAGTAGGGAGCAGAGCTACATAGATATGGGTCTAGATGCTTTGTTTCTTATAAATTTTCATTGTCTTCTGCCTGGAGGAGTGACTAGAGTGATAACATCACAAAGAATCTAAGGAATCTGTTTTCATTATGATTAGTTAACGTCATGTAACTTATTTAGTTTCAGTTATAATTAATTTCAACACCAAATGAAAGGACATGTTTTGAACATATGCATGCATATGTATAGACATCTGTAAGTGTACTGTACATACATGAATTTTAATATTTTGTGCTGGACAAGTATCAAAATGAAATAAATACCTTTAAATGAAATAAATACCTTTAACCATCATGTCATAATTTCCTGGAAATGATGTGATACACATCTACAATTTCTCTGTGCCACATTCTGGGACCTTCCTCTGGCACCAGCAAAACTCATGTTCATACTCTTACTAAAAAAAAATTACACACATGTGCACACATATATATTTGTATGCACACAAAAATGTTTATCTGTGTAGACACCATTTATAGGTATATACACCTGAACAAAACTCTCCTGCATGTACATTGTATAATGAAAATCATTATGTTCTCTATTTTATTCCTTGTACTGAAATGAATTTCCTGTACCGTTTGCTATCATTGCTTCCCAGTAAACTCACAGTAAACACTGACAAAACAGGAGTAAGGTTTTCAGAAATTCTTTAGGAAGAAAAGTGGACCCTAGAGATTTAGATAAGCATAAACTGTTTTGAGTGAACAAGTAAGTACCACATTTTCTAGTGATATCTGCATATATGAGTAGAGGAGAATTTAACACCTTTGTGTCTGAGTGCTTACATAGCAAATACCCTTTCTCATTTCCTCTGCATGCCTAGTAAAATCAAGGAAGAACAAAACCTGACAGAGCCCAGTAAGGATCAGGAAGATAACAATGAAGACAGACATGTAGAATTTTATTTATTAGTGGAAAGGGACTTTTTACCTCCTTGGAGACACCTTTGAAATGGTTAATGAAAAGCAAGAGAAATCTATGCACTGTGTAGGTCTGTGCCATGCTTTGCTGTGACATGGTGGCACTAACCTCTCTGAGGCTGTGCCTGGCTGTGCAGGACACAGTGGATTTTCTGATGCTCTCTGGAGTCCAGCATGGGCATGGCAGGGCTCATGTGGCCTCCTGTGCCTCCCTCCCCTCCTCCTGGGGGCACAGTAAGGCTGAATTTCACTGATTCCTGTAAACCATGTGATTGCTGTAGTAGCTGGCCCATATAAACAAAGCAGATCTCAGACAGCTCAGAGAGAAAAAAACATGTCTGGGTTAAGAGACTGCCAAATAAGATAAGGGTGCAACCATGAAGACAAAATTCAAAACAAACTCTTGCTAACAACAGCAATAAACAAATGAACATGAAAAAACTATAAACAGTGGATAATGACATTTTATTTCCTGTTTCTTCACTCTGAATATAACTGGAACTTAGCATGGCCTATTAACATTGCAACCTTCTATTTAAACATTTATTTTTACTTCAATTAACAGGAAATACTGAAACAGTAAGAGCTCTTTGGATTATTCCTAAAATTAGTTTATTGTCCCTGCTCTGCAATGACAAAGATATAAATTTTACTTGAACAGGTTAATATTAACCAAACCAATAAGAAAATAGAAAACAAACATAAAAACCCACAAAATGTTCTTGAACATTTTCATTATGTGGTTTTCATTTTGTTGCATTTTGAACCATCAAGGTGTTCAAATGTTGCTGGAATGCATATTCTGTATGTTTTTATTACGTTATTTCACCTTTTCATTTATTTCTGTTTGTAACAATTCTAATGCTTATTCTAACACTATTCATTAGAAGATTGATTAATGTTTTCAATTATGATTCAAATCTAAAGAAATATTTTAAGGCTAGGGAACTAATTGCACTTACTGAATTTATACATGTTGAGTAACATAATTATTAAGCATTTTACAGTGTTAAATATTTGCAAAATTTTTAAACATATAAAATTTCCCATTCCAACCTCTGATTTCTCCTCAGCATTTTGGTAAACCTGTTATTATGTAAGACCATGCTAGAATTTTAAAAGTTTTGTTTCTTTATTATCAATTCATATCCTCCACTTCTTCAAAACCTCTTGAAAGAAATTAGAAAGGGAAAAAAAAGCATCATTAATTTTATCAGTGCAATATTGATTTTTTTTTCTTTGCTGAGAATAAAAGAGAATACAAGTACATAGTAACAATTTACATAGTAGATAAACTTTCTTGCTAGCTATAAAGTTTGCTTTTGACTTCAGCAGGCAAAAAAACTGGACATGAAAGACAAGTGAAGCTGAAGTTTCTGAAAAGGGGTTAATAGCTACAGTGCTTGTTCAGCAAAGGTCTCGCACAGGGTTTGTGCTTTGCTTCAGTTCACTGGTGATGGATATTTTGGCCAGGTCTATTTCTTTGACAGATATTCACTTCACTAACTGTATTTGCAGAACCAATTTTAAGCATGTTTTGAACATATTTAAAATATGTCATGTCTTTCTATTCGTTGAGGGTTTTTTTTGTTCTGACCACAAGTAATTGCCATTTTTTACAAATGACAAAAAGTGCATTATTTTCACTAAAGTGTAAAAAATATCACAACCTAAAGGCACATGTTCCATGAAGGACATTTTACTGCTTTATTTAAAAAAAATAAAAAGAAATATCTATATTATTTAGCATTACATGAAATTCTTTAAACTATAAGCCCATTTTGAATTTTTTTTCTGCACTCTTTTCAAAGTCAGCTGAATGTTGCATAAGCTCAGACTGCTCTCCAGTCTACTGTTCATTTATTTTGCACATGATAAATGTGATATATCTTGAAGGCTTGATTCAATTGCCCACTTGTTGCTGGCTAGTGACATTTCGGATGCTCCTTTCTGCCATCTAAATGTCACAGATCTCCCACAGGTCCCCAGGACCATCACAATAGGATATCTCAGACACTGTTGGATGCTGCATTAAGTTCATACCTCTGAGCAATCAAAGTAGGTTGCAAGTAACTGCCCTGATCCTCTAGGTCAGGTTTAGCTCAGAGAAGTGAACTCAAACACCTTAAATGTTTGAGTTAAAATTAAAAATTAAAAATTAAGTTAAATCTGAATTTTAAAAACTTAAATATTTCCTTAAATATAAGCTAGAATGGTAGTGCAGACAGCTAGTGAATGCAATTAACAGAAACTTTAGGGAACTTTCCAGTTTAGTGTCAAATAAACACTTCATGTTCTAAACAGTCCTCTAGACCTATGTCTCAGCTAGATCTCCACTGGCACACACCCAAAAAACCCTAAAATCAGATGGGAAGAGGTCCCATGCTCGAGTGCAGTCATACTCAGCTAGAAATAGGTTCAAGCATATATCTAATGCTCAGGTTAAAATGTAATGAGCGATCGTGACCTTTTACATAAGTGGGGTTTCTACTTGCAGAAGTATGATAAATTCCTTGGATTAAAATAAAAACCATAAAAAGCAAGTTCATTTGTGCTAGTGCAACACTGGAATGTGTTTCTTCACCCATGATTTTGCTATGTATTTTCTCATGTCTTGTATCTTTTATGTGTATAATTTATCTCTTTGAATTGAAAGGCTTTTTCTCCTACTTTTTACTGATAATTTAAAAGTTCTTTCTCTTTTATATAATTTTCTCATTAATCTGCCCAATTTGTCATTGATCATCTGTTTTTCCTTGCTTGAACTTGGTTTGATCAAGTCTGACATTTGTTAGTTTTACAATTGACACAAATCTGAGCACAGTCAATTGCCTTGAATCATCTGTAAAGTTATTATTTCTTGTCCAGACCATTTCATTATCAGGTTTTTTTTTCCTTTTTTTTTTTTTTTTTTTTTTTTTTTTTTTTTTTTTTTTTTTAATTTTAATTTTTATTTTTATTTTTATTTTTTTTTTATTTTTCTCTTTTTTTTTTTTTTTCCCTCTGCAGATTTCCCCGCAGGAAACTCATTTATAGAGTCAGTACCTTGGCTGTTGCCTAGCCTTTTGTAGTCCAACCTGTAAAGCAGTGGCTCTATATAATACAATAATGACTTTTAATCAATTATTTGTACTTAAAAAAGAACCCCAAAATCCTTCAAATCTTATTGATTTTTATAAATTCTACTGTAACTACACTGCTTCTCAGATATCTTTGATAAAATATTCTCTTTCAAAAAAGTTGCTTTTTACCTATCTATTTTAGCCCTTGGTTTCTTAATTTTTTATATTTTTTTTATTGTTCTTTTCTATTGTCTTTTTTTTTTTTTTTTAATTTTTCCTGGTAGTCTTTATTTTCATATTTTCTGCTTTTTCAGTCTCCATCATAAATTAATCTTGATAAATCAGTCTTCTCAAGTCTGTGAATTCATTGCCATCAGTGAATATACATTTCCTCACAATTCCCTAATAGAGCATGTTTTGTATTTCACATCTAAAAGCTAAAAATATGTCTCCTTCTAGCAGTAAAATGAACATATCTCATGGCAGTCAATCTTTTATCTGTTCTCACTGAACCCGTCAACTTACTGAAAAGGTAAACGACCAGCTGGATTGATTTCTAAAGAATAATATACATTTTACAAAGTTGCCTTTTTTAATATGCTATCAAATGCCTATTTAGAGTCTATCAAATTTTAGCAATATCCTAATTTCTGTTCTGGAAAATTACTCAGCATCTGTTGTAACACAAGCAGCTGAGCAGTTGTGTTGATCTAAACCGGGTCTGCCCCTTCACTGCCCCTGCTCCCACAGATATCTTTATTTATTCTTCAAATGTCATAGCAAATATTCTACCTCTCACATTTAATAAGCTAAATTTGCTGTAGCTTCTGCATTCATGCCTACCTCAGTGCTTACTATTTTTAAGTCTTCTTGGAGAGCTACTGAGTAGATGAAGCCTCATGGTTTCCCAAGGTCTCTTTCTTTGTCAGATTTTCTGCTAGAACACTGATTTCTCCTGAGAAATCTGGTGTCTATTCTCTCTTGGTTACACTGAGAGGCTTTTTCTGTCCCCTAATGCTAAAAAGGACATTCTGTATCTTTAACACATTTCAGGATTTTTTTTCCTATCTATTAGGGTTTTTTTCAGACATCTTTTATCATTCTTGGTGTGCATTTCATTGCACAAATATCAAAGTTATTTCTCTGCCTGTGTGATACAGCCCTGAGGTCCTATATCCTTTCAGTACTCCTCTGAACAGTTGAACTCTTTGATTATCCACTCACCTCTGCCTTTTCTTCCTTCTTTTCTTATCTAATTACTCTGTAGCACAAAATTAATGCACATGTACAGCCAGTTGCCCTTACTTCATACTTAAGAGCTACTTCAGTGGTCAATGCAGACTGTGCTGGATAAAATTTTTTCTTCCTTCTTGATCTTAATTAATGCTAGGTCTCTAGTCATACTCCTGCTCTTTTACAACAGTATTTGGTCAACTTGTAGTCAATTTTTTCACCCATCACACGAGTTAACTGACCCAAAAGAGGGCTACCTTCCTTTCTAGACAAAATCTTACCAAAATCTCAATTTTTTCATTGCAAAATAATGGGAAGGCAAATTTTTACCAACCCTGTCTGCAACATTTTTCCTAAAGAAAAAGAAACCATAAAGGTTGGCATATGTGCATATACATATCATATAGTGTTATAACTGAAGAATTGTTCTAACAGCTGGGGGTTTAGAAATGAATCAGCTGTTTGATGTAAACTAGATATTAATTGTTATTGTCATGGAAGTTCATAGGCTACAACAGAAGTTAGATAAACTGAAGTATCATAAAGGAGCTAAGAGAAAGTACATATTCTTGGAAAGAAAACTTAAGTTCTGCTAATTCCAGCAGCTAGTACAGCAGTGGAAATGGGATAATTTACTGTGTGGAAATGCAAACTGAAAAGATGTATTTAGTGCTTCTTTCTGTTTAGAGAAGGTCTGGGATCTATACAAAGCTGACTGTGTGCCCCGCTAATTCTGTAGCCATCACAGAGAAATTCAGTGGTGATAATATTTGATATCTATCCCAAGACTCTGTGTACAGTGAATGCAGTATTAGTATTTCCCAATTTGAATGAGGGATTGAAACCGTTTTCTTGTAACTCATAGTTCATTTATCCATTTACATTTTTTTCTCTGTCACTATTGTATGAAGACTTTATAATGATTTTTTTAAGTTCTTTTGTGAATTTGGGAGAAACCCTTTCATTGACTTTCAATTACACAGAATTATTACGTTTCCTCAGTCAGGAAACATACCCATGAAAGATGATCTAGAAAGGTTTGCCAGCATTATTTCCATAATGCATCTTTCAGGGCTGTAAATATGGGTGTATGATGTTTCACAGCTCTTCTACCTATTTCATGTCTTATTAGTGCTTATCAAATGCATTTTACCAAAGAGAGGCAGATCAATAATTCCATTTTGCATATCAAGAGACTGGGAAAGGAGAGCTGAAGTGAATTTTTCAAGGTCAGCTGGAGGCTATTAACTGATAGAGATGTAGATGGAGGGCTAAGACCCCAACTGGTTTCCACAGGCATCTGGGAGTGCTGCCTCTCAGCTGGGAGAATAAAAAAATACTGTCTCCTGATAGGCATCTTTATGCAAACATGACTGTGTACAAATGCCAGATACATAGATGTAGTCATATAGGCTGAGTATGTGATGTGTAATTTATTTCTTAAAGAAACAACTTTCTGAAATCTTGGAATCTCCCTGTCTCACTCGTCTTCTGCTCCAGCACACTGAAAAGGTCTTGACAGTATTTAATCTCATTCATGTGTTATCATTACTACTGTCAGGAGGTTTTGGATAACAAATGCAGTGCTTTACCAGCTAAAAACATTTTCTTTTTGCACTGACACAGACTCGTCAATAAAACCCCACGGCATGTTAACTTCCCATCTCTCAGATGTGGCACACTGGCATTTACAATGCAGAGAAAGGTAACAAAGTGTGAAAGAGATCATAAATCATTTAAAGAGATTTAAAAAGAGACTTAAAACAAAAGCCTTCAGGAAAGGAAGGAAAAAAAAGTGAAGTGTGGGCACCAAAAATTATTTTATACAAGAATGAAACAATGACCTTTTCACCTATCATCATTCACATTGGTTTGCCTCTCTCAGCCTCGAGTTTCGAACAATTCAGTCAGTGTGCAGAATGTTGCAAGAGGAATGAACCTTTTATTTTATTATTACCCAGGGCATGATACCCTTGAGAGGAATGACAAAAACAAATAAGAGCAAACAGAGCAAAAGGGAAAGCAAAGGCACTACAGGTTTGGGATAATAAAAACAAGCAATGAATGTAATATACTGAGAGATAGCCTTCAATTCAAAGTTCACAAGGCAAGCAAATGCATTTCATTGGAAACTTTCACATTTCAAAATATGTTTTACAATCTTTTCACTCAGCCATTTAAATATGGGCTTTGCAGATGCCTGAAAATGCAGCAAGGGAGAGGGGCACACTTCATCATAGCTTGGAAATGTGAACGTACAAACAGTACTCTTCAAGAAGGCACACAACAGAAGGTTGGATATTTATATGATCAGCCCTAAATCATGATGTTTTACAGGCAAGCTCTGTTTTAAAATAAGTGCATCTAGGAAGGTGATATAGGCTTGTAACCAAAATCACAGATGGTGATTGACACAGATGTCCATGTCAGACTCCTCAACTCCCCACTTTGGGAAAAAAACATTTTATACGGCACAATTAAGTGAAAACATTTTGATATGAAATACAAATGATAACACTTATCAGTTGTGGCTACCCTTTCAAAACCCTTTTTATAAAAAAGAGAAGCAAAGACTGTAACTCCGAATTCAGCAATAATTCACCTCTGCACATGCCAAGTAGTTCTTACTGAGAACAGTAACATTAATAAATATAAAGCATTTTGTTATCAAGTACTTTACAGACATAACACATAAGCTACTTTCAGATTTTGAAACACTACTAGTCATCTGAAATCTAATTACTGCTAAAAAACACAAAGCAAAACTGTGTAACAGGTTTTGGCAGGAAGAAAGGAATAATAATATATCCAATTAACAGTGTAGAAGGTATTTTAGGTAGACAGATTGACATTAGTAAACTAGAATTTGAAAATGACTTCACAGTAAACCATTAGCTTTGCTGAACAAATTAAGGAAAAGAAAAAAAAAGCTATTTCTTGGTGTGAAATAGATTCAGGCTCGATCTGTGACTTCTGTTTGGAAGTGAGGTAAGTCACAGCAGTAAGTTACACAGGCAGAGACTTAAATTTCCACTTCCCTGATCATTTCTGATAGTTTCTAAGTCATCAGTGATTTTCCAACAAGTTATTCCCAGGCTGAGAAAAATAATTTAACTGCTTTCCTAGTAGAGTCTGAAAGAGAAGGCTTCTAGAGATCAACATTGTCCAAATGTACCATTCTGAAGCTATTTTTTTTTTAATAGAAAGGGCAACAGAAATGAAATATCAGTAGAAACCACTTGTGGGATTTTTTGCTAGCTCTCAAGGCTCTTCCAGCTTTCCATTGCATCCCTTTCAAGATCTGGAAATGAGCAGTCCTGGCTCATTCTTGTTTGCCCTCTAAAGTCATGTGTGGCTTACCCGCCTGCCATCACAAGCTGGTCATTTGACCAGGACTGTTTTCCTTCTTTTTCCCCGTCATCAAGAGTGCATTTTGAATTGCAGCCACCACCCTGAGATTTATTAGACTATATTTGTCCTTCTGGATCTAACTAATTGTCCTGAGACAATGTTGCCTTTCACAGACTGATTCAGACTGCTGTTGACTCAGACAGAAAGTTCCATCTACCTAATAACAAATCTTAATTTTTTCTAGTGACATGAGACATTTTATGTCTATTTTTTAATCTGATTAGGGAGTTTCAATATCATACTGAATTTCAATTTTCCTCTATTTAGATTGCCACAAAAATGCAGTCTCTTAACCCTGTCAAAGGGCTAGCAAGGAGAGGTAAGTATCTGGTGTTGCATAGATGTTTTAAATCTGTGGTGGTTTCTAAAGTACTTGAAAAAGGCTGGAATAAAAACATGTATGAGGAAAATAAATGTTTATTTTGAATCTTCTCAATGTCCAACTCTCTATCACTTTTTGAATTCCTCTGATCTTTCTCCCAGCATGTCTTATCCTCCATTTTACACTTGCTCTGGCAGAGCCCATTGTTTTCTGTAGGCATTATGTCTGCGTAAAAAAACCTGGATCTGACTAACAGTTATCTCTTAGAACATACAATATGCCACACAGAATGCCACAGTAAAGGAAACTACAGAAAGATGCTATAAAAATTGTGAAGGAGAATATAAACTTAAAGTTTCAACTAGGCAACTTGCCACTGAAACTTTCTATATTCAAAGTTAAGTTTCTTTGGTTAGTATTCTTTCTTAGTTCTATAAGATTTTTCTTTTTCCTTATCCAAATAAGACTTTAATGAGAACATTTATAATGGTTTCAACTCCTAATACAGCTCTAAGTGCTGGGAGAAAACACACTCTTGTAATATTTCTTCTCTTGCTGAGACTGATAGAAATGCAAAATCGCAAAAAATATTCATGATTATTCCTAAGGTTCATTATAGCATCTTAGTCAGCACTTTAATTCCTTGTTGCAAAGCATTTTAGTGGAACTGGAAAGATACAGAATGCCTTTTCATTTTTCTTTCCCTCATAAGTCAAATACACAATAAAATTACAGCAGTAATAAAAATACTAATAGTGCACTGTGAATCTCTTTAACCAATTATCCCATTTCCTGCCTGGCTGTTAAGTTGCACTCAGAATGCTCAGAGAAAACACATTTGCATTGTACAGTAAAAGGCAAGTTTAAATGCATTACATGACAGCTAGAGTATTAATGTCACTTGTGATCAGCAACATGAATTGCCTATCTGAGAAATCCATGGGCAGTCAAGAAAATGAGAAAATTATTCAATGGGGAAAAATTTTGTGTCTTTTAGGATTCAGTTAAGGTACATAAATGTAAGTTATAACAGTGACCATCTTATAACATGGGAGTGCTTTGTAACTGCTATTAGTAGGCAGTTAAAACTTACAATCTAGAATGTAAACCTTTGAAAGTTTAGAACATGAATTCCAGGCTCAGAAATTAGTCTGTTTTCATTTTGTTTAAAAACAACAATAAAAGAGTCTTCTAGTGATGTTGTAGATGTTGTATAGGCAAATTATATGGACATTTAGAGTGGATCTTTGATGGCTGTTTTGTCTTGTGTAATCGTGTGATCATCAGTGTGAAACAGTTCAGACTTGTTACCCTTTTTTTGTTGTTGTTTTAATAGACCTTTGTTTAAAGATTTAAGCATTGGTCTGTGTGCGTAACGACCTATGGGCATGTTTTAGCTTCATGATTTCTATGCTTAGCTATTTGAAACTTTTCCATTGGATACCAGTAGCATGAATACATGTAATACATGTAACCTTTTTTAAAAAACACTTCATAAAAAGTAGTGAGTGAAGTGCAGCAAATACTTTCTCCCACTTAGGAATCCCTCTTTGTAAGAATTATTATAATATCAGATAACATGATCATATACATCAGAATTTAGGGTCTTAATGACTGATTATGGATTCTAGTTTGCAACACTCAGACAAAGAAATCTTGGCATTACTGATGTCTAAAAGACTCTGAAAATTGATTCCAGGGAATTTGTACAAAGAGTTTCATGTGACTGCTGATAAACACTGTTCATCTATCAGCATCATATAAGACAGTGATTTCATGACTTAATATAGGTTTTCCCTTTGGTTGATTAAAGGAATAGATATGGGCAATAGCCACATTTCACATTTTCTTTGTGTCATTGTGTCTTGTACTGGGTCATTATCATGCACACAGACATGTATTTATTTACTTTCTTTTTCCTGCTCAGACTGATGAGGGAATTCTGGGCTTGGTGTGAGAACATGTGCAGACAATAAAAAGACAGAACATGTTGGAACAGTGTTGGAGATGTTCCCCGTGCTTTTGGGCATACAGTGGGATTTTTGGAGAAGTCTTGTACCAAGCCAGACTCAATGATCCCTTCCAGTTCAGATTATTCTATAATGAGATTTTAAAATGACACATCATGCTGTCAGTATGACTGTGAAAATTGACTGACATTATTAAATATTCTAACAACTCATCAACAAAAAACAATATGTAAAAGCAAGGTTTATCAGGGTATAAATTTAGATTTATTTTGGTCCAGATCTTCAGATCTCATTGTTAGCAAAATTATTGTTGAATCCAGTGAAATTTTCTGGCCTCTGAGTAAAGCTTTCCACGTAGCCTGTATTGCTTGTCTTTCTGAGAGTGTGCTCTAGTTGCTTTTTAATGTCAATTGCTAGTTCTCTGAAAGGACCTATATTTTTATGCACATGTGGAGAATGTGTGTTTGTCCATTGGTCTGCAAGGAAGGTAAAGACCCAGAGTGCAAAAATATCTGCAGTACTTTGTGTTTCTGCAACAGAGAACACAGAGTTCTGGATAACGAGCCAAATCTATGCACAAAAGACCAGTGTATTTCAGGAGAGCTCATGAAAGACACACCTGTGAGATTGAGATCACAGTTATAATCTTGTAATTACAGCAAGCAGGAAAAAGAAGACTTCATTTTGGAAGGTGAGACCAAATGCATGGACCAAAGGATGTGTTATTCATATCTATTCTCCATGTATTGTTCTGTTCTTTTATTATTAAGTAGGTGAAACAGTTTTCATCAGTGCATGCTTCAGAAATACGCTGTTGGCATTTTTGTCAGCAGAGGAGATGGTCAAGACCTCTGTGCCATTAGCTTCTCTCCCTAGAACTTTGTTAGCAATGTGAGGCTGGTATAGCCTGATTACTTTTTCATACCTTATGATGCTATCATTCCATCTGTAACCAGTCTAAGTGTTAGGTTTGCAATACAGCCAATGAAACTTTCACTTGCAGTTCTGCAGAGCTGGCCTCTGACATTAAACTTAATTGTAACTACAGCTACTATATAAAATTTCATAGATCCTGGAAGATTAAGTCTAGTTGTTAATTTGCATAGTTTTATGAAACATTTATTGGATTTTTCTTTAATGTCTTAGCATATTACTGACAGAGATAGCATAATTTGAAAATAACAACAAGGGACTTGAAAGCTTTATGGGGAATTATAAAACCATTCCCCAGTGGAATATTATTGTAATATAGCTTTTCAATGTGGTTGTTCTGTAACATTTTAGAATTATATGCTATATCTTTAGTATATGAAAGTTATCTACATCTGTTTCTTATGCATGAAGCCTCTGACAGCTACAGTGTTCCCTCTGTGCTTGTGATTTTGATAATCATTCAGGGGGAAGAGGGGGAGGAATACTGGCCTTTTATTAGCAGTTTAAGTTGGTGTGAACCACTTCCTTTAATTCCCCTGGAAGTGCAGATATTTTCCTTACTTCTATATTGCTAAACATAAAGTTAAAAATACAGTGCATACCTCAATATTTAAGGAGTACGGAAATGTGAAGTATTTCTCATGTGCTGTGAACCTCTGTGATGTTTCTACATTATAAAAATGTCGTAATTCATTCTATAATATTTGGTGTTGCATTGCCCCACAGGGAAAAGAAATTAAAACTTGAAAATGCACAATTATGTATTTGAAATTAATTTTGGACAACTGTAAATAGGAATAAAAGAGCCACACAGTTTTTCCCTCAACGAGGTAGAAATAAAAATTTAGCAGGCTAAGTGCAAACTGAAACATTTTTTAGAGCTTCCTCATTACACAATGGGATGTTTTTGATATCCCTAGATTATCACTTCTGCTGTTGTATCTGACATGTATAAACTTACCTCCTTTCTTCAAATATTGTGAAAGACTATCAGGTAAGCCTTCACATTCCTGTGAATAAAAGGACCTAGAGCTCCTTGTGGACACAAAGTAGAATATCAGCCAGAAAAACTCCCTTGCAGAAGAGAAAGCAAACAGCATCCTGGGCCACACTGGACAGTTACAAGGGATTGATCCTTCCCCAGCTTGAGAGAGACATGGACAAACTGGAATAAGTTCAGAGAGTGTCTGTGATGGTCATTAAGGATTTGGAACATTGAGAAGAGGCTAGGAGAATTCTCACCTGAAGAGAAGTCTCTTAGGCTCGCCTCAGAAACACTTAAAAATAAGACAAAAGAAAAGCAATGGAGCAATGGAAGTTCTTACTGGATATTTAGATTTTTATTTCACCAAGACCTCGGTCAAAAGGGTTGTCCATAGAGGTTTTGGCATCTCTATTCATAGAGATGATAAAATCTGGACAACACAAGAGCTGGAAAAAACCTGATCTAATTTTTGAAGATCAAGGTTTTGTCTTGGGAAATGGTTTGATCAGATGGTCAGCCAATGTCCTTCCCAAACTAAATTGCTCCAAAACTCCATGATTTTAACATCTTACAACAGAAATTAAGAAAATAAAATTTCAGTTTTGATCTAGGACTGAACTTATGATTAAAAAAACTGCATTATGTTATACACTTGGCCTGACAAAAGGCCCTTTTATTTAAACATTTCTCAAATTCTCTACATTCTAACTTGGGCTTAAAGGTCAAAAACAAGAAAGAAGGAAAGAAAGAAAGAAAATCAGTCATTAATGAGAAAGTCTTAGAAGGACAAAGCCAAGAAATAAACAAAATTATGATGTGAAAAATTTGGAATTGCTCCTACAATTTTTATTCCTTACCTTAACTCCTATGAGCATTCATCATTTGTGTTCTTCAAAAGTGGCTCAAGCTTGGAAACTTGAGTCCCTTTACATGGTGCTCATCACTCAGCCAGTCTTTTTTAACCCTGCCATCAGTTTCAGTTGCATAATTTTTCACAGGATCCCTGACTTTTTCAGTCAGACATCATTCATCATATCAGTCAGTCTTTGTACTTTTATGCTTTTATCGTTATTGAGAATATTGTTCCACAGTTCACAGTATTTAATCTTGCTCAGAAAGAATGAAATTCCCCAAAAGAGCAAGAAATGTTACATTAAATTGCCCTTGATGTATATTTTTGCTGTTATTTTAATGTATTTAATCAATTTTGTGTCACAATGAAGGTATTTTATAGCTTGTCTTTTCTCCTTTTAAACTCTTGCAACAAAAACATTAGCAAGCATAAGTACACACTTAAATTTATAGTGAATATGTATGTAAATATACACATACAGACACATAAGCACAAACTTACACTGGAAACAAGCACTACAATCTCAGAAAGCAGTGGATACAGCCCTTCTAAGCTGGTGACTTGTCCTCTCCACCAGTGGATATCAGCTCCCTCTAAAGTCTTTTAGATCCGGCTTGCAAAGGGCTGCCTGTCAGATTAATTAATATTACACAACTAACAACAGGTTTTGAAGTCTCCTTTGCCATAAAACGATAACATATCCAGTGTTGCTACTACAGTGTTGTGATCAGGAGAGCCATTGTGGGTTAATTCTGAAGTTCTCAGAAAAGTATGCAAATCTTATAATTCTCACAGCATGCTCCGTTGCCCATTTGATGACTTAGAGCTCCCTAAATATGAATTGGTTGTTTGTTTCACACAGGTTTTGTTTACACTGGTGGTACCCTTTCATCTTTTCAATGAGGCTGTTAATATGAACCATCCAAAAAGTACTCAAGTTACAAACCAAAATGTCCTTTCTGTACCCTCCAAAATGCTGCTATTTGCAGAGCAAATGTTTTCATTTTAGAATTTGCTCTTTGAGGATTTGAACATGTTCAGTTCCCCATGAATATTAGGTTCTGACAATATACAGAGTGGATCATTTTCTCAGTTTCTGTAATTCCAGCAGCCATGCATGTTAGGAACTCATTTGGCATAAAATAACCATAAATTTGTCTAGGTTTAAGACTACTTTTGAAAGTCACAGGGAGGATTTAGGAACCAAATGATTCTTCAGGAGACAAGGACAAATAGAAAATAAGTGAATTAGGATTTGCAGTTCTTGGGTGCTATGCACAGCACAAATTATCTTGGCAATCATGCAGTGACACATTACTACTCTAAATATTCAGATCTTAGTGTTAGAGGGGTATTATGATAAATTGCAGTAAATGTCTAAGTCTTTCTATGTGTGAAAAGTATATCATCACTCATACTCAGTTAATTCAGCTGAAGATGGTTACACTTGTATAATTAATGTAGCATAAAAAAAATCTCAACTTTGCTACACTGGATTCCAATAAGAATTGTTTTATGGGTTTCAACTCATTTACATGTCTAATCTTAGTTAATTAAATAAATATTCTCCAGAATTCAAGAATATATTCCAAATTAATCTATTATATAGGTGAGATCTCTGTCCACTGAAACAGGATTAAGGTCTTAAAGAAAAAAAATGAATTAGCAGAATTAATATCAGAATGAACCATAATAGGATTTTAAAATTAATGGATTTCATGAACTACTTGAGAAAATCAAAATGTCTTCAATTAATATAAAAATAGGTGGATATTTTTTATTGGGTGCTTCTTTTTGTTGTTATTTTATTTTAGTAATCTGTTGAAGGGCTCAAGAATTATGTCTGAAAAAATTGCCCACAATAATTTATTCTGGAATGGTCCCAAGTGTTATGCCAGATCAGGTCCATTAAGAAGTGAAATGTGACCATCTCCAAATGTTTTGTGCTTTACTGATGCGAAAACATATTTTGAAGAGGTAGCTGAATATCAAATAGGCTTTTCTTCTCTTTGACGAGATCTCAAGTAAGAGCTATATATAAAATCAACTGGGTGTAGGGGATTTTTTCATAAGCTGTTTCACTCAGATAAGTTTCATTTTTGTGGTGAAGGCAGAAGAGAATCAGTAAGCAGCATATTCTGCCTTTCTCTACTACGGCATTTCTTTTTTGCTGCTTTAACATGAATATTATGGAGTAGCAGACATCACACCCACAGAAGTCCCATCTTCCTTTTAAATTCTTAAAATAGGAGTTAATTAGCAGGTCAGACTCCAGACAGCTTTCAAATAGATCCCTATTCCAGTGTAATTCTAAATGCTGGACTTGCTTGTTTCATTCTTCTGTGGAGCTCTGGGGTTCCAGCCAGCAGGAAAAGAATTCCCACTGGTGATTACCATCCGTGATTTCACTGCCATTGCAGAACTACAGTTGGTTTCATCTGAGGGTAATTCCCAATGTAAAGCAGTCCAGTATTCCATGAACATATTGGCACACTCTAAACGTGAGTTTATATGCTTGCTTTATTCCAGTGTTCTAAGAGGTAGGTTTTTTCCCCAGTCTCTTTTGTTGACTTTTAAATACACTATATCATTATTTAGATCTTAATAGCATCTGTAATGATCTTAATTAAAGAAGCTCTGGTTCTCCGTTTGTTTAAAATTCATAACAAATACTCAAATTCTTAAAACACCTTAAAATGGCATTTCTTTCTGAGTTTGAAAAATAATAAAATAATAAATAATAGAAAGGAAAATATGTGTTCAGTGCCAGACATATTGAAAGTTGCTTCTTTGTCATTACATTTTGTCATTCAAATTTCAAATTTCAAATTTCAAATTACAAATGTCATTACATTTGTTTTTCAATTTACTATTTGTATTACAATGTGTGGACTCAACAAAGACATGTTTAGTAATTCGCCTTTAATAGAGAAGGATGGTCTTGTGATCTAAGTGAATAACATGGGAAAAGTCTTTGAGGAATCCACATCACACACAAGGACTTGCTTCTGCACTAAAGGGTCGGTTTTTATTCTGTAAGAAATGTAAAAGCCAACCTGATAGGAACCATGTGTTAGCACAGAGCTTTGTGAAGAGTACCCATGGTGATGTCAGCATAAGTTTTCACTAGGAAATAATTTTATCATGTAGCTGTGCACAATTAATACACCTGCAGATATATACTATTGATTTCTTGATTTAATGCAATAGCCCCATGGAAATTTTCAATAGCTGAGAACTTCTTATTCCCTCTAAAACTCTTCAAGGACTGATGACAATTTCCAGTCTGATGTTCTGATTTGGAGCTCTAGAGGCTTTAACCAAAAATATATAGAAAAAAATAGATTGAAGAAATCTAAAACCTACTGTATAAAGTATTTCAGGTTTGGCATGTTTTTGCCAGAACTGAGGAGGGGAGATCCCACTGGGAACCTTGCATGTGCTGGTTGCCCTTTCTACTTCGTTATTTTTTTTTCCAGCCGTGAAGCTTTCAGTAATGACAATATTACAATATATCTAAAAATAGAGAAAAAGTTTCAATACTTGACTGTAAAATTCTGGGGTTTGATCTGAGAAACAATTTTCTGAAGTTTCTTTTCTTTTTTCCCAACTAGTTCTGATACACAAGATGAAAAAAAGACCTTTCATAATTGGGTATTCAGAGACACAGGGAGCTAATGCTCCCAGTCCAGGAGCACCCTTGAGTTGGGTGACAGAGCCCTCACTGAAGTATGAGGTGGTTGCTTCCAGAGTCTTCTCTAATGATTCAACCATCTCCTCATTTTGTATTCTGCCAAACTGGAAGAGAAAATGGGAACCTCATGAGATTTAAGAGGAGAAGTGCAAAGTGCTGCACCTGCACCTGGGTCAGGGCAACACCTGGAACAGTCTGGGGGATGAAGGGATCAAGAGCAGCCCTGCTGAGCATGACTTGGGGGTGCTGGTGAATGAGAGGCTGGACATGATCCAGCAACGTGTGCTTGAGGCCCCAAAGCCAAACAGCTGCATCAAAAGCACCTTGGGCAGCAGGACAAGAGAGGATTCTGCTCTCATGAGACCCCGCCTGCAGGGCTGCATCAGCTCTGGGGGCCTCAGCACAGGAAAGACATGGAGCTGTTGGAGTGAGTCCAGAGGAGGCCACAATGAAGATTAGAAGGATTGAGCACTTCTCAGGAAAGGCTGAGAAAATTTGGGTTCTTCAACCTGGAGAAGAGAAAGGTCCAGGAATACCTTCAGCCTTCCAGTAAGGGACCCTACAAGAAAGGTGTAGAGGGACATTTTACAAGGGATTGTAGTGACAGGACAATTTTACACTGAAACAGGATAAGGCTGGATTAGATATAAGGAAGAAATTATTTTCTGTGAGGATGGTGAGGCACTGGAATGGGTTTCCCAGAAAAGTGATGGATACTACATCCCTGGAAATGTTCAAAGCCGGGCTGGATGGAGCTCCCATCAGACACTGGAACAGTACAATCAGAGTATCCCTAAGGTGCCTCTTTTCCAAGCTGAACAAACCCAATTCTCTCAGGATTTCCTCACAGGTAAGGCAGTCCATCCCTGTTTTGATGTCCTCCTTTGACTCTCTCCAACAGGCCGATGTCCTTCCATCTGGACACTAGTACAGGGTATTTAGAAAAATAATGAAATGACAGAGTTAATGCCCCATAACATGAAATTCGATTGCAATGATCTAAAATGTGAAGTTTATGTTGAAAGTATGTTGGGATCATTGCATTCTTGGACAGAGTGTATTTTTAGTGTGTCAACAATATATTATGTTATTGAAAAAAACGAGGGTTTAAGACTTTCATTGTGCTGATCAAGTCTGCAGTTAAAACGAGAATATTTAAATGCAAGACTACTTTTAATGTGCATTAGAAAGAAAATTAAAAGAAAACAAATAGTCCATAGTGTGCTATTTTACTAAATACTGAAGATATTTTTAGCATGTCAATGAGCTATTAACACAGACAATTTTTCAAAAAGCAGTTATTTAAATGTAGCTTCTCCATAAATATAAGTAAATAACCCATTTTACAGATTTACATTTTCCTCTTACTCCATACAACAAATTCAGAATTTTTACATACCTTATTCTGCAACAAGGCAGTCTTTATTATGAATTTGAAGCAAATTGAACATGTTATTTGAAAGATATAGAAGTTTATATTGTTCTAATCACTTCTTGAAATTTTTGGGGTTTTTTTGCTTTCCACCTATATTTACGTTTGACACACTGCTCAGCAAGTCTGAAGTTTAGAAGGTGGAATAACACAATTTCCTCTGACTTCAGAGACCACTGGATCAGATAGGTTTAAAACCCCTAGTACAGTATCTGCAAGTGTATTCTGATGTTTGCCAAAATTAAAACAAACACTTCTATTTTCAGCTGAATAAAGAGCTTCACTAGTTCACTGAACTGTGCAATTTCAGTCCTATCTATGTTGCAAAGTGGGGCTGAGAGATTCTGAAAGGTAATGAAAGTACCATTTCATAAAGCTCTTGATTAAGTTTACTCTTGAGAAGTTTGGTGATTTTTCCATTCTAGATATAAAGCTTTCTTGCAGCCAAACCATAATTCTGACGTTACCAAACCACTCGAGGCAAAGACTCACTTTTAGTTTCCAAATCCCTTACAGAAGATTTGGTTTCTCCAAATAAAGTTCTCTTTCAAATATGCATTCCTTTTCAAATCTCTGCAAGAAATTTTTTTGGGGGAACCCAACATCTCAACTACTTGGATCTTACTAATGAAAAGTCATTCCACTAAATAAATGGCTTTTCACGGTGCTTATAATTGTGATGCATCAATGTTATATTTTACTATATTTATATGTATATGACCTAACTCTCAGCATGACCAGACTTGAGTTTGGTTTTCAACATCATTTATAATATTTTTGTTGATTTATAAAGATGCATGTAATGAAATTTCTTTAAAATTACTATTAACTTGGGTAACTTTTTGACTATAACTATATGGAGGTAGACGCTATCAGCAAACCGACCTCTTTGGGCTAATGGGAAATATTTAGGGTCAGAATATGTGATTTCTATTAAAAATTCACCACTTCGGTTTCTAGAATTAAAATACCAAAGCCTGGAACATTTCCTTAAGGCAACTCTCTTTAGAATAGCTGCCTGAAGACCATATTGAAGACCATGGTGGGTTACTAGGTGCCTTGTCTATTGTCTTCCTCTGTTGACAAGTGCTGTTTGCTATTAAACACTAAGATTTAGAGGCAGATGGTAGCATCTGGTACCTGCTTTCTCCTGGAATTTGTGCTCAGTTTTTACTCTTGACGTGATTGCCAGACAACCTACAATACATGGTGGCTTCAACAGCAGCTGAGGCACCCGGAACTTTCTTCATTTGTCTTGACATTCATAAAGGTAAATTCTCTTAACACATCTAGGGGTGCAGTGCCCTTGTAGAGGTTTCAGTATAGCATTATCAAGGTCTGAGATGATTATGAGACAATTCTCAGTGTAATTACTCTATTTTTCAGTCAGTTTTGCTCATTTCTTTGGCAGGAGATCAGCAGTATTACCTTAGGGCTGTCTGATGTGAAACTAGTGGTGCTGAAAGATGCTGCTGTTTCCTAACACTTGCAAGGTCAAAGGTTCCCATTGTATTTTATAGTCTGGAAATGTGAGGTTATTTCACTGTTAACATTCAGCAACTGTCATGAGGAACCCCATGGCAGTCATCAGTATAATTTTGAAGAGGACTTTCCACAACACAAATGTTAGATTTCTTCCTTGGGCCTTGGGTTGACGAGCTGCAGTGAGGAGAAACACAATGTGGCCAGTTTCAAATAGGATAAAAATCAGAGTTATCTTGTAAATGCCTTGTAAAGTCTTTTCCACTGTGCCAGGTTTATCTATAGCACTGCTGGTAGGAATTTATCACTGATCATGAAAGGTGTAATTAAGTGGTGTCTTCTCACTTTTAAAAGGTGACAGAGTGTGAATTTATGTTATTTTTTATTGCCATTCATTCATTTCCTATGCTAAAAACTGTCTCAGAGGCTTTCCAGGAAAAGTGAAAGGGTATTTTCAGACCAGTCCACTAGAGTTTCTCTGTTTACTGGAATGGAGGATACTGCACAGCTGTAAATGAAGGTTTGTAGGGGAAGGTTCATAGTGGACTAGTTTGCCAAATTAAAGCCTTGTAGGGAACAAGGGATCATTTTCTATCATGGGATGATAATAGGAAAAGAGCTCTGAATGAATGAAACAAGGAAGATTAAAATAATACATTAGATCTCTTTATTTTTAAGCTAGATACAAAGATTTTGTGTTCCAAATGTTTTTCTTGCACTGCAGGATAGACAGCTTCAAGTTATCCCTTGAATACAGAAAATTCTGAGAACCAGATTCCCTAAAGACTTATACATTCTTTGTCAGAACGGAAATCTTCACTTCTGCAAACCATCCAGATCCTAAGAAACCGCGCTTTTCTTTTCATATCTTTTATTTCTTTGGCAAGATTACCAGAATTGTCAAAGGAGGAAGGAATGTATTAGTAAAAGAAGGGAGTGGGTGCGGCGGAGCAGAGTTCAAATCCGATAATTCTTTATTAGCACAGAGGCCATTAAAGAAAATTCTTTCCTATAAATACACTAACTTAACCCCTCTGAGATGACATGCCTGTTGCACAGCTGAAAACACTGTAACAGCAATGGATGACTTTATATAGCTGAGTCAATTTTTGTTATAATGAAGGAAGCTAGAGCTGCCATTACTAGAGTTAAAACATTGGCTGTAAAATTAGCAATTTTTTCATTTATTCATTTGCTCTCCTATTATTCATAATTAATTAGAGACAGTTGACTAAAACTTAAAAAAAATTAGCTGTTCTGAATGACATTCTCTCAGATCTTTACCTGATTTAAATGCCTTTTTGCTCTCAAAATGTAAAGAATGCTTTTATTTGATTACCTCTATGTGGAAAACAATGTTCTAGCAAAATTTATGTTCCCAGAAAGACCAGTAATGCTATTTTTTTTGAAGAACAATTCTTTCTTTTTTCCAGAACATGCACGGAAATTGAATGACCAGAAAATGCATTTGGTGTTTTACTCTGTCTATCCCATGCTTTGTAAAGGGTCATCTGATGGTCCACTTAGATGCCAATAAGCCTGTTGTTTTTAAAAGATTCCTTTTAATGGATTTGTTTGCCAGGAAGTTTACGCCTGGCAAAAATTACTCAGAAAATGAAAGACCATCAATATTTTCTCTGTGGCAGAAGGAGGGTAGAGGTAGGTGAAGACAAAGATTTTAGTTGTTGATTGGGTGCTGCACAATGTGAAGATCTGACATGATTCTTGAGACACAAGAGAGCAATGGAAACATGCCTGCAGTTTCATATCCAGGGATCACTGCTTTTTGCTCTGGTGTCTCTGCACTCTGGTGAACCTCAGGTAGGAAAAACCCACAGATTTCCTCTGGCTTTCATTCTGATTTATATGGATTGGTGCAGAATTTCAAAATGTATCATTTTTCTTCGGCATGAGGCTTCAGCTCTCCCTATGCTCAATCTTATTTTATTATTCACTGTATATAAACTGTACTTAAAACCATGCAGGTCCTTGAGCTAAATAGAAGAAGAGATGTTTTTCTTCCCTTGCCTCTTCCTTCCCCACCTCTATGATCTTATTTAATCAAATGAGTCACTCCTTGACCACTTTCTCTCCTCTCCTCTCCTTCCATGAAGGTCCACGTGTGTGATTCCAGGGTTTGCCTTTCCAGTTCCTGCACCAAAGGGAAGATCTTGAAAGTGCTGCTGTGCCCAACTGGATACAGGGCATAGCAAATTGGCCCTTTGTGGATTGTAATGGAGCCTGAGCATGAACCAGAACTTGTCTGTGATTTCACATCATTCCAACAAGGTCTCGCTCTCTTCATTTGCTGCCTTCTGTCATTAAAACCTTGTAAACAGATTTGAGTCCGCTATTTACTAATATCTTTATATTATCCTCTGGACAGGATCTTGTGTCTGTTGTCGAAGCTGACAGAGACTGTGCCTGAGATGTGTTGATGATGTTTTGGCTGCCTTTCAAGAAAGCACACATGCTCTGAACACCTTTCTAGAATTCTTGAGTAGTCAAGTGTCTTCCCATTAAAATCTACAAAGCAAATGGAGAAATAAAGCTTAATGTCCTTTTCTAAACAGATATGTCTCTATACTGTTGGTGAGCTCCTAATATGTTCTGGTTAGAAGTCTTTTATATAGAAATCAACATATTCTGTAAACACTAACATTCATATCCTGGCTGACAATACAAATACACTAAAGACATCTGAACCAAAACAAAAGCCAACCAACCAAAACAACAAAAAACACAAACAAACAACAACAACAACAACAAAAGACAAAAAAAGCACCAAATCCTCCTGCAATATCAATTGTTTTAAATAAAGTTTCTAACAGAAGCAGAAATATTTTAAGTCTTTTTTCAGTATATTACATAAAATAAGGAGAGATCTCATGTCTGGTTTTGTTTTGGGCTGTGGTTGTTTTGGGGCTTTTTAAAATTTGCATATTATATTCACCTGGTGAAGAAACATCAATCTTTACTTTTTGATTGTGAAGGGAATATGGCCTTTTTTAAGTTTTAAAAAAATCTACTAGCATTTTTTAACAAAAGAAATTAAGGGCTAAAATCAATCTTATTTAGCAAAGCCTTAAGGAACCACAGAAACCATCTATCTTTCCTTTAACTGCTTGTCTGGTAATCTCCAAGTAAGAGTCTGTCTTTCACTTTACATGGAAATGAAGTTGCAATTAGAAAAGTACTTCAATCATTTGCTGCTATCCTTACACTAAGCATGGGAAAACTAGCATAGGTAAAAATAAGAACTGACCCCAAACTGACTGTAAGGTCAAACTGAACTTGAGCCAATTATTTCATGGTTTTTTGTAAGCTGAAAAAGCACACTGAATTACACAGAAAAAGAAAAAAAAAGGAAATTCTTGTTGTAGTACCTAAAAGGTCAAATTTTCCTGAAAATAGCAGCTTTTGTGAGGTTTACAAGAAGAACCACAGGAAATGTTAAGCAAAAAAAAAAAAATTCTGATATGCCTCATTTCACCCAGCTGCAGAATCTGGCTCTCTGGGCAGGTTGTTACCTGTTCAGCCTGTTTAACACCAGTTCAGGGTCTGGACACCCACCGGCCTTTCTGGTTGGATTCCCTGCTGGGAATCTGGTTGGTCTCCAGTTCTACCACAACCCTGCTCCCTCTGGCTATTCCAGGGCCGTGTCTGACCTGTCCAGGCTTTGCCCACATACTTGATCACAAACCTGCAGCAGGCATTTTAACACCAGGTACCAATCAGTACCTCGTGTTTCCTGACTAAACACTTTCCTTCCCAGCAATTCCCTGAAGGACCCATCCTATCAGCCTCTTCCCCAAGGGATGAATAATTCTTAAAGATAAATCTTTCTGTGCTGCAGCTCCTGATCTGTGATGGTCAAAGGGGAGCAGGATGGGCAGGGCTGGCATCTGCATGGAGTGAGTCCTCGTGGGGATGTGCCAGGGATAAGCCACCCCTGCAATTTCCCGAGGAATTCATGCCTTGAGGCAGCAGGTCCTGTGAGCAGGATGCATGGGCAGCATCTGTGCAGGAGAATCAGCCACTGCTGTGTCTCAGCAGCATTTTTTCAGCCCTAGAAGCTGAAACAGTCCCTTGCTGTTAGCCCTGAGAACAGCCCACACCAAAGCTGGGAAACAGCCTTGTAGCCAAGGTTAGTTATCAGCTCATCTGCAGCCCTGCAGAGAGATACTTCATGTGGGGATACCTTCTTCTCTTGTTTAACAAACTGAATGCAAGTCTTGCTTTGTTCAGAGTGGTTTTCTTCCTCTCTAAGAACTCCCTGACTTCTTCCAAAGTCAGAATGGAAACTTCAAACATTCCATTTCCATGGCTTCCTGGTAGACAGGCTTTTAGTCCTTTCATAAACCTTTCACCCCTCACTTCAATTCATTTTTGTTTTTGTTTTTGTGAGTTTGACAATTATTATTATTTTAAAGAACAATCTTTTTTTGTTTATTATTTTCTTTCTTTTGGTCTCACTCTGATCTTAGCTCAGGGCTAATGGTTGAAGCACTGGCACCAGGAAGTAGCTCTTTAAGAAGCAGTAGGTGCTGGCTTTAAGATTTAGAATCAGGTTTAGAAATGTGAATATAGAATGGTGCAGCAGAAGTGGAGATCCTGCAGCTGTGGTTTGGGTTGTGACAAAGTCTTTTTGCAGACATTTCCATCAATTGTAGTTGAGCACAAAAGAATCCCAACTCCTCCTGGGTATGTGAAGCTAAGGAAAGTCCAGCTGAACACTTTAACTCAAGTAATCTTTTCTTCTTTCTTTTATCCTAGTTTCTTATTTCTTTTCTGGCAGGCATCAGCACTCCTGGGAAAACGTTCCTTGTATGTAATAAAAATAAGATTACTTTCGTGTAGCTTTTGATTGCCAATGTTTTTCCAGCTTTCAAAGAGCCCTACTTCCATATCCTTTGCAGAGAAGTGTATTATTGTTATGCAGTTTGGTTTAACTTCATGATTTGTAGTAAACATGGTTAGTGTTTTCTTTGTTAAAGGAAATAGAATAAGTACATGTCTTTAAGCTACAACATTTCTCAGTTGTCAGTAGAACCTATGCAGAATAAAAGCCAAAAGAAAGAGGTAGCACCAGAGTTACTCAGTTATGTAGCTTTTTAACATATGAAGAAATTAATGGGTTTCATTTTTTTTTCCTTTAAGATTCCTCTAAAATTATGATACATAATCTTGGAATAGTTTATGCTAGTAAATGATAATTAATTTAATATGTTAAATTTATCTCAGTTAGGAATAATCCATTTCGTTCTATAATACAGTTTTAGATACTCCAAAAGTAACGATATATGTAATTGGTTTGATAAATCCATGCTTTAGTAAAAACAGCGAGGGAACAGAACTTCTGTTTCCTCTAAAAAAACAGAGTCATATCAACTGACTCATTACTGATCAGTCATATAACAGACAATAAATGCTGCTGTTTTTCTTGTGGCTGTAAGATCCACAGAAAGAGTCTGAAATGAAAGTTCATGATTGTGCAGTGAGACCATTATTAATTTAGGTCAGCTCCTTGAGCTAAATGAGAGGTTTTTTTGTTTCACTGAGGATACTTCTTAAAAATAGGAAAAGATAGAACTTGGTATAATTCATTAAGCTCATAAATATGCATAACAGTATTGAGGCATAGATCCATGTGCACCAGTCATAATTCTGCTGCTGAAACATTTGCAATAGCTAAACTTCAAGGAGACAATAAGACATTGTTAGACATAGTCAACTGTTCTGGGGTAAGAGTAGGTCTAAAAGGCTTGTCTAGAATTTTACAAATTTATTGAGTTTGAAAATGTTATGAGAACACAGCAATTTTGATGTTACATTCTCAGAATTTCAATAATTGGTGGAAAATGGCTTTAACTGGCTCTAATACCAGACCACATTTTAGCCAGGAATAATAGGTACTAACACATATTAGCTGGACATTTATCTGAGATGTGGAAGCCATTTTTTCCCAATGCTGCTTTTCTTAACTCAGAAGAAACCTAAAACTTGGGTGTCTCAGGCTATAAATCCAGCTGTATAAATAAAAGTACGAAATCCCCTAACTGCCAGTCTTCAGTTCTTTCTTTGAACAACTAACTTCATGGCTAAACTATTTGGAAGTCAAACATTTCAGTTGCTTTCTTGTGAGGAATGGCTCTGATTGATATTATAATTTCTCATCTAGTAACCACCCCATTCTCTTGTTGAATACAAGTTTCAAAATCATTTCCCATACTCCAGCAAAGTTTACCAGAAAATGCAGACTTAACTGCAAGCAGTCCAGGAGATTAATGATGTTCTGCCTTTACTGCTCATCCTCTTCAAACCTCACAAAAGCCCCTGGCGCTTTAGCATGTTAACATCTACCAGATGAAAAGATGTAACAGTCTCTTAAATGTACAACTGCTAATTAGAGACAGAAATTATTTTGGATCTAGCCACCACTGAGCCAGTAGACTAAGTCTGCGAGTATTGTGAAACAGAGTTACGGGATTTATATTTGTTATGAAAAAGTTGTATTGTTTTCACATTTGAAGGAAATTATTAAGACTATTTGGTCCCTTTAACTTTGCTGACAATTTTCGGTGCATCATCTACAAGAAATGTTGAAATTCTGATGAGCTCTGCATGTGCAGAAGATGATTTTCAAAGTGCTTTATTCATTAGTCATTCATCTACCAGTAAAAAGCAGATTAAAACGACATTAGGAATACAAAACTGACTAGTGATAATAAAACTGAAAACAATTAAATACATAACCATCAATTCCTCAGGAATATTGTTATGATTAGTAATGTCAACCTTGAATAAACTGTTTCAGAGAAATTTCCTAACAAGTTTCTCTCAGTAGATGGTAAATGTTCAGTAATGAATTTCTCTTGTTCCATTTCCAAAGACTGTCACTTGGTTGTGGTTGATTTGTGCTATAGCCCACAAAACATGCAATGAACTTCACCCTGGATGAAAAAATCAACCACACAATAAAAGGATGAATACCTTAATTTCGATGCTGCAAGTTCAGTCTGAAACCTACTAAAATAACCAGAATTTTAATACAGCTTGAAGATACCCAGTCAATATCAAAAGTGATACATTATAACCGATGCTATGTGAAGTCAGCTAGGAATATGACAGCTGCAGAAAAAATTATGGCATTTTCAATGAAATTAGGAACTTAAAAAGTTGTTAAGGAATATCCAAAAGGCCTTTTTAAACTGCACGGAATTTATCATAATGATAAATTCTAGTCTTTTTCCACAAAGAAAGTTTTTTTCTAAGATATAAATTATTCCCCTGTCAAGTTTTAAAATCTATATAGAATGGGAAAAATCATATTTGTGACTAATGAATAACATTCAGATCTTCCCCTCTTATTTTTAAAACTAGAAAAGGTCACAATGTATTTTAGTCTCCTATTTCTTAGTTGTGCTTTGTTTTTGCAAAGTAAGACTTCCTTTTCTGATACACTCTTCTTCCATAAAAATTAATGCAAAGTATCTATGTTTTTCCCCTTGAATTAATGCTTTTCTCATGGCATTTTTTTGACAGTTTAGCTCTATGGCATAAAACATGAAACATATCAATATATACATAAATAGGAAAGAAATGTAAGAAATTGATCTTTTTACTGTCTCATACCATGGAAGCAGAGTGGAACTTGTTTTCTATACCAATAAACTCTTTCTAGTGCTCATTACTTTTCAAGCACTTTTTTCCCCCAGTTTTTCCTCAGTATTCCAAGTTTAGCTCAAACATCACTTCTCTCTGTGGATAAATTTGGAAAGTGCCCAGATTGAACAGCAGAGTGGGTGGACTAATACAACGAAAATCATTGCTTGAACTGGTCCTGGCATTTTACCTTGCTCCATGATTAAATTCAGAATGAAGACCTTAAAAGCCAAGCAAGTTGTGAGGAGAAAATAAAGTCTGGAGGAAAATGTCCACAGTGTTAAAAGACCAGCCAGTGGAATGCATCTGTGAAGTCTGGATCATATTTCAGAATCTGGACAACTTTTATGTAGGCACAATGTACTTCTGAGCTTATGGCTGTTCTAGTTTGAACCCAGAACCTCTTCTTGCAAGGTACAGGTTTGTGTCAAATTAGGAGAGTTTGCTGATGTACATATGTGTACATGAAGGAGCACTAACTAGGTATATGTTTCAAAGGACAGGTACATTCTATTAAAGGTAATTTAATTTTGAAAATGACAACTTTACTAATGAAAAAACCCCACCTTAAAATTATAAGTTCCCAATTAAATAAATACAGCAATACTGGACATATGGAATCCCACTTGCACTTGACTGTTCTAATCCCTAGAGTACAGAGATGCACATTTTCTCTCTGCATACAGAATTTTTAATCATATTCAGTACTGTAAGGAAAGAACAAAACTGAGAGAGTTGGAGAGCAACCAACAGCCTGAGTTAGGCAATATATTGCTTTAAAGAAATCCTCAAGTAAACAGGGTATGTAATTCCACTCTCAGTCTGTGGCCTGAACTGTGTCTTGCAATGCTCTGACCATGAGGTTAACACAGAGAAGGGCACCTCTTTGTCCTAAAGTGAAATGATATGGGGCAGGCTGTCTTATCAGGAGGAAAGCCTCAGCTATGTCATCCAAGAGCAGACTGTCTGCTCCAGCATTTATGGCACTTGAGAGGTACTTGTTAAAACTCCTGTTTGCCCTAAGTCCAGTCTGGTTTCTGCTGAGCTCTCCAGTTGTACTGGGCATGCAGACTACTTTGCTTTGTATAAAAAAGCTATCTATGCAGCCAGGTTCAGGCTGCCACTTCATGACCCAGCACTCGACTTTTTGATTGGGTAGTGCAGAGGCTGCAGTGTGAATCCAGCTCTGATGACCTTCTGTTATAGAAATGTCCCTGAACACATATAGCAAATCAAATGTCCAATTCTCTTACTGCACTGGGTGTAAGGACTCTGTGACTGCAGGAAGAGCCTAAACAGACCACAGGAGGACTCAGAGTTATCATTATTGCTATTATTGCTTCCCATCTGTATTCATTAGCACACCTTGTGAAAATCAACTCAACCTTCTGTCAGCTTTTTGCTGTGACTGCACTGGTTGGTTTGGGACATTTTGACATCATACTGCAGCCAGCCTGCCTTCCTCAAAGCATTCAGCTGAGTTTCCTTGTCCCTGTGCTTGACACTGCCACCTCCTCACAGAAAACCTGGCACAATCTTTGAATTTCAGAGCAAGACTGGACTCTAGTTTTTCGATTCTGATTACAGAAACCTCCCATAATTGGAGTACGTTCATGCTTTCCATTATATAAAACCCTCATATAAGAACTATTCTGTTTCTTCAAAGTTCAGTGGTTTTTGGATCCTTCCCTCTGATATCACATGATATTCTATATATGTAATTAGTGGATCAAGAAACAATGTAGACAATATTTCTGCCAAAAATTCTACAGATTCAGACCGAAGCAATCTGGTATAAACAACACCTACTATTAGTCAGTTCAGCATCATTAGTTCCTTGTAGCTTTATGTAATGTACATATGGGGCTGACCTGCACAATTTGGATTAGACTGGATTCAGACTTTGGAAGACTGAATTCCATTTTTTTCTTTAGGTCATTATGTCAATAGCTGGCATCGTGACATACAGCTTAAAGTATAGGTTTTGAAAGAACACACAACATCTCTGGTCTTTATAATTATTTGTTATTATCATTTTAGGCCATATTTGCTTTATTTATTGTTGTCAATTTACTAAAAGCACACTCTTACAGATCTCTGTGGGAAAGTACCATTTATGAATAGTCATGGGCAGATAGTAATAAAGAGAGGCTGTAAAGAGTAAAGGAAATAAACTGGTCACAAACACAGTGAAATTTCCCTACCCTGTAAAGCTTTTTCAGTGTGAATCCAGAGACATATTTTAACCTAAATCCTATCCATACACATGCAAGTGGGTTGAAAATTTGAAGATTCTTATTGATTAATCAACATTTAGAGAAGAGCTTCATTTCTGGTCACATGAGCTACATATCCTTCATAGACACTAATTTATCCACTAATTTTTTTAGGTACTGAAGAAACAGTAGCATTTGTGTGACTTGAGTCTCTTAACTTTCAGTAAAATTTTGTGACAGAGAAACTTCAGAAAATATCATGTTCAAATACAGAAAAAATATTTATTATATAAATTACAATCACATTGAAATAATTGTTTCATTTTGTCAATGAAAGCATATTTCTTTATATAATCTTTCCTTTTAAAATTATGTACAGCTGGCACTGTTATATGTTGTTTAATTTGTTGCTCAGTTGCTGGGGATATTTTCTCTATTTTCAGTTTTGTTACTCACAAGGTGGTAGGCATGTAACAAATGTCTTGAAACAAACAATGGAAGAGATCAAACAAACTGAATAGGAAATTCTAACTCTCCTAGTGATCAGGAGGAAAAAGTAGGTGTGCATGTCAATCTAAAGTCTTCTAAAATGCATCTGGCGTAATATTACATTGCATATTCTTCTGAAATATGTGTATATTTTAAGGCAGGACACAGGTAACTGGTAACAAAACATCAGCCACAAATGTAGATCAGATGTCAAAATTCCTTAAACCCTGCACAGTGCCAAAGGAACCTCAGGAACAGCAATTAGTTATGTTCCCCAGTCTGGATACCATCAAGACCCACCTCTAAGACGGGTTCATTTTATCTAGAATAGTCTGTGAACCTTTTAAAATTTTTTTTCAGATGATTCCTAATCCCTGATGAAATATGAGTTACTTTCATATCTGGTCTGCATGTCAGCAGGAACCATGTCAGCAAAAACCAGGGTTTCTTGGTTTTTTTGGGGGGGGTTTGTTTGGTTGGTTGGTTTTGGTGCTGTATTTGTTTTTGATTTTATCCTATCTTGATGCTTTCTTATTTTATTTAACCTGCGAAAAGAATGTGCAATTTTTCTGCACTTTTTTTTTTTAATTGCTTTTGTCTCTCCTCATATCCAAATTTATGGAAGTGGGTAGTCATTGATTGGCATCTGAAGAATTTCTGATTTAACTTCAAGTAAATAACAATAGTTGTACTGCAATTCTGCAGCATTCCTTTAATTAAAAAAAAAAAAACAAAACACCCAAGGCATTATCTCAAGAATGCAACCAATAGTCACTATATTTCATATTGAAAAATAATATGGGTAATATTATGAAATTTCTCAATTCTGTCAGTTATAGCTCCTGTTTTTATCAATAGTTTTGTGGCAGGCTTAAGATGGAAAGATAAAGTCAGTTAGAAATGCCTGCATTGGGCTTTCAGCTTAATTTTAATGCATATGTCAGGCAGTAATAGGAGATGAGGAAGGTGATGTATTTTTCAGATTAAATCAAGATTTTTTAAAAAAGCAGATATAATTTTCAGTTTGTTGATCTTGGTAGGGGATTAAGAAGTAAAAAATTTATGAAAACTTACTGGCACAGGTTTTTTCAAGGAAAAAACATGGAATTTAAGTTTTATGTAGTCATAAATGTTCTGCACATAAAATATGTAAAAAAGTACATTTAAAATGTTACTAAGGGTGAAAAAGCAAGACTGAGACTTAGGATATACCACAGTGGTATTTGCCTGTACAATCTGTCTCTATATTCAGGAACTGTGACCAAATCATTAACTATTTGATCTTATACTTCTTTTTTGATACTGTTTCTGTCCTATTAAACTTGTATGAAAGAAAGTATTTTATGACTTGTTGCATTGTGTCATTCCCCATACATATTAAAGCCTGTGCTGAAGAGGTAATTATTAAATTCCTTCTTACACTCAGATCCAATGAGCTTCCCTATAGCATTTGATCATTCTTCATTTTCACAATGGTCCTCAGAAATAAAGGAGATCCATTATCCTAATTTTAAAGATGTTATATAAAGAAGCTAAGGCCAGAAAAGGCTGAGTTACTGCATGAGCACATGTGACCAGAAATGGATTCAGCTCCCAGGTTAAGACACCAAACTGTGACTCTCTCAGGTATGTGTACTGAAAGTCTCACTTTATACACTGGAGGTTTGTTTAATAGAGTTAGTGGAATGCAGAGAGCTATTGACCTCACTTTACAGGAGATATCCAGAAATCAGCTTTACTGCCTAAACACACAGGTACACAGAAAGCACCCTGTGCTGCTGGGCAAATACTCTTCACTTGTAAGGGGAGCTTTGCCATCTAATTCATGCATTTGACTAAAGGTAGCTGCTTCACTCAATGAAATGCTGAATTCTGCCTTGAGTGTTGTCTAAAATCCATGTTAGGGTGTTGTATATATAGCAAATGTGCTGTAAATGAATTGTCAGCCAGACTTTTAATAAAATGTAAGCTGATGTATTGCAGGCCCTCAGACTGAAGCCTTCCCAGTACTTCAGTGTGAATGTCCATCACTGGCTTTGTGCACCAGACTGGAAAAGTTACTTAGTGGTGTGTAGTATGTGTGAACACAGCATTCCTCACTCCAGTGGTGCTTGTGAGCCTCTGTGTCTCAGGCCCTGAACCCCATGCTGGATACACACAGAAAGAGTAACATCCAATACCCTACCCCATCCTTTATTCCCAGCTCCAGGTTCACCTCCAGATTTGCCCTGGATGTGATCAGGTAACTGAGCCATGCCTAGAGTGGTTAGAAGTGAGGTATTACCTGATGGAGTGGCTTTTTGTGTTTGCCCCTACAACACCTTTAAAGTCTTTCAGAGCAGCAACACATCACTTTTCTAGATCATAATTTTTAATTCTCTTGGTTCTGGTAACTGGGAAGTGAAAGCCAGATCAGGAGGGAGAAGGGAATCACCCTGCAGTGATTTCACTGAATACAGTGATACAGAACTGCTTGTCCAGGTGTGCAGAAGCCTGCAACGTTTGTGCTGAGAATGACTTTATTCTGTGGAGTGTAGGAGAGAAAAAATGTAGAGTTATTTGAACAAGATAGCTTAACTGAAAGTTCAATGAAGGATTCTGCTACCTATGCTGGAAGACTTGAACTCTATTTTATGATCTCAATATTATATAAAAGTTGGCTGTTTTGCTGAGTGTAATGGTCACCAAAAAGATCTCCCATAGCACAGCGTTATAGATGATATTAAAGAAAAAGACAAAACATTTGCTGAGACTGTGGAAGTTCTGTAAAATTACCTGTCCCCAAAGCCACTTATGACTGCAAAGCATTTCTCCTTTTAGAGATAAAATCAAGAAAATGAAACATTTGCTGAATATGTGACAGGATTAAAGCAATTAAATAAGCTTTGCCACTTTGGAGAGAGAGTTTAAGTGATGCATTAGGAGAATGGTTAGTGAGTATTGTGCATAATAATTCAATCCAAAAGCATAGATAGAAACAGAATTGACCCCAAAATGTGCAGTAGGTATGGGAGTTTCACATGTGCCAGAGAGTTGCTATACTTTATGAAGCTTATACAACAAATAAATTAGATAGTCTCAGAAAGCATAGCACAGAGAACTGAAAGATTACATGACTCCAGTGAAAAAAAATCTCCTGATGTCAGTTGTTGGTGTTGTAAAGACAAGTTCTGAAGGAACTGGAAATAACATACACTTTCAGAAAGCATTTGGGTCAGTGCAAAAAGTAAAACTACCATCTCATAAGGCAATTATAAAGCAATTATCTAGTGCACCATCTTGCAAATAACCTATTCAAGACTGCATATGATAAAGTAGCATCTCTAATCCAGTTACTTTAGATATAAAAAAAAAAAAAAGGTTTAAAATGCAGCCTGAAAAGGGTTCTGTTGTTTCTGTCCTTTAAAAGCAGAATTGTAAAGACCTTGGCACTTCAAAGAATGTATACAAAGGAAATTCTTCTTCTCCTGGGTGTTATTCTGCAGACATTAAGGGGTAACTGTAAACAGCTTATGCTAATGCCCTGGTTTGCAATACAGTGGTCATGCATTCCTCAGTAAAGAGTGTCTGAAATAAATTCAGTTGGACTGGCCAAGTGTAAAGCATGCAGGCTTCAAAAATAATTATGAGCTGTTGCCCAAAGCAAAAATTAACTGAACTTTTGGGCAGCTGATATTTTCCTGATATTATGCCCAGAAGTTTAAAACATATGAATGTAAAATGTTGTAATTGCCCTCTCTTCAAGTACAGTTTCTGCTAAGCCTGTCCAGTACCTTTGTTTGCAGGACACCCAAATATAGAAGACAAACATCACCACTTTCCTGTCCCTGTCAGCCTTTTCCTCAGGGTCAGATGAGGTAAAGGGAAACTGCAGGTAACAGAACAATCTCAGGAATGTGGTGATTCACATTCTGATAGTTGAAGAATGCATTGTGTTCTTTACCAGGCTAGCAGATATTTGTCTCTTTGCTGGTTAGGAAGAATTTCCAAAGGGAAATGATCCATTGGGATCATACTGGTTAAAGTCTGTTGGAAAATGGATACTAGAAGCAACAAACAGGACCTTACAGCTCTTCCAACTAAACAGACTGATGTTCAGAATGGCACAGCTGCTTGTCCTTTGATGTAAACCATCACTGTTGGTTTTCGTGTCACACCTGTTCCTCACTGAGGTTCAGACAGTATTGTATATACATATAAAATATACAGATTTTTTTTTAAATCTCCATGGTTCTCAAATAAATTAGGTCAGAGTTCAAACAGACAATGAGGACTGGAGGAAAAGAAGGGCAAAGATTCTTGCTTATTACCCTTTCCTTAATAAAAGAGGACAAACATAAATAATGCAGACAGAATCACAGCTTTATTGGTTGAATAGAAATAGTTGATGTCTTGATAGGAAGTTATTGCTTTTTAATTATCCCATAAGAAAACACCTTCCTATTTTTGATAGAGCTGGTTTTTTTTCATTTATTTTTACAAGATTCTCTCAATATTTTGAAATATTTTAATGGCTGAATTTTATTTTTTTTTCTTTTACTATAGGAAGTATCTTATATTATTTAAATGTTTTGTAACTGTCCTTTGACCTCATTCATGAATGATTATCACATAAATAAAGTAAGGTGTGCAAGGCAGTTGTATGTAATATACTGCTATGAAACCTGTTACTAATATCAGAATGAGAATGATTTCCTGAGATATATGCTATAGCTGCTATTATAATAACTCTGCAATCCCCAGATATTAGGGTTTATCTCAGACCACCTAAATCAATGGAAAGAATTTACTCCCAAAGGCTTTGAATCAGGACCCATGGGGAATTACAACAGTTTGTGGTTCTGTCTTTTATTTAAAACTCTGAAAAAAAAATAGGTGAAAATAAACAGTGCACCAGGACTATTTTTCTGGCCGGGAGGCAACAACCACTGAAGGCCCATCTGACATCTAGGCCAGGATTTTCAAGGCAGGATTTCACAACATCTGGGTGATGTAGATGTTTGAATCAGCAGCTCTTTCAGCAAGACAGATTTTATTATTGTAATGATATACTGTGATATAACTTAACAACCACAGTCAGGAAGCAATATATCTCACAGCACAAGACACTGTACACAGAAATTGTCCTTCCCTCACAGTGCTCAAAATCTTCAGAAACCAAACAACACAACAATTGGGCATGGGAAAAATAAGGAAATATAAGGGAATATATTGTCCACTTGATGGTATCACATCCCTGGCCTGATTTAAGGCAAATTCTGTGGTTTTATGGCAAAAGAAAATTTCTAGGGAAGGAGTAGAAAGATGACAGTGAAAAGATTTTGCGGTTAATTTCAAAGAGTTATTAGCACTGTGAGTGTCAACGTCAGCAAAACCTGAAGGTGATTTCTTGAAAAATCTAACCAGGTGACAAGTGGGGCTATCCCCTCCTGTTACCAGCTAGGGACATCACTTGAACCCAACTCTAGTGAACATGACAGTTTAAAATGCTGGATTATTCATGGATATTCTGCAGCTCAAAAAAGCAGTCATTAGCACTTCTGTGCTTATATTCCAGCTATGTCTATTTCTGTGAAATATGCAGAATTTTTGTGAATTAAAAACTTAGTTGTTCTACATGCAGAGCTGATGGGATTCAAACCCATATATTAATTTTCCAGGAGATGGACACACAGGAATATAATGAAAAATGAGATTATTTCACACAGAGCTGGTCATGAATAGAAAGCTTTTCCAAATACAATATGAGCAGACATGCTGTTAGGATGCCAGTTGGCTTCATCATATGGAGATATTGCTGCCTTTAGTGTCTGTTTCTCCACAGACTGACACAATAAACTGAGGCTCCAAAAAGCCAAGGGCTTCTTAACTGCTCATTGACAATAAATAGTGGTCTCCAAGTACTCTTTCAGATGTCATTATGCTTTATCATGTCAGTGATCCATGGATAATAAGACCATCTCACATAAATCACTGGGGGGTGTTCTGCTAGCTTGTTAGGTTCTCATATAAATTTAATAACAGATTTATTTCATTTCCCTTTTGAGAAATTAAAATGGCTTGAAATGGCTTAGATATAGCCACAAAAGCAAAATTATCTCCCTTGTCTCACAGTGATGTGTCTCGGTTCTCCAGCCTGTTTTCCTCTGATTCCCCTCTTTAAATCAGTGTTCCACCCCTGTTTTACCATCCACCAATATACTGCAGCTCAGCTCACAGGGTTCCTGTTCCTCCAATCCCTGTTTTCAATCCTTTCTTCACCTGTTCCTGCCTGGAGGTTCTGGCACAACACAGGAGCAGGGAGCAGGGCTCAGTCTCTAGGGGTGGGAGGGATTTATCACAGCTCTGCTGGCATCAGCTTTTAGGAGAGAGTTTTCCCACTTGCTGGACTTCCAACTGGAGGAGAAAAGTCTTTCTTGACACTCAGCAATGACATGAACACATTTCATTACACACCCTTTCACTGCTGCTCACAACTTTTGAGATACCCCCTTGGTTTTGTGTTGGTCTATTGGTGTGCAAACTTTGAAACTGTGTCCAAGACAAAAATCTCTCTCATTTTTCTTCCATTAATATCAGGACTTCAGAATGAAAATGTAAAGATCAGCTAGGAATACGTGATATGTACAAGAAACAACACATCAAGCCCTTCAATTTGAGCAATTTACCTTTACTAAAGTTCCTGTTATATGTATAGAAAGGTATCTGTTCCATTTCATAGCTATTCAATACAGTTCATTACCACTGAAAGCTCTATGTCATCTGTAATGATTTTATTTCAGTGTCTTTAACTGACCTTGAAACATTTGATTGTGAGTCAACTGCCTTTTTGAAAAAAATCTCTATCACTCCCACAACAATATGGAGTTGCACACACCCCTGACATACTGGATTTAGTTATGTAAAAATCAAGTGACTGCATGTTTTGCCAACATGCAGAAATTTGGATATTTCAAAAAGCTTTAATGATTCTTTGTTCTTCAAATTACTGAGTGATACTTTTCTGGAAGTTAAAAAATTACTTAAAAGCTTGTATCTAAATAGACATTTTCATTCCTGAGCAATTCAGATTGCTATTTTTTGAAAACAATCATAATAGGAGTCTAAATTTTAAGAAATTGCATGATCAAGCAGGTTACATTTTTTCTTTTAACTCAATTTAATTAGAAGTAATTGACATTGGAGGTCTCTAAAACAATTTAAATAAAATTAACTTCTTTTCAAACTTTATTTCTAAGGGAAAGATTTGTGTTTCAAACAACTCTGAGCAGATATAACTACGTTACAGCCTCACTAGGAACTGTCATAATAATACCAGCTATATCTGTTTATAGGCTAAAAAAATGTTGAGACTTGATGACTCACATGATTGGATTAATGTACTCAGAGGATTTGTGAGGTTTGATTGATATTATGAAAATTAATTTGCTTTATGGTAGTTTCTCTGTGTACTTAGATTCACCTGGTAAGAGCAATTCTCAGTTTTGACTTTATTCCACTACATAAATAGTTGTGACACTGTGATAACCTGCATGATTGTCTGGGAATCCTGTTGGGGTGTGTAACAAGAAATATCTCCCTGGATGGAAATGTTGACTGTCCAGTATAAGCCTGATGTTTATGATTCTCTAAAAGGCACCCATGAGAGGTAAGTGCATTCAGAAGAAAATCGTTCTATCCTAAACCATGTCTATAATTTTGTCAGTTAATGACTCTGAAATTGCTTGTCTCTCAGTGTGTTATAGCCTAGATCAGAAATTAAGTTTGCCTCAATTTTAGACAGCTGCAGTCAGATTAAATGCATCTCATCTTAAATTACCTTTTTCTTTGTTTTTAATTTACTCTAAACCAATATGTTTAAGTTGATTTCTGACTTTTAGTTTTGGATTTTTCAGCTTGAGATCAATAGTTTCTAAAGCCATAAGTTGTTTCCTTGCATATCATTGTTTTTTTCTTTTGTTCTCCATTTTTCCTTTGACTTCCTCAGATCACCTGTAAATATCCATTACTGGAGCTATTAGAGCTAATGAAATAAGAAGCTTGTTCCCAAATTGCACAGTCTGATCCTGTTGAGCCCTAAGACTCAGATGTTCTTTACTTTTCTTTCATTTTTCAGTGTGCCCCCTTGCAGTAGGGAGATGGGGGTAGCAGCTCCCCAGGAAGGTTCTTCAGGAACATGACACTAAAGAAGCAGGCACACATTTGTGCCCACAGTGAAATCTGGTTCTTCACCTGACTCATCTCTGTCGAGCCAGGGCCATGGTTACTGACATACCCCTGGTTCCAGCTGTTTCAGTCAACCCTGTTCTCTTGCTTTATCCTGGCTTTCTAAACACCATTTTCCTACAGTGGGTTTTATTTGGTGGTATGTTTATTACCCTACTCTCAGTGTTTTCTTCCTCTAAAAATAGAGAAATGCAGGAAATATTTTGAAAAATGCGTGAAAAACATTTGTTCCATGTGAATCCATGTGAATTTCTAAAATATGAGTTTAGGGGAATAGAAATTCAAAGGTGTTTGCTAAAAAACCCTCCTTGTTTTTATGTTTCTGTATCATTCATTTGGTGTGTATAATTTTATTGAGGAATCTCCCTGTGTGTAAGAATATGGTGCTGCAGTATTTTAAAAGAAAAATAGGCAAAGTTAAAACCAACAGCACCTTGTTTTATTCCCCTCTCCTCACATTTCAGCAGATCATTCTCTGATTTATACCTGTGATATTTCTCTGAGTGGAGACGAGCTATGGAAATGTTAGATTGGGATTTGCCTCTGTTGTCTGCCTCAATTGTTTCAATCTGACTTCATCAAAGCCAATGTTGCTTCATAAATGTCAAAATAAACATGATTAGAAACTCCTGTTATTCCACAAATTAGACATTTAGTTTATGGAGCGAATTAAAAAGTTAATGAGAAAAATACTTGGTTCAATAACATGTAGTCAATTGTTTCTTGACATTCTATGCTTGTTAGAAAAAGGTGAGGAGGCTGTGTTTTAATGAAGGATTAATTTGATTTTTAAGTCCTTAGTTAGGCCAAGACTTCCTTGTTATTCACAAGAACATTCCTAATCCTACAATGGAGCTGAATGAGCTTTTAAAGGCTGACAGAAATATCCTGGGCTGGCTGCACACTATTTTTGTTGGAGCCTTATGAGGCAACTGGAACCAACTTTTTGTCTGAAGTGTAACTACATGATGAAGAGGGGCGAGAGTTTCAATGCTGCTTTCTTTCCAAATTAAATGGTCACTTGTAAAACATTGGCTTTTTTCCCGTTTAAATTTAATAATGCCATTGCTTTAGTGGCCATCAATCCTTTAGAGACACTGACTCCAGACTGAACTCCTTGGGGAACAATCCCAGCTGTCAGATGTAAATCACAACAAACTTCATTGCTCTGTGTTCAAACAGAGACCACGCCGAGGGTGTGCTGATTCCAAGGCAGAGTTAGAGCTGGATTGCTGCAGAAGTGCTAAATGCCACAGATGCTAAATTTCTTATGTCTTATGTTTTCTCCTCCTTTTTTTAAACAAAGACCTTTGAACTCAAGTGTTCTCTTGAAAGCATAAGAAGTAATATATAGTAAACAGGGGAATTAATTTCCTTAAGTACAGAATCAGTTTCTTCTACAGAAAAAAATTGAGAAAAATAATGTGCACTTAGGTATACTCTGAACTTAAGATCTGCAGGATTACTGTCACAGAATCACTGGGGATGGAAGGTGCCTCTGGAGACCATCTAGTCTGACACCCTGCTAAGAGCACAGTCAACAACAGCAGCCTTTTGGGGTTTTTCTTGGTTTTGTTCACAGCTTTTTTACTTCTCCTGTACACTCAGAGCCCCTGACAGTCTGAAATGTGCCAACTCACAAGCAGTCTTAGTAGGTGAAAAACATTACCTCAAGAATATCCCATCATGGCAAAAGTCTCCTATTTTTGTCTTTTTTGTCTGCACACCTGAGAAACTCAGGAAAATAGTGAAGGTTTTTCTCTAATAAGCAATGTCTTTAGAATACTGGAAGCCTGTTAGCTGTAAATAATATTTGATGCCATCAAGGTTTCTCTTTTGTAAGTATGTGAGGTGATATAATGTTATCAAAGTATCTATAAAAGTGATTATTGATGTAGCTATGAAAAGCAAAGGTACACTATTAAATTTTGCCTAGCTCCATATCTGTTAAGGAAAATAAACCAGACTTGCCTGGAATACAAACAACGTACACAATGAAATATTTAACTGTATTGAAGGATATCTCTACAGGAAAAAAACCCCACAGACTCTGGGAGAGACAATTACTTGGTAAATCTATTAAATCCAAAAAAGCATAAATGCCATAAAACATAATTCTTTCAAATCAGATAATCCATTAACCCAACAAAAGCCCAGACCATAAAAAAGATGAGAATTGAGTCGTTGCCTTTACAGGTTTATGAGCCAGTATAAAGCCCTGATATTGCTGTGCAGACTCAAGAGAAACAGTCCTAGCCTGGCAGATCTGCCTGATGTTGTTACTGACTTCTGGTACCAAAAGTTTCCATTCATTTTCTTGCATGTAAAAAAAAATTTAGAGAGGCTTGTGAGCATTTATTTCTGCCTACATGGTCAGAAGGAGGCTGTCCCTGCAGAAAGCTGGAGCAGCTCTTATTTGGCCACTAATACAGAGTGATAATAGCACGATGGTGCCTGTGTCAATCAGACTTTGCTAGAGGTGGGATTGGGAGGAAGAACTCTGGTGAGTGCTGGAACATTGCCAAGCTCTTGTTCTGCAGGCAGGCAGAGGGAAGGTGCAGTTATCTGTGTGGGAATGTGCAGCCACACAGACAGGAGAAGATGCCAAGAATGTGGTGTGAAAAGATACCTCAAGTCAAGCTTCACATTTAGAAAAGAGGCTTTGTGGGTTTGTCTAGGGCAGTTCAGCTTGCTTTCAGTACTGAAATCCATGACTGATAAGAAGGCAAAGGGGGCAGCTCTCTGGAGTGTAACCATAGGTGGCAGGTGGAGAGATTACAGCAAATCCCTGCCTGCAAATCCCTGGATGGGGTCCATATCCCTGGCAGACTCAGCTGGGAAGTTCCTTTACAGACAGAGTGCTCTTGCATTGTGTCTGAGCTGCTTCAAATGCTGGCCAGCACAGCACTTACTGGAGAAATTGGCTCACACAGGCCAGGCACTCTTCAGAAACGCAGTGGTCTCTTTTCTGAAAGAATAAAAGAGTGCTTAACAACAACTGCATATCAGCTGTGATGATGGCACAGTCATCAATAACTCTTTTTGCTGACTGATTCCAAAATTCATAAAGAACCTTTATTCTCAGAATACAATCTTTAGCTGACGTGGATAAGTGCAGTCATTTTCAGGTTGGAAAAAGCTAGGCCAAACTAGGCAGCAGAAAATAATAACGAGAACACAATAACAAAATGCATTATTAATATTTTTAAAGATAGAAAACCAGATCAGAGAAAACCAAACATAGTTTTGTTTTTTTAAATTAAAAAAAAAAATTGCAATAGAGCTGTCCTGGAGAGGTTTAAACTGTACATTAGGAAGAAAGAGGGACAGGCTTCCTAGAGAAGTGGCCAGTGCCACAAACCTGTCTATGTTTAAGGGACATCTGAACAATGCCCTTCTTTTGGTCAAACCTGAATTGGTCATGCAGTTGGACTAAATGATTATTGTGGGTTCCTTCCGAGAGTAATATCTTCTCCTCCTTCTCCTTCTCCTTCTCCTTCTCCTTCTCCTTCTCCTTCTCCTTCTCCTTCTCCTTCTCCTTCTCCTTCTCCTTCTCCTTCTCCTTCTCCTTCTCCTTCTCCTTCTCCTTCTCCTTCTCCTTCTCCTTCTCCTTCTCCTTCTCCTTCTCCTTCTCCTTCTCCTTCTCCTTCTCCTTCTCCTTCTCCTTCTCCTTCTCCTTCTCCTTCTCCTTCTCCTTCTCCTTCTCCTTCTCCTTCTCCTCCTCCTTCTCCTCCTCCTTCTCCTCCTCCTTCTCCTTCTCCTTCTCCTTTTTTCTTTTCCCTTTATGAAGATATAGCTAATCTCACAGACTATAGAATGGTGTATGGGACTGCAACAGTAGGATTAAAAAAGATCAGAATTTTTTTCCTTTTCCTAGATAAAAAATTATGCCAGTAAATATTTTGGATAGATAACCTTAATTTAAAGGTTGTTACTCACTTCACAGTATTACAAGAAACTAAGCTGGTTAGTAATCTATGGTCCCCCAAAATTTTGTGTATTTTCTCTGTAATCTTCTGTAACTTCCTTATTTCATTATGAATGGCTATTTAAATTTCTTTGCTTAAGTTTAAAAGCACTCTCTGTCTTGTGGGGTTTTGGTGTATGTGAACCAGGCAATTTATCATTTTTCTACAAAAATAACTGGAAATATATTTGACAGTAAATAATTTGATGTTCAAAAAATTTTATTTTTTATATATTTAATATATAAAAATCAAAACCATCATTTTCTGTCATAAATGTCATTCTATCAATGCACTTGTGCAAAATGCTGTTGAAACTCTTAGGAAACTCAAGCCTCAGTAAAGAGATATTTAATACAGTTAGATACCTTGATTTATGTAAGGAAGTTTTGTGTTCATGTGACAGCATGTCTAGAACTTCTCCAAAAGCTTTATGGAAATGATTTTTGTTTCTTTATCAAAAGCTTGTCACAAGAATGTGCCCTTGGAGTAGCATAATCTGAATCTTATTCTTCAGGAAAATCTTTGTTTTCTTAATTTAATCAGTTTAAAACAATGTATTTAAGTGATTGTTTTCCATCATTTACAGAATCATATTTTATGGCATCAAATTAGGTACTAATGGCATTTCTTAACATTGAAATTGTTGCTTCAGAAACCAGGTTGATAATGGCTTTTGTCTTTGGCCCTTGGGAATTATTAAGGGAATGAGTTTGCCTGCAAGATTTCCCACTCTGAAGGAACAAATTCATTTCCAGTAAAAAAATATTATATCTTTAAAATTAAAGGGAAATACAGTTAAAATTAGACATATTTGGTATCCTAGAAATGATGTAAGAGGTCCATCTCAGGAAGAAACCTCTAGGTTTTTCTTTTTTTTTTTTTAGAGACATTTTATCAAACTAAGAAAACTCTGTTTGATCTTACTTCTGATATCAGAAGTGAACTTCTGAAGGACTTGTTCTTCTAGGAGACTGAAAATTCATAACTCACTGTCTAAGCATTGATGCAGGGTTAAGACTGAAATTACAACTGTTCCTGAAGACAGATTGACATTCAGGGCCAACTTTACACCATCTCTTACAATTGATGGAAATATTTAACTGGATGGGCTCAGCTGGACAACTTGAAAAATTATTTCATATCCTGAGCTCAAATGATTAATAAATATTTGATCCTTGGCAATAAATCACAGCCTTATCAGGCAAAAAAGAGCAGCCATTTTTGTGATCTAACACTGCATCAATAAAGGATATCATATATATATATATATATATACACACACACACACACAAAAGAGAAAAAATCAACACAAAAGTATGTAAATGTTGGACATGTCACTGAATCCTTGAAGTGATGGGATAGAGTCGTCTTGCCATACACACAGGATATATTTTCAAAATATTAAAGTATATATCCTACTTCATGGAACTTGCTTTGTGCTAACGTTAGACATAAAGATAGCAGAGAAAAATATCTTGATCCTTTGCTACAAAACTCACATTCTCATAATCAGAAGTTATCAACTGCATGAAGTTCCATATTTACTTTGGTAACAAGAATTTTAATCTCATGAGATCACAATAATTTTTAAGACTATGGGTCACGTGGATACATTCATTTTAATACTTGCAGTAGCGGCTTTTGGTTATCGACTTGCTTGCTGTGACTGCCATTGCCCCCACACAAATTGGAAAATGATAATTCTAACATGTAAGGAACATGGGACTGATTTCAGAGCAGTCCATTCCTGGTCTGAAAGGTTCTGTAAAGATTCAATTTTTTTTCATTAGGTTGGATAAAACAAAATCCCCTTCACAAGTGTAGAGTATTTGTAAACTTGAAACCAACATTATTATCATAAAACTACTGCTTTCTCCTCTATGTAAGCCCCTCATATTTCTGTTTTAACATCTACAAAAATAAAAATACAGCCTTCTGGAACAGAGGGCACTTTTTTAAAAGGGAGGAGGAGCACAGCTCTGCCGTAGGGAGACAGCAACCTCTGTGCAGCATGTTGCAACCTTGAGTAAAATGTCCATTGGAGCAACATCACAGGCAATGAGTAGAATTTTATTTTTGCTCTTTTGTCCTTTTTGAGCAGACAGACAATCCTATGGAGCCACCCTGGGTTTCCTGTGGTGGTCAGTGATCTTTAGTTGTGTCCTAGTATGTGCAGTCCCTACGTTGTGTGCCACACGGGACACGTGGCAGACAACTGCACATCTTTTGGGCACCCAGGATCAGCCCAGAGCTGAACTGTGTAAAGTCAGCCTGGAAATCCTCCCTACATCTGCAAGAGTGACCACAGCTCTGCCCTGCCACCGAGAGGAAATTTAGGGATGCTCTGTAAAAGGAAGCCAAGTCTTATGGTGATCTCTCCTTCTGCTCTTTGGGAGTCCTATTAATCTTGTGTCAAATAGCTCTCTCCAATTACAAATATAAATTTTTAAATTTTTTTTTAGCGAACTATTCATGGTAACTGCAAAATCATATTCCAGCACAGTAAATGGAAATAGTTAAACAAATAAAACTTCAGTCAAAGCTAAAGGTTTGTGGTGTGCATACATTGTGCATGTGTATGTGCTGTATCTTCTAAATAGCTTTGCCTTGCCTCCTATCATCCTGTGTGCTTTGCTGAGAGCTCCATTTTTTGGTTAGTTGATTTGTTTTTTCTAATTTAAAATTGTTACATCAGCCTTATGAATGTAAGACTAAGAGCAGTGCTGACAGGCTGCAGTGAAACATCCTGATGTGAGAATCCTGTGTTTGGAATTTGAGTTTCTGTCACAGTGAACACTTCCAGATTCCTAGCCCCTTACATAACTTGGTAAATCCTGTCATCTGTTTCTGATAGCATCTACTTGTAAGGCTGGAATGAGCAGTGCAGACATTCCTGAAATCCCTCCTGTTTTTCATACCAGTGGGTTCACAAGAATATCAACATACCTGAAAAAGGATACAATGCTTTGAGTGCTTAAAACATATCATTACAGCAGCAAGAAATGGACTGCAGCAGCAAGAAATGAACTGCACCAGCTCAGCTGGAGAGAAACTAGTTTGAAGAAAGAGGGCTTTTTTATTATTTTTAATCAGTCTCTGATTTCTATAAACTTTGTCATCTTTCTCTTTAAGTAAACTTGCCCCAATACCCATCATACTGTGTTTATAATAGTTTCTAAAGTTTTCCCTGTTGTGGCACTTAAGATCATCTAGAAATTATGACTTATGTATTTAAATTTCTTAGCATCCCTGGAAAATGTGGATTTGCAACAGCTGAATATGAGAAATTACTCATAAATACCCTGAAAGCACACAGATTTTAGTGCAGCACTTCTGACCAAGGCAGGTTAGTTTTTGAAGAAAAAAAAAGAGAGAAAATTAAAAATGGAGAGTCTGGGACTGTGTCTTTTCTGCATGAATAAACACACTGTGTTAGTCTGTGTGCAGTGCTGGTGTAGTAAGAAAATTCATGGGATCCCACTGTTTAATGTTTTACCAGTTTATTGAGTGTTTTGGTATTTTGCTCCTACTAAATTACATAGAGCTTACAGGAATATTAGTAATCTCTAGGATTTCTAAAGAGAGGCTTTTTATTTGATTTTTATGGGATGTAGGTAAAATTACCTATCTGCTTTTCTGGCTATGTGGTTTATTTGAAGTTTGAGAGTGAGTGAAAGACACTGTAATTTGTATTGGCATAAGCTAAGCACTGAATTTGTTCCTGAAGGGTTTATGAGGCTTGTTATGAAAACAGAAATTGTCTGAAGTGTAAATCCTTACAGCAGAAGAAAACAATAGAAGCATGATATGTGACGACAGTTCTGTATCAATTATGAAACCATCCTAAGGTATACTTTAGCACTTGCTGGGTCATTTTTTTTCATTACTGCACTAATTAGGAAATATTTCCTGAGGGTAAATGGGCTAAAAACAACCAGATGAAGCTACAACACAAGCATATAGGAAAAGAGATTAAAATTGGTAAAGTGCCGAAAACAGGATCAAGTCAGAGATGGAAATCGTTGTACTCTTTATTGCTGCTACTATTTTTAAGTTTTTCACAACACAATTTCATATAAACAACATTTCCCCTGCTCACTTCAATTAAGGTGTTGGTCACTATGCAGCTCAAAATAAAGAAAGCTTAGAAGACTACTGGAAATGTAGAAAACTATGACAGAGTAAAAGTTGACAAGGCTGCCTTCCAGTATGTCTGGTAAAAAACAACACTGGGGAAAGTTACCCTCCAGGTGACAGCTGAGCTAAGAGGTCCTGGAGCACAGACATCTCTCTCCCAAACCAGCTTCACAGACATTTGGGATTCTCTTCTGTGTGACCCCTAAAGGAAAGATTTGCTAGATAAGAATTATACGTAACTAAAACAAAACAGAACACATTTGAGGCAAAGGGATACAAATCTTGCCAAAGGAAGAAAGAGAGTAGCCAAGGACATCTTCCAGCTACCTGAAGGGAGCAGAGCTGGGACTCCAGCTACAGGCAGCCCAGAGCATCAGGGATGATCCTGCTGCCCTTCCTCAGGAGCACTGGCACCTTATCCAAGGTGATTAGTCTCTCAACGCAATTTCAGTCCTGCTTTCAGCTCTTTGCATCCCAACAACTTTCTCTGTCTCATTCCTTCACTTATCTTTGCCCACCAAAAAGAGGGTGTAACATCACCTTGTGATGTCAAAGGTAAAACAGATACCATTAGAGGGACATGTAATGGTTACATGGGAGATTGTATCACTCACTGTCCAACCTTGAGCAGCTTTTAGGAGTGATTCCAACCAGCCACTCTTTGTAGTCCAGACCAGCTCTTTGCTAGAAGGCACTGTCTTTATGCCTCAAAATCCTGGCCACTCAGCATTTCCACAGACCACTCCACTTTCACTCCCTTGGACACCTTTTTATTGCTTTTTAACTTGAATTCCATGTCAGGTGAAGGTAATGCAGTGGTATTTTCCTCCCAAAAAGCAGCTGATTACTTTCCAGATATGTCTTCCACTGTCCTGGAGCTGGTGACTCCTCTCTGTGAGGCTGCACATGCTCAGCTTTGCTCCTAATGGTGTCTGCAGAGTGTACAAATAACAGGTCTTGGCAGCAGGAAGATCCAAAGGAGAGGACTCAACTCACCTGAGGACTTTAAAGACCCTCCAGTTTCTTATTCATTTGACACCACTAAGAATGACCATGATCCTGTCTGTTGTGACAATGGGACTGTTATAATCCTTTAAAGATTGACATGAAACAACCAGGTTGAGAGAAAATTATATGATGTTGATACAAGCTTTGTGTTTTGAACTTCTGGGCCACAGCATCAGATTGACATTTCTTCATCATTCAGGTTACCTGAGTCTCTGGCATGCTGCTGACAGGCTCCATAAATAGAACTGTAATGCTTGGACTGAGTGCAGTCCAAGTAAATACATTTTTCAGGTTATATCCATAAAAAAGGACTCCTAAACAATTAATTTCTTTGTCTTGTAAATGACATTTTCTTCACTTTAACAAATTCCTGACTTCTTGGACTGATCAAGATTTAGCTATTTCATCAGAAGTCCTCTTTTTAAATTTCTTTGTTTTCAAACTTTTCTTCTTGGATTACAGTGTAATTTTGCTTTGCTGAGGTCTTACTTCACTAATGAAGTCTGAGTCCTTTAAAACGTTTTCATGTAATCCAGTTTTCGGGTTTGACCTAATTTTTGCACAAATTTTTATGACCTCCTTTTCATTTTCTTAAACTAAGAGTGCAGAAGTAGATGCAGAATCACATAATATATAATAGTCTTTACTTTGATAAACAGTTACCTTATGTTTGCTTTTAGATGTTGCCCTTTTATAAAATGCAGGCAAAAGAAAATGAGTGACTACATTGCACTGCTCAGAAAACCCATTTTCAGGAAACTAAATATCAGATATGGCTGTTATTGCAGCACTCTGATATATATAGAGAGATACATCACTCATTTCAGTTGAAATTAAAAATATAGCAAAGATCTTCTGTCCACATAAATTATCATAAATAAATATTTTTACAAGCTCAAGAACAAGCTCATATTTTTCCTATCTGTAGGTTACTCCTCACCTTCCACTCATTAATTTGATGTATTTGGTGACCTTTTACATAGAACATCCTTAGTTATCAGGTTGGAATAGTAAAATTTTTGGTTTAGATTTATATTTAAGCAATCTGTACTGAAGGAGATTGTTCTAACAAGGTTCATCTACTGATCTTAATAACATTAATAAAAATCTAGTGTAAACCCATTCATTCAGGATTGGTTCTTCCTTTTCCTTCTTTTTTTTTTTTTTTTAATAGAATAAATTACCTTACAAGAGGTCTTAGAAAAGAAATCACATAACAAAACAAAAACAAAAACCCAACCAACCAAAAAAAAAACCCCACCACAACAAAAAGCTATAACCTGTTGCCTGAACACAATGTATGCTTTTCTGGAACTGCAAGGCAAATGAAATGCTTGTAATAAAATTTTTGACACTCCTGCCAGGAGTCATGCTTTGTGCTGATTACTGAAGTGCATGGCACTGTTTGTCAAATGCAGCTATTATTTCTCAGAAATCCTGTGTGCAGAGGCACAAAAAGCCACGGTTCCTGAAAGATGTACACCAACAAATGTTTATATCTGCTCATATCTACAGTCATTTTTCATGTTTGTTTAACAAAAAAGACAAGATCCTGAAGACTTCATGATGATGTTGACTTATGTCTTCTCTAACTGTCCAATTAGTCATGATGAGACAAAGGGAGATATTAGTGCCATATGGAATGCAAGATGCTGAAGACACCAAGCTTTTTTTCCCTCTCATGAAGAACAGGTAAAACAGTCAGTGATTCTAAAGCCTGATGGATGTGGGAATTCAGCTTTCAAGTAGCTGTTTCACATAAAAACTCATGAAGTGAGAGACAACAGAAACATGGCTCTTCTGTGCTATCAAGGAAAGCCACAATCTATGCACTGCATTTTCTCTTCCCTCTCAAAAGGGTTGTGATAAATCCAATAAGATTTACTTGCCTCAAAGTGAAAGATTTTGTTTGCATTTAGTTGCAGTGAGATTTAGAAACTCCTAATTTGAATTTTAAAATGCATTTGTGGCTTTTTTTTTAGGTCAGTTTGCTCATATACTGGGTTTTTTCTCTTATGTATTTCTTAAGCATGTATGTGTTACTTTATAGTTTACAATGGTTCTTATATTTTATTAGCTTCAAAGTACTTTTATTTTTTTCCTCCTTATATTTTATATACTTGAATATTAAACTCGTTATTATTACAATTGCCAGCTGAAGTTCATCCATTTTGTTCTGAATGCTATTTTTTTACTATTTTGCTATTTCTGTAATGATGTCTCAGTTTTGTGTTATTTTAAACTTAGCCACCTACAGCTTCCTCTTATTTTTTTTTCCCCTCATGTAAGACATATAATGAGGTGAGTTTTGGGGGCTGGATGCCTTCTGATAATAGACCAGCTGTTAAAACCAGGTGGGGCAAAGTTTCTTGTCTCTTCCACCACTGTCCACCCTCTGGGGATATCTTCTGTTAATGGGCCATTAAGGCTCACCAGTGTCATGACACATTACATCATCCCATTGTGAGATGCTCCACCCAGTGGGGAGGAGCCAACCGTTCCTACCAAGATCAAAACTGAGATGTAGGAACACCAAGCATCCTCTTTTCCACTGGATTCTGAGAGGAAGACTGGACTCATCTCACTGCTACTACAGGATCATCTCTACTCCAACAGAGCCACATCTGTCACTCCAGGAGGATTTATTTGGACTACTTCCAACACCCTGCCCAACAGGGTGTCGGGTCGCATTCCTGACTCTGTCAAGGTTTTCTAGGACTTTTGTTTGTTTGCTTGCTTGTTTTTTGTGTTACTGCATTTGAATTTTTAATATTCCTAATAAAGAACTATTATTCCTATTCCCATATTTTTGCCTGAAAGCTCCTAATTGCAAAATTGTAATAATTTGGAGTGAGAGTGTTTTACATTCTCCATTCCCAGGGAGACTCCAGATTTCCCTGACAGATACCTGTCTTTTCGAACCAAGACATTTCACCAGTAATCTCCTTTGGAACTTTTGAGTATCTTTCCCATTAATCTTGCCCATTACCTTTCCTAAGTCACAGTTACTCCACAATATCCATGCACATCATCTTTTTTCTCTATTTTATTTCCCATACACCATCACACAAAATGTTATATTACAGTCCAGGTGGAAGAAATGTGAATGTTTATATATGATTTTTTTAATAAACTCAGTTATCTTAATGATGAGATAATTAATTAAATAATAATTAAAACTTTAGTCTTTGAAGGTCATTCTTGGATAAATAGGTTTGGTTTTATTCATATTCTCTTGCATAATGCTGAAATTTATATTCTGTTCCCATAGTGGCACTGAGTGGAGAATGGCTGTTAAAGAAACAACAAAAAAGGAATACGCCCTTAGTATCCTAAAGATACTTTGAGAAAGAGACAGAATTCAGGAATAAGAATTAAACTTTTTTGAGTTCCAAGATTAAAATCAATACTAAATTGTATTGAAAAAAAATCCAATCTCCATTTTTCTTTACTAGTGAAATACCGTTATTTTATTTATTGATTTATACGTGAGAATTGGATAGAGATGAAAAAAAAAAGGCAGGCAATTTTACCAGTGATAAAAAATTCAAGACAAATAATGGAAAGTGCAATTTGCGAAAACAAAATGGAAGAACTTAGATCTAAACTTGAGAGAATAAATTTTGAACCTTCATGGAATTTTGCAAGCACAAATGTACGCAACTGAAATGATGATAGTAAATATAATAAATAGATTTATGTAGTGATGAATAATGTTTTAAGCTTTGAAATAATTTGCTTCAAAATGCTTGTCATTCTTTGAATTTCCTTCTGTTAAAGAGGGACCATGAAGAGGGACAAACCAAATGAGACAGTGTTCTCTGTGAGTCCTTTCAGAAGCAATTAGTAGGGTAGTAAGTCTTTTCTACACTGTGTAGTAGCTCTGTGCACAGTGCCTGTATCTACCAACTCTGACCTCAGCTTTCCCACTGAGCAGCACAGTGCAGTGTTTTCTGGAAGGCTGTTAGAGTTAACAGAGCCCTCAGTGCTCAGGAGGACAGAGGGAGGATGCTTTCCTTTGACCAGCTCAGGGCCTCACCTGGTGCCTTACCTGGGCCATCTGTATAGCAAGGATGCAGCTTGTTTTGTGCAAATATATGGGACGTCCACGAGCTGAAGCTACAGATAATCCAGGTATTTTACCCTCAGTTCTTGCTTGTCTGTCCATATGGATTTGATTTACACTAATGGAATCAACTTTAGAAATATCGCAGGGTATCTGTCTTAAAATTAGCCAAATGTTCATCAAACAGCTTTGGAATAATGTTTGGAAATAAGAGTACCTGCAATGCACTATTTATAGCCTCCCTTGGAGCCACTATTGTGTAAAACATAATTAAAGATTTCTAAAATGCACACTACAGTCTAGGTCAGGTAAATACATAATCAGGGAGTTATTAATGGAGCTGCAATTAATTAATATGCCTCCATCGGAGCCATTAAAGCTGATTAATGTTATGGCACACAAAGAGAATTTGTAGCTAACAAATCAATGACCCAGTAGACCGTATTGTCTCCTTTGGAGCCATTACACTGTACCATATCAAAGCCTCATTAGAGAATTTTTAATTTACTGATCATCATCCCCAGTAGTCATTAGCTGTCCCAGGCTGATGATGCATGTGTATAGAAGAAATGTGAGATAGTGCTCCATCAGGAGATAGATCTCCTCCCAGTTACACTGCTGTAAATCAAGGCTAACACCACTGGAACCAATGAATATACATATTTTGGAAGGAGGGGAAACCAAACCCTGAAATTAGACTCATAGAGTCAAATCAGTTAAGAGTCTTCAAACTGTATTTATTTTGTTTATTCAGTAACTCATTTCTAACCTACCAAATAAAATGTTTGATTTTCTTTTTGCCCTAGAAATGGAACCCACTCTGAACTTATAAATATATGATATGTAGGCAGGGAAAAGCAACAAATTACATATTTTCATGCCTGATATATTTGGATTTCATCTGAGGTTTATCTTGGGATCTGAATGTTCAGTATGTGTTTTACTGGAGACTGTTGATACATACTCCCGGCCCTTGCTCTTTCTAGGCATAGATTTTGTCTGCAAATTCACTCACTATTCCTCACTAAGGATAGCTCTTTCTTTGGCTTTCATTAACTTCAGTGGAGCTATATCTGAGATAATTTTGTACTAAATGGTTTAATATAGCATAAATCTTCACAAACTGCAGTAACCAAGAGCCCTTTGAGGACAGCACAGAACAAATATTGCAATCTCTTACAAAGGCTGGGCCCAGGTCTTTGTCAGTGTAAATTCAGGGACAGACTTGCTGTGGGAGGTCACTGTGCCATCCTGAAGTGCAGGAAGGGAAAGCTCTGGGTACAGGATTTGCTGGTAGACACTCTCTTTGTAGGTTTTGTTACACTGCAATCCCCTTCAGTTTCCCTAAGATTTAAGAACCACATTCTTGTTTTCTTTTCCTTTTTGAAGCAAGGATTATTATCTGATAGTCCTGCTCAGAAGTGTAGATAAGGGTTGGTTTCTTTACTTTTGATGTATTGTAGATGGTGTGTGTATTCTGTTTCACACTTTTATTTTTACAATAGACAGAGCTTAGAGTATTGCTAAGAAGGAGAGGATTTACTACAGATTGTACTTCTTTTGTTACCCACCTCAGACTTTCTGTAGTCATGGGTTTTACAAGAAGTTTGATTGAAGTAGAATAAAAGCATCACAATATTAGTTTAGATTAGGAAATCTAAATCCACCTTTTGCTATAACTCAAAGTTGGAAGGAAGCAGCACTTCAGCTGCTTCCTTTTTTTTTTTTTTTTTTAACAGAGCAACAGTAATATTGGGCCAGATATTTCAGAGAACATTCCTTTAAATGTCAATGAGTGTTTATGTAAATGCCTATGTTGACACATATTTCAAAACCATAGAACTCAAATTATTTGAGAAATAACTTTTCTAACAGATCCCATCATTTAAACTGTGCTCCTGATTTTAATTCCTTGCTTCATTTAAATCTTTTTACTGCTACTGTCCTCAGCCAAGCAGCAGATTCTGCCTGATGCCAAAAATTCACAGTACTGTATTTCTTCACTAGAAGTTGACCAAAGTCTTGTGGTACAGCCATAATCCACCCATAGTTTGTTACACTGGGGAAATAAATCTATGTGCCTGACGATTCTTTTAGTACCTCACATGTTAAAAAAATTAAAGATTCAAGACCACTGGAATTAGGAGGGAGTTTTTCTGCTTTGGATAAAGTTCCATAAAATATTTTAAATGTGCTATTGTTAGTTTTGGCAGAATCTGGAGACACTCCCTAATGTTAAGGAAATTTGCATTTTTCTCAGTTCTTGTTCTTCTCTTTCACCAGATTCCCAAGAGTTTCCTTAATCTTAGTTTCTTGAAATTTTGGCTGTATTAATATAGAATAAAGCTTTATAAATTGTTATTGGGAGAATATTTTAGCTAAAATTAAAGACTTACACTGAGGAAAAATTCTTAGCAGGTGCAGTGTGATTGAATTTTGTAGGCCAGTGTTGGTCCACAGCAAAATACTTAAACTTCAGATATCCAAAGAAAATACTGAAAACAATTGTCTAGCTGTCCAGCTTTTCAGAGCATAGCAGTGAAACAGAAATATGGTATGTATTTATATATGTATGAGCATCAGCAAAGAAAAAAACAAACTGATATAATAAATAATGATTTTTCATAAGAATTCAAGCCTTTTAATAAACCACAGAGCAAGCAAACTGGAATCAACCAGTTTCTTTCACTTTTTAAACAGCTGACAATTCTGTTTAGCAGCATTGAAAACCAGGATTGCTTGTGCATATATTCTTTCCTGGAAATGATGCAAAACACTTTTCCCCTGCCTTAAATTGATATACTGGAGTATATCAATTTACTCCAGTATACTGGAGTATCTTTCAGTATATTTGCTGTGCTGCTAAACAAGTATGGTTTTTTTGTGATTGTTTTACTAGTATTAAATCATTTTAGACTCAAAATTAATCCTGGTCAGAATAGTCGAGAAACTAAGACAAAGAATTAAATACTTTATCCTATTTTCTAAATGTACAGATCATTATAATTTTGATTTCAACCTTCCTGCTATGCTCTCCCCATTTTTTCTCTATTGCTTTGATTCACGTTGTGAAACAGTTTTAGAGTGCAAGAACAGGAAGTTGAAAGGAACTGAAAGCTGTGCTCCAGGAGTGCACCTGATGGACTCTAGACACAAAAAGATCAGTCCAGAAGACCAAGTGAGAATTAACCCAAACTTAACAACCCTGAAATGTCAACTGTCTTTTTAATGTTCCTCAGTACAAACTGGTTGTCTCTGCATATCTATTCTCTTCTGGTCCCTGCTACATACTCACATTAAAACAACAACAAACACCCCAACAAATTACTGTCTTTTTTTTTCTTTCTCTGTCTCTAGACTGTAAGCAGTTTTGGACATCTATTTTTCTATGTTGTGTGAAAAGTGAACCTGAAATTAACTGTTGTAAATCAAAACATTTGTAGAGGGGGGATGATGGCAATAACAACGAGCAGAACAAAAACAGTAGATAAATAATAATAAAAATGCTATCAAACATGCAGAATTGATTAACACAGAGGCAGGAATGAAGAGCACAAAATGAATCCTTGGTGCTTCATCCCCAGATCTGTCAGGGTTTTACAAGAGAGGAGGAGGCTGGGGAGCACCATGTGGAAGTGCCTGTCACTTTGAGCACAGAAGCCTTCCCGTTCAGCAGTGCAGCCCGGCGGGGTGCCCTGGCTGCCTGGATCAGCTGTGACAAAACCAAACTGCATTTCCTCACACAGCACAGCTCTGCCACAGGCAGGCAGGTTTGGCCGGGCTGCAAGTGCCACCAGCCCTGTTTGACACAGCTAACACAGTTCCCACAGCCCTCGGGTGAACACTGCATTCAGGGAATCAATCAGCTAATCAGCCAAATAAAAATATGTAAACAAAACATTATGCTTGGTATTTAAGCTCTCTCTGTTGACCAACAGTAGCTGTATCACATCCATGTCACCTAACTCTTCTCTCCTGACAAATCTATAATATGAGCTATATTTTTCCTTTTTGCCCACTTCATATAGTGCAACTAATAAATTCACCTCCATCTAGATGTCTCACATTTTAAACGTGTCAAAATAATTTCACAGTTATAATTATGGTACTTTTGCGATGTCAGAAAAGCAGAAAACATGTTTTACCCTAAATAGGAGCTTAAAAGACACTTAATTGTTGTTTTTATTAAGCCAAATTGGCCACTAGAAATTCAGGTAAACTGAATTTGGACTTTTAAATGGACAGCTGAACTGAAGAAGTGTATCAAATTCAATTTTCTTTTTTTAATTTTGACAGTCTTATTGTCTGGGATTCTCCTACTTTGTGTAAATGCAGTGCAGCTGGAATGAAATTTCCTAAAAGACTGGCTAATTTTATTTACTTGTTATTGAAGCTTTGTTCAAAAATAGGTTTGCATTTTCAGTGAGGTTCAGCTGTTGGTCTTCTTCTTCTGAGCCGTGTCAAGGGATGATGAAAAAGGCAGCAGGTGCCTTGACCCCAGTCATGCAGAGCAGAGGCTTCAGGGGCCTCCAGCTTTGGCTGTTCCCATTAACAAGATGATACTGGCCCCAATCCCCACTGCACCTTTGCAACCCTCTCTGTGATTTAGCACCAAGGACAAATAAAAATGAAGTCATTTACTGTGTGCTCACAAAGAATGAACATACTGTAGAGCACTGAGAAGCTGAAGTATGTTGGTTTTTTACTAGAACTGAAGTAGAAATGCTGTAAATTCTTTGTCTTTCACCCAAAAATCTGATTATATGTGGAATATGTGTTTATTTTCTTACCTCTGCGTTATGGTTCAGAGCAGCATAGAATTGTTGGCAACAAGAAAAATCCTGTGTTTCAACTTTTGACCAGCTATGTTTACTTTATAGTCATTGATATGTTTGGCCTAAACCTTCCTCTAGTACAGATAACTAGATTTATAACAGATAAGAACTTGCAGATTGATAACTTTTTTTGGTAATAAACTTATACACCACCACTTGCAAACATTTTTTTTCCATTTTATTTTAACATGCTTTTTTTTTTCCCCTCCAAATGTACTTCCAGCAAGGTCCACAAAAGAAATGTAGAGCATAAATGGAAAACATAATACATTATTAACAAAACTTGAAAGCAACAGCTTAAATGGTAATCTTTAAGTAAACTGTAAATCCATCCAATATATCTTGTGAGTTATGTAAGCACTCTGAGACAGACAGAGGATACAAATTAGAGACAAGGAAGGAGAGAAAAATCAGCAAAAAATATGATGAATTGAAAATCTATTGCTTTGTTTCTTCTGGGGTTTTTTTTGGCAAAGAAGAAATTGTGTTCACAGCAAATACAGCAAAGAGAGCAAAGAGCACTTGAAATTCTCGTTTATGTTATAGTAATGCAAATCAGGAACAATTTTGTGAAGCTCCATGAACATTGTTGGGAGAGAAATGAAAAGCAAGCTCCAAAACTCAGCTCTTGAACTGAGTTGCAACAGCACAGATCAGCTATTTGCAAATAACCTGGGGGGGGCGGGCATCTTCCATTTGCTAAAATACTGATAGAAAATTAGTTCTATAAATAGAACAAAATGAGAGGGATGCTACATGGCAATAACTAACCTATCATTGTTCCCCTTTCTTCCTTCAACAGTATTGTAGAAGCTCCCAATATTCATCATATTTATCTTCTAGACAGAAGCACTGGACTTTCTCAGGTAGGGACACCGTGTCATCATGGAACTTGTCACAGAAGAAGTTTTTGAGCTCCAAATAAGCTTCTTGCAAAGAGGGGCAGACTGTTTTGTTTGCTCTAGGGACTAAGCTATCTTAGATATCCAAATATTTTAAATAAAAGGAATAAAGCAGTTCAATGTATAACACGCATGCAATCTTAGCAACTTGTTGAAAACTGTGCATGACTTCCAGGAGGAAATTCTCCCATGCCTCAGGGTGATACTACAGGACCAATGCATCGAGTTTTATACTTCACTTTTATACTGTGAACTCCCATTTAGTTCTGACAAGATTTATTCACTTTATATATTGTGCTGCATGTTTACACTTCTAATTTTATGAGTAAATAAGATTTAAAAAATGGAGGAATTCTCCATTCTGCCGTTGAAATTCAGTTTTACCATTAAAAAGCCAACCAGCAAAATATTACTATAGCTATGCTGGTAGATAACATTTATCTTATCTACTAATTGGCCATATTTAATTAATGTCTGAAATTTCAATTTACCCATGAAGCAAGAAAGAATACACAAGAGTAAAGTTAGGAAGGTGGTCCCTAATTATTTTCAATGACTATTCTGAATAACAGTGTTAAGTATACATATGCATCCAACAACAACGTCCAAAGTTACATTTCAGCCCCCACCCATACCTAAAGAAGAAGGAAAAAAAAATAATACAATAGTTTGAACAAAGAATAAAATTTTTACACAACAACTTAAGTTTCTCTTTGAATCTTTTATTTTTGTAACCCAATGCCAGAACCCTGATTCAAGCACCTGGGAAAACACTTGATAACCTCTTTGCTCCAGGCCAATGCTTCCCAATTAAATTCAGTGTTTGCTAATACTGTTCCAATTAAGCAGTGGTGGTGCTTTTTGCTGTCTTAAGGCTAATAAACCCCTGGGAACATCGGTACAGCTATCCATTAGATACACTCTAAAGATTTTATCTGTCTTTATAAAAAAACCAAACAAACAAAAAAAAACAAACAAACAAAAAAAACCTCTAGTAAAACGGTTAGCAGCTAATAGATTAATCGAAAAATTTACTTACCACTTTCTACCAAATTTACTTACCACTTTCTACCCACCTCACTAAAATTCTTTCTGTAAATAAAGGATGCCCCATACTGCAGTGGTGATTTATTGCAGTCACGTTTATCCACACTTTTATCAAAATGTATTGTCTGTGTGCATGTCTACCTTGCAAGTCAGCAGACAATAAGCGTGTTTTGGGGGAGAGGGATGTGGAGGGATAAGGGAGAGCATGGGCAGCAAAATTCCTGTTTTCCCACCCTGGTGTCCTTGTGTGTCTGCACTGCTCCTGCTGGCAGGAGGAGAGTTGTGCTGGTGCAGTCTGAGTGGGGATTCACACGTGGGAAGGTGAACACACAGATCAGGTCTAGTTGCTGGTGGCAGAGCAGGTGATGCTTTTTCCCTTGCAGGGCCTGCCTGACACCTGTTGAAGGTTTCTGAACACACACAGCATCCCACCCCTCACTCCCCAGCCCATCCATACCCTAACTGGCACTTCTGGGAAGAGATTCTTTCCCATTCCTTTCAGGATTTCTGAGACTTCCAAAAATGTTTCCTTCTTGTAAGAGAAACAAAACCTTTTATAAATCCAGTGGGAGTTGTTTGCTTTGTTTTGTTTGTTTGTTTTGCTTTTTTTCTTTTTCTTTTTCTTGAGAACAAAATCAGAAAAGCATAGAATTTTTGCTTTAAAAAATACAAAATATAACATTAGAAAGTCAAACTATTGCTGTTGCTGCCGTTTTTGTCCAAATAAACCATAAATTGAAACAGAACATTTCACACATCAGGATTAGGTATTAACACACAATTTGTTTGCAGTTAGTAAAGAACAGCACCTTGAGTGAAGCACTCATCCCATTAATACATTTGTAACAATCTGCTCTTTGAAACTTCTATTTATACTTTCATTTTCTGCAACCATAACTTTGGTGACTCGTTTGGATTAAAAAAAATAATCTTCTGAGGGTTGAGAAAATTGATAAAACTAAGTAAATTTATTTGTGTATTTGGCTTTCTTTAATGGAAAACTTTTTCTAAAGAGAAGGGGTTATAATCTCTAAATTGGACAAATAGTCCCAAAGGATAATCTAAAGAGCAAGAAAAAGAAATGCACTTGCTTGAAAATTAGATGTCTAAGAAGAAATAATTGTTATATCCTAAAACATTTAATTACAGATTTTCTAGTTATATTTTGGAGGTTCTCTGTTGAGATCTAGACTATCACCTGGAAAAGAAGGCTAAAAACCTAGAAACAAGCCAGGAGATAGATCAAGGTTTTCTTAATCTATTTTTATCAAGTGAAGAATATTTGCAGAAGCTTCATAAAATAGAGGGAATCTTACTCCCTGAGCTATGAAGCAATAAAAGTAAATTACAAGTATCACTATGATTCTGTCCTGTATTATGATTCTTTCCTTTGGGTATAAGTGAAATGGTAATGGCTTAAAATTACCTTCACAGACTACATATATGCACATATCCCCAATTTCCTTATCTGTTTCACTGTTTCGTTTGGTTAATGGACTTTTTGGGGGAATATTTAAGATAGTAAGATAAAAGCATCATTAACCCAGGATGAAAACTCGGGTGGTAGATTGAACTAAAGTGCCTGAAATCTCTGAAAGTCCAGGCAGTCCTCACCAATGTGAGCAGTCAGATCTTTGTGAAAGCCCAGTCACAACATGGGCTGTACACAAGAACTTGACTAATTAGTTCTACCTTAACTTCCCTCTCCCCATCCCCACCCTTATCATTGCTATCAAATCTGTGGGAAAAATGCAGGAAAAAACAAAACAATAAGGACAAGGTAATGTTTGGAAGGATGTGATAATAAATAATGGCATGACTCTGATCAACAACAGCACTGTTCCTAAATAATAGCTCCTTTGTTATTTTCCAGTAACACTGGAATTCACACTCCAAATACACCACACAGAAAGACAATAATCAGTCTGACTGGGACAGGGCAGAACCACGTTGTAAAATCCAAGGACTGATATCTTTGCCATAAACCAGCACAGTCATGATTTTTTTGTTGTTGTTGGTGGGTTTTTTTGTTTTGTTTTGGCTTGGTTTTTTTGTTTTGTTTTGTTTTGTTTTTTGAGGGGGGCCCTAATGAATCAAATTCAGATCAAAATATCATTGAAATGCAAACCTCCAGTGTTATATAGTACAGATGAACTGTCTTTACATCAATTCTTTTGGAAAGAAAAAGGAAAGAAAGAAAGAAAGAAAGAAAGAAAGAAAGAAAGAAAGAAAGAAAGAAAGAAAGAAAGAAAGAAAGAAAGAAAGAAAGAAAGAAAGAAAGAAAGAAAGAAAGAAAGAAAGAAAGAAAGAAAAGAAAGAAAGAAAGAAAGAAAGAAAGAAAGAAAGAAAGAAAGAAAGAAAGAAAGAAAGAAAGAAAGAAAGAAAGAAAGAAAGAAAGAAAGAAAGAAAGAAAGAAAGAAAGAAAGAAAGAAAGAAAGAAAGAAAGAAAGAAAGAAAGAAAGAAAGAAAGAAAGAAAGAAAGAAAGAAAGAAAGAAAGAAAGAAAGAAAGAAAGAAAGAAAGAAAGAAAGAAAGAAAGAAAGAAAGAAAGAAAGAAAGAAAGAAAGAAAGAAAGAAAGAAAGAAATGCCCATCAAGAGCTTTGGGAATCTTTGGTGATACGTCTGGGATCAAACCTGTAACAAACCTGGGTAGAGATCAGGGCAGGAGTCTCCTTTCCTCACTCCTACACATTTCATGCTCTGCTCCTTAATCTAGTGAAATTGCCTTTTTCTACATGATTTGCCCTGAAGCCAGCTGAACTGTCTGCTTTTGCCTCCAAAACCAGCTGATGACTGACTGTAAATAAAATACTATAAACAACAGTTTACAGCATAACTAAGTGTTGCTTAAGAGGCATAGACTATTGAATTTTTGGCAACATTGCATTTCCTGTCTCCTTTTGTTTCATTAGTTATTAGAAACCTTACCATCTTCTCATTAGCTTCTCACTTAACTATTCATTAGTTTCTGAACTGCCTAATAATGGTGGCATCTTACAAACCTGCCCAAGTTACAATGAAAAAAAATTAGAAATTTGATAGGCTTCAGATGTATCTCTGGAGTTCTTAATTTACAGTAGCTATTTGTAGCTAATTGTTATAACTAATTTATTACAATCGATGTATTGTAGAGACTATATTTTTAAAATGTTCTGAGTTATTCTTTAATTTTGTCCAGTAATAAGAATATATTCAGAACTGATGACTTTCTGTAAAGACTTGTCCAGTATGCTTTGGTATGTTTTTCTCATTATTTGTGACCCAAACCTATGATTTCAGCAATGCTTGCTCTGTAGAGTAATGAAATACAGTATAAAACCCTTGCAGACTCTATATTAAATACCCACTATTTTGCATAAGACACTAATATGTTTGGTTCAAGCTGTCACATTCTGCTCTGAATATGTTATGATATGCACTTTAAATTTGATTGAAGAAGTTAGTTTTGTTTTCCTCCTGGAAATGCAAGATAGACACTTCAGGAAAGAGGAAGGAAGCTACTGTACTTTTACTAAAGGTGGAAGGAGATTTTAAGTTACCTGAATATTGTGAGGGAAAAAAAGCTATACAGCTCTAAAAGAGTAGTAACAGCAGGGGATTTTTTAAATCAAATTAATAGAAATTCAGGATAAAATTAGAAAGAGAGAGCTTCTCTTAAGTAGTAGAGAACATTTCATTCTGGTTTTGTTTTTGGTGGTTTTTTTGCGAACGATCATCTGTTACATTCCTTTTGCCAGCATATACCAATTATATTTCAAAAAATGTTTCTTTCCTGGGGGGGTTTACTATTTAACATGAGAACTGGGATATTAAATTATCTAATCAGTGTCATAATGCATAATAATTACCTTCTAAATAGAGATATAATCATCATATACTCTAAAGGATCTTTGCCTTCCACTTCTTTCTCTCAAATAAACTAAACAACAGTGTCTTCCAGGGCAGGTTAGAATCTCCCCAGCTGGTTGCCATGAGTTAAGGTCAAGTTTTTAAATGTGCCTACATGACTAGAGCTGGATGAGAACAAAACCAGAGGAAAACTGTTCAAAGGAGGTCTCTGAAATAGAATATATAAGGTAAAAGTTTTTATCCTCTTTTAACGTGCAAGTAAAAGTAAACTAATGACTATAGTTTCTCTTTTAGGATTTTTTTTATTTCATAGTTAAAAGAAAATTATAATTTTAGTTTAAGAAACCATGCTGAAGAGAGCAAACTTTCCTGGATATTACTATTTTATAAAAACATGACATCCTATATTGTTTCATCTTTTGAATTATGACTCATCTGTGATTTACATTATGTATGAAATTCACCTAGAAAATATTAATTACCTTACTTGCTCCTTGCAAGTGTGTTTTTCATAACATTTCAGATTTTCCCCAAATTTATTAACAAATAATCTCCAACTGAACTGCAAATCATTTTTCAGTTCTGATATTTCTCAGTGATCATAAGTTCAGAGGAAGGCACTACACAAATCAAAAGGTTCAGAGCTCCTCCTGACTTTTTTCACTTACTGTTTTCTGGTTAAACTGGGTTAAATCAGCCTTATGAGGTATTTGAATAATTATCTGTTACTTCTAAAAAGAAGCTTTAATAGCTCTTTGAATATACAAATGTTTCTGCAAATCCTGACTTCTTCCTGAATTAAGTTCTCACTTCATAATTCTCTCTTTGATCCTTAGACCTCAGATATATTCCCTTGCAAAGTGCAATGGGCCACGGTTTCCTTAACATTTTTACTAATATATGTTTCTTTTTTAATTTTTGTAACAACATTTTATTTTTACTGTTGCTTTTTAAAGTTTAAATATTTTTGTATGAGCTCCCAGATAATATGCTAAGCTTTAAAAAAATGTTTATAATATATGTATATAATATAGTAATGTATAGTGTTATGAACCATTGTAACTGCTGAATATTAGTAGTTGTAAATTAAGGCTTTTAACTGCTTTGCACTTCTCAGATTCTCATCTAACATGTTCTAGAGTGTTAATCTGTGTCATAGTGGGTAACAACACGTAAGAGATTCAGACCTTCATTTCTGGTTTCATTTTCTGGTTTCCTTAAAGTGGAACTCTCAGATTAGTGTAACAGCTGCTTCCTTTTAATTCATACCCTACCTTAAAGAGACCTTACCCACTTCCAGTTTGCAAATGGAAAGTGTTTGCTACAGAACTGCCTTGAATAGCAATAATGTTATTGAATATTCTCGTCTTAACAACATGAATTTGGAGTAATGTTGGCAAACCTGCTCTTGACTTGGACCTTATTGTCTTGTAAATGGTTGTCATAATCCACCTTGTCAGCCTGCAGTACATTCCTTATTAAGCCCTATGCATGGATATTACAGCTCAGTTTTGCCATTCAGCATCCTAAGTGCACTGCAGGAAATTACCATAATGTATCTGAGAAAAAAGCCGGATTACACAATGGACTGTTCCCTTGTTTTCTTTGTTAATGACTTGTTTTCCACAGGCAAACTTTCTCCATTAGGAAGAGCCCACTAAATTATTTTGAAAACCACAGCTACAAATCCAAATTCACTGCCCTCCTGATTTTGGTAGGAAGCCACCACCCTTTACAGAAATGTGCTACACTACTGCTGTGTCTCGTGATTTAATGGTTCTCTGGATGAATGACTGTTGTGTCTGCAGACAAATCCCATTGTTCACACAAAACGAGTCTGCCCCAAAAGTGTTGGACTCTGTGCATGTGTTGAAACTGCTCTAAATACACAGAGTTGTTTATTGAATTGGAGGCTCATGCCTAGAACAATAGAATTTAGGCAATAGGTCAGACACAGAGCATGATTTTTTTGCTTATGGATCTGTCAAAATTACATGGTCTGCAAATATGCCACTGGAACAAGTTTGAATCCCATTCATCTTGATTGGGTGATTGTACAGTGCTATAAAGTACTAAATAGAACTCATGTGGTCCATCAAGGTTACATAGGATGGTAATTTCATTCAAGCTGATTTAAATGTTAACTGACTATATCTGAGTGGGACCAGGACATTTCTTTCTACAGCTCAGTCATTTCCAATTTTCTTGCCAGGAGAGATTGACCAATCTACTTTTCACCTAGAACAGAATGTTTCTTGGAGAGCCAAGATGAAAAAATCCAGTCAGACTTACCAGTTTACTGATTTTGAAGACAGCACAAAATTTTCTTTCAATTAGCCAACTACTTTATCTTTGATTGCCCCTATCATCACTATGGCTTGTAACATTGCCAGTTCCCAACAAGAGTTAGGAACATATAATTCCTTTTTCTCCAGTAATTAAGAATATTGTATGAATGAAACCAGCTCTGCCAATATTTTATGAGATTGCTTATGGATCTAAAGAGAAATGCAAAACTGTTTATACATTCCAAATTAGAGCTAAATAGTGATCAATTGTGTTTTGAAATTTGCCTGTAAATGAATATAAAAGTTCGACTTATAAATGGCATTGCATTCTCCTTTAAAATTAATGTCGCTTTCAGTCAAATGTAATGAAAATTATGGAAACCTAGTCAACAAAAAGAAAACCTAACTTTATTGATCGGTGATATAGATAAAGTGTATTTTTTTTTTATTGTTATCAAAAAAAACCCCTAATGCTCCTAAAGAAGTTAACGGGTCAATCAGTCAGAATTAGTAAGCAATGACCAGATCCCATTAGAAAAACTGCTTTTTGAAGTAGAAACTGAACTTAAAGCACTAATTTGTCCCTGTATTCCTTTTTCTTCCTAAAATGAAAGGGCAGGAGACAGATGGTTTACAGTGGCTTGTTAAAATCCATTTCTCAGGTTTTGCACCCTGATATGGAAGATCAGAGGTCTAAGGATCTTCCTGAGAAAATGAAAGTGGCCACAGACTGTTTTACATGTCTTCATCCATTTCCTTAGTTCTGAAGTATGGGTTGCCTGAGGATAAAATAGACAAATTCCTTCCTACTCTGTAGCAAGCATCAGTGACTTCTTAGAAGCACTATCATTCAAATAGGTCAGTTCACAGATGCCTGGCATTATAGGCAAATTATTAACTCAAAAATCTACACTGAAGTCAATTAAAACCACAAGAATCTGGAATAAATTATTGAAATAAGTCCCAGATTTTTTTTTTATCCTGTCATATCTCTTGAGATACTGGATAAGCAAGTGAAAATGCTGATGGGTGCTTTAAACCTGAAGGATTTAAGACCATGAGCCCTTTTTGATTTGCACAGACAGAGAATGTATAGAAAATTCTTCTCCTGGTGAAGCAGTTTTAGCAGTGATTTTGAGTGGAAAATGTTTTTGTCCTCCACTGAACACGTGTATTTAATCATGTAGTGATGAGATTACATCATGGAACCATCCTGATATGGTAAAATTCTTAGCTCTCTAGGTACATAGAAGAAAATTTGGAATACTGAGGGCACTGAATCAATACCATTGAAGTACTGATTGAAGGGCAGTGGTTAAACTGTGAAGGGGCTTTTGAATACCAAACACAACAGGAAGTCTTTTACTTTCAGATGTAATATTGATGCTGAAAAATATCTTTGTCCTTATATGATTAACCTTAAATAGCTATTCTCCCTGCTTACTACTTAGGAACAAAACTTGAGACAATAGGATTTATAGTGTCTAGATTACCAGAGATCTCCATTCTGAGAATTACATACAATTAACTCATTAAAGACTGAAGAGGAATATTCAAAATCTCCATTTAACCACTCACAATGGCCACTAAGTCTGTGGATTTTTAAACAAACCAACTGTCCTTTTATGAAACATGTGCAAGCATTTATCCAGTGGCTTAACTAGTCACTAGTAAAATAGAAATAACTAATACATGCAGCCACTTAGGCTACTGTGCTATTTTTATGGACATTTTGAAAATAGACAGATCATAGAAATTAATTTAAAAGGAATTTGTATGTCAAAAGTCCAATGTGTTCTATATGGAAATGGAATCTCTTGGCAGGATTCAGAAGTACAAATGCCAAGGTCTTGCAGAGTTAAGCACTTTTTAAGACTGTTGACAGAAAAAAAAAAAAAGAATGAGGTGTCTAGATAACTTCAGAAAGACAGAAATATAGTTGGTGGTTATTGCTTTTGGATAAGTAACTAGTTTTTTAATATGTTTTTTCCTGTAGGAAAAAATATGTAAGATTTTTTTAATATTTAAAATAATAGACATTAGCCAATATATTTAAATTGTTTGTTCTCTTTCATAATTTCTGCTTCAGACAATTTATTTCATCTCCTAGAAAAAAAAATGTCTGAGTAAGAAGTTATCAAGCAAATTTGAAGTTGCTCATGGTGAAATATAAGAGCCCAAGCTGCTGTACTGATAAAGAAAATTGCATTTTTACTTTTTGTAAGTATGTTGACCAGATGTCCTTGAATTTAATTTATTAAAGCCAACACTCTTGGAGTTGCTAAATAATTTATAGAGACATCATTGCAGAATTTTGCATTTGGTGACTTATTGAATCATTTTTTATTAATACATGACTTTTAATTAAATATTTAAAGCTTCACTACGGTATATAACTTCTTTAGGAAAAAAAAGCTTGTAATCAATATGTTTCAAATATCGTATCAATAATCACAACACACTGTGGTGCTATTTCATACTCACAGACATTTCTGTCATTATTCCAATGGAATGAAGTAATTTCTAAACAACACTTAACATTGGAAATGCTGGAAAATAGATGGACATGAATTTCAGTTTCCTATTTCATAAGAAAATTAAATGTTAAATTTGTAATATTTTCTTTTCCTAAAAGTCTAGCTATTAAATTCTTAAATTAACATAAACTGATACATATTGTTCCGTTTTCTCTGGTCTTTTGTTTTGTTTTGGATCTTGTTTACATAAATCCTATAGGTTATAAATCCTATATAGGCTTACATACTCCTTGTCAGTGTTAAACACTCATTTAGGGTTTGATTGCAGAATAATCTGAATTTTCAGAAACCATGTAGGCTGATTTGGTGATGCAGAATAGAAGAAGGTTCAAGACTGGTTTATGACCATAAAGAATTTGCAATCTCAGCATTTATTTCTTTATTCAAAAAACTTTCTGGTTTCATTTCAAAACCTGCTCTACTTTTCACCAATACTATGAAAAGAATTTAGTCTCTTCTCAAGTAATAAAACTGTCTGTAGAAGGTGTTAATTCCTATATTTGGATATAAGCAAACTCTTAAAAGGTAGAAGGGTATTTTCAATGACACTGAAATCAAACTGATTGATCATATCAAAACCAATTAAGAAACTTTACTAGGATTATAAAATATGCATTGCATGTAAAAATTTGGCAACATATTGGGTTTGCTCTGAGTAATTTTGTTTGTTAACTATGTTGATTCACTTTAAACAATGCAATGCTAAATCTAAAAATTGTACAGGTCCAAATCTTAAGGTCACACAGATGCCTGAATTTTCATTTCTAAAGTATTCAGCAAGTAAACACTACTGTTGTATGCTATACATTATTCAACTAGTATGCCTGTTGGTTTGGCTACATATGATAATGATGCTTGTGTGGATTTTCTCGAGAACACTTAGCAACAAAAACAGAAAGATCTCTTCTCTTTTTACATAGGTTTGCTTAGTACAGTAGTTTCCATGGAAACTCCTAGAAATAGCAATTTCATTCCAACCTTTACAAACCCACTCTGAGCTTTTTCATTTCAACTTTTTTTTCTTTTTTAATAAAGCCTTAAATTCTAACTAGTTAAAACAAATAATATTGTTGTGGATTATTGTTTATTAGAATATTCTCTATATTTTTTTGCTCAAAGAAAACATAATTCTATCATTGTTCTTTAACTGCCAAAGAATATGAGGTAACATAATTTTAAAAAATTGTTTAAATTGACTGTCACTATGAACAGCTTTGATTAAGTTTTGTACTGCATTTTAGTTCCCTGATAGGATCTGAGTCACACAGAAAAATTATATCCCTAATTCTTAACATTATTAAAATAGCTGCAGCTGGTAGGTGTAACTCCATCGTGAATGAATGACAAAATAAAAAACAAAATCCTCTGTGAGGAAGCTTCTCAATGAAAATGCTGGTAAACAAGTCTGAGAAAAAAAAGGAAGCAGATGCTAAGTGATAAGAATGTGCTTGTTCTGACAGGGAACACCACCAGCGTGCGTGTGCGATGGGCTGAACGTGTGTGTCTGCAGGGGGAATTTATTCAGCTGTTTCCTTGCTACATTCAAGCGTGAACCATTAAAATAAGATTTGCTTTTCAGCTGGGAAATGACACTCTGGTACTGTGTTATAAAAAAAGTGTCCTATTTGTCCTCTGGTGTAAATTACTCTTTAGGAATTCAAGACGGCTGGGGTGCAGCAAGGATCTGGAGAAATTATTTTTCAAGACTCAGAAGATGTGTGTTGTTGCAAAAAACAGGCAACTGGTATCAAATTAAAACAACTGAGTGGCCACCAAGGATGGAACTGGTAGCAAATTTGGTGGAGCTTGATTGACTTTGTGGTCTTGTCAGTGTTTAAGACTATCCACAATTTGATCCTGCAGAAATTCTAGGGGCTGGAAGTCGGCTAGCAAGAACAGGTTGTTTAACATAGTCTGAGTCATGTCAAATGGCAAAATAATTTTCCATTATGTATTCTAGGTAAATCACGAAGTAGTTAAAAAGAGAAGCTATAGGAATATTAATCAGACTGAAATTGCCTTTACCAAGGTTGGAAACTTGGGTACATTTTAATGGGCAGTTTCAGCTTTGTTATGACTGATAGGGTTGAACTGGGATGATTTAGGAAACATCTGCTTGGCAGTCATACCTTTTAACATAATAGGATATACCTTAAATCTTCACCTAACACATATAGTCCTACTGCAGAAGACAATTGCCACTGTGGATTTCCATTTTCCTGGCTGGAAAGCAGTTTGAAAACAGTGTCCAGCTTTGACAGAGCAGATCAGGTACTGCTTTTCGGATAAAATATTTTCACATTTTCCATTTTAGCAATGACTGATATGTTACTTCGTGAGCTTTCTTGATTGTTGCATGTGTTATCCTCTGCTTTTGATCCTTCTTAGAAGAAATATTTCAAGAATATTTTATTGATGATGGTGTGGAAAACAGATGTGAGGGGTTCATTCTATAATCTCAGAAATGTCCATGTGGTTAGTACCTTCAAAAAGTCATTATCTGTTTATGGCGGCCACATTTGTAATGATTTATTTTATATAGAAAATGAGAGATATTTTTGCATATTATACTAATATTTCCATTTGCATATTGTTCTCCATGTAGTGAATTAATGTATTTTTCTCTTTCCTTGAGTCATAACAATGATAGTATTTTATATCTGGTTTCTATCTTTTTAAGATATTTTAGATTCTTTAAAGAGAAAATAGGTACTCTTTTTGTCAGTTCCTGAGATTACTGTATGGTCTCTGAACCAAATGGTACTACCTGATTTCCACTTTCTATATTTCTTTTAGCCCTGAGACCAAAATTATTCTTTAGTCCATGCTTGGGTTGAAAGTAAAGCAAGTGTTCAAAGTAAAGCACATGCAGTGTGAAAACTACTAATGGAAGCATCATAAATCCAGACACAAACTTTTATTGTTTTAAAAGGCATAGATGGATTTTTGACACCCTTATCAGTATATTACCTGGATCAGCTGGGCTTCTATTGAGAACAGTATAACTCACAGATAATAGAGAACAGCACTGAGTAAATAAACTCTTTTCTGCAGTTGTAAACCAAATATCCTAGGCTTGGGATTAAGCTTCCTTGCAACTCTACAGTTAAATATGCTTGAATCTTACATTTCAATCGATGGAACTCATCTTCTTTTGAGGCTTGAGGGTACAGATAGATGGTCAGCTCTTACAGTTGTCATATTCTGAGAAAAACTCATTCAATGTCTACTGTTGTTTCTTCTTTTTGCTTTTACTTTTTCTTGAACAATGTGGTATGCATCTGTTAACAGCAATACAACTGCAGTAAACACGGAGTAGAATCACTCTCTGAAACACATATGGGTATAACTTGATTAAGATGAGCCAAAATTTCAGCCTGCTTTCCTCTCTGATGTTACTATTTACAGCTATAAGTAAGGGCAGTTTTGTCATTTTTTTTTTATTTGATCAAAGTAAAAAGTTTACCTGCAGCTCCATAATAAAGTTTGAGTCCCTGAGGTACAAATTCAATCTCTTGTGTTAACAAGGCTTTGGAGAAAAGACTACAAGGAAAATAACATCTGTTGAAGAGCTTTTGGACAGGTTCATTTTGGAATGAAGTGCTGAAGTCCTCCCTCAGCATTGTCAGTTCCTATGCTCAAGGCAGAAGAACAGACAGTGACTTTACCTCCAAACCAGAGCGAGGATTAAAACAACATTGAGCTTCAAGGCCCATATGTGACAAATTCCTTCTCTTATACTGATATTTAGCACAACCAAGGGTGCTGATCCCTCTTCAGTCATCTCCCACCAGGAGTGGGAATAAGAATTTATTTTAATCTGTTCTCCACAAACATGCTTTGAGTAGCAATAGAGAAATGCTTGCACAGAAATAAGAGGGTGCCTTAAAGGCCTTTGAGGAGCAGTGAAGGCAACATTTCCAAGTTCTCTGCACTACTTTTGCCATCAGCAGTGATTTAATTTCATAGAGGGAGGAATGTGAAATGTGGTAAGGAGGCACTTTGGGGGTCAGTGTATAAGGCTGGGGCACAAGAGTCATGCTTTCTAAACACATCTGTGGTGTGGGATTCTGTGGTGTAGGTTTTCTTTCAGAATCATAAACTAGACTGAGCAAAACTGTGCTTGTGGAGGGCTAAGTGTACAAAAAGTGTCAATTGATTTTTACCTTTCAACATTTGGGCTGAAAGTAGCATTGATTACAAGTACCTTGTTCTTTGAAAATGGAGATGAAAACATCTGCACAGCCAAAATTTGTCACTGCTCAAAATGTCAGTACATGATGTGATAAAAAGTTTTAGAGCTTTGAAATAAAATACATTTTGTGTGATTTTAACAACACGCATCTGAGATCTGTAAAGAGATGATGACAGAAGCAAAAACCTTCAGACAGAGGCAGCAGAAGTTCCTTGTCATAACCTGCTGTTGAATTCATGTTGGACCCCATGCCTTTTTCAACAAAAAAATATTCCACTGCATTCTAACACCACTGATGCTTACATCAGATGCACATTAACTTGGACTATAAAGAAACATTTTAGATTAACAAATCTCCTTGCTATATCAAATGATAATTTAAAAGAAAAGACTCAATTAATATGAAGAAATGTTCATTCCTGTAATATGGGATACCCATAAAAATTATTTCAATACAGTTATATAGTTTCCTACATATGAATTGTTTTCTTTTTTAACTAAAACCATCTCCATTTGAAGGTCTAACTGATACAGGAACCAGACCTTAAATAAAAAGAAAAAGAGAAAGCAAAAGAACAAAAATTTTTTAATAATATCAAATCATTATTTTAAAAACTTTTTGCACTGTTAGTGGGATTCAGTATTCACATAAAGTTGCCCCAGTTTGAGGTTAACACAGTTAGCTCCAGAAAGATAAGAACTTTCTATCACAAAGTCAGCATAAGTGGACTTTGGATTCCCCATGATAGCTGTGAGAGAGAATGTTTAATGAAGGGGTTATAATAACCCTGTGAACTGTGGGACCTAGAAAAATGCACTCCTTGATTTCTGTCATACAAAATGGCAGTGAGGGAAACAGAGGTGGCAGGATGACATAGCTTCTGAGTCTGTGGTGTATTGTTTCTGAACTTCGTGCTTACTTTGATAAGAAAAAATAATTAAGATGAAGAAATTCAGAGCTAAAAGAGATTTTCAACTTCTCTGTTTATGTCAACTTCTTATGCAGAGCCACTAAACCTCTCTTGCACCTGAGGTTAATTTAGCTTTGTGACTTTGAGGAACAGTTCAGTAGTCATCTATAAAGTATCAATTTAGGTGGGAGAATTTTAGATAAGACATACAATTATCTTGAAGTCTGATTTCACAGCCTGTTTGGGGAGAAGAAATATTGCTAACACATCACTACCCTGTGATGTCAGGTTGGTGCCCATAATGAATTCTTTTCAAGGTGTATTTGTCATATATTACAATTACCTTTCAGTGATGGATATATTTAGCAGTGAGCAGTTACTCCAAGAAGATTAATGCTACAGATGTGGAACAAGGATGGGAAAAAAGGGCTGATCATGCAGAAATGCTGAGAGTTCTGTAAAGGAATATAAATGCAACAGAACCTTTTTAATCTTTCTGTTAAAAGGTATGATATCCCTGTATTTGACTGAATGGGATTTTTTTAAGTACTAAGTAAAGCCTTCCACAGGAACTTTGCTATGACTTTGTCCTTTCTTATGCAGTTTGCATTGGAAACTAAAAATGTATTTTTCATCAGCTCTCAAATATTCTTTTCTATTTCTATTTAGGACTGGACTATCCTGTAATATGCTGGATGGGCTTTGCTCAGGAAGATCAAAATTCCATAAGTTACTGGGAACACTGATGAAAAGTTTCCTTCTCATTGACCTGCCTTATTTCCTTCTCACTCCTTATTAATGCTGTCTGCCCCAGGTAAAGACGGTCAATACCACTACGTGCACTGCTATAAATACAGCCAGTTTCCCAAGAAAATGAACTTCAGGACAAGCATCTGTGGAAGTTAATATTCCCCTTCCCAGTCCCTGTGCTGATCCAGCAATGAACAATGTGACATATTTCTCTCCAGTATGAAAGCTGCTTGTGTCATCATTGGGTATCCAGCTGTGGTGGTACATGACAGCTCTTAATATAGCACCTTTTAAAAATCACATTTTAGAGCTGGATAAAAACATAAAGGCTAGTCCCTTTTGATCCTCTCTTCTAGCTTGGGAAGGTCTTGCTGGAGGTGTTGCATTTTATTTTTGGCAGGGCTTAATTTACACAGGTAACTGTAATGATATCTATTATATCCAGATGAAGATAGTTTGACTGTTGCATGCATGCTTGAAAACTTTGTAGGGACACAGCAAGAGATATCTGGTATTCTACAACAAATAATAGCTTGTATTGCTTTGTATTTTTTTCCATTGTATTTTAAGTGAAATTTATAACACTTGAACCCAGGGAGTTTTTAGCTAAATTTTTCTGATATTATCCATCCTATTCTCTTCTGTATCTCCATATGACATTTAAAGACAAAGACTATATGATCTCTTTAAAGGAAATTTAAAATAAGCATAATATCTATTTCTTCCCAAGTATTAAAAATACATTGAATACTCTAGTACCACCATAGATTCTACCCACTGTTTCCAGCTTTCTTCATACAGCCTAGTGAAAATCCTCTGCCTCCCTAGGGCTTCTTCATGTCCCTATCCAGTTGTTAATAGCTCCAGGTCTAGGGTCCCTGTTAATCCCTCCCTCTGCCCTAATAGTGTTGCTCATCTCAGACCAAACAAAGCTAACTGCTAAACTCCTCTATGATCCTTTCACAACAGTTCAAGATTGCCTCAGACTGCTTTCCAGACAACCAATAGCTACAAAACACAATAGAAAAACCCTTGTGCTCCTTGTGATTGCAAGCAGTTTTCCTCTTCTTCAGTGTCTCCCTTGGGCACAGCCCATGGTTTGACCTTAGGAAATGTAACTGCGCTTGGAACAGCTCTGTTAGCACAGCTGGGAGGTGGGCACAGTGCTGCAGTGGAATTGCAGAGTGACTGCAGATAAACACATCTGTGGATCTGCTGACAAGTGTGAGCTCAGATGCACAGGCTGGTCTTGTTTGGGGCTGAGGAATGATGCTGTTGTAGCCAAAGACTTGTGTGAGATACCTAACCCTGTCTGTGGTATGAAAATTATGAATCAGAATTCAGTTTGATTCCAGTAATACAGTTTATTTAGGAAGCAATTTAAAAAAATCCTTCATCAACTAAAGAATATTCAATATTCTTATAATAAATATCCTTCAGACACTTAAAGAATTACAAGCCATATCACCTTACTTTGTAATCAGGTGGCACTTCTCTGATTTTAACTATTAGATCGTTGACCTGACAGAAGAGAAAACAATGAATATGGCAATGAAATGTCAAAAAACAAAAAGTATACAAATGAGAATTATAAAACTGACATAAAAAATACATAGAAGAGGAAATATTTTTTCCTTATTCCTTCCCAAACTGTTGCTATTGTGGGCTTGATGAGCCAAGAAAAAGTTGAAGTATTTGTTTACCTTTAGATATATGATTATCTTCATTAGAACTTTGCCTGGATTATCTGAAAAGAATAATGAGATGCTTAAAGATATATTATAATGCTTTATTTGCTCTAGGCCATAAATCTTTGGTCTTTTCAAAAATCAAAGCTTGCAGCAAGCAGTGTCATCTCATACAAGAAAAGCGTTTTAAACTCGATTTCCACAAGGTCACCCTATCTCAAAAAAAAAAAACCCAAAACAAATAAACCAAAAAAACCACACAAAAAACCATAAAAAAACCCTAGGAAAAGGTAAAGGTAGAAAACTGTAAGAATACCAGACAAAATATTAAATGGTAAATTTTTTGGCTTAGAAAATACTGAGTGGGAAGTACAGTTTTGAAGGGTTTTTGAAGGTTGCAGAGAAGATGAATGCTTTATATTTCTGTCTATTTATGTCTAAAATACAGCCACTGACTGAATGCATAGACTCAGCCTATGAAACTGGAATAAGATCATGAACTCAGTTACAGACATGAAGCTGTTGGCACGATGTGTTTGATGGTCTTCTCCAGCTTTAGCTTGTCCCATACTCCACACAGACAATCCTTGCACACTGCTCAGGGAATCACCTTTTTCACATGGGCTGTATCCCACCCTGTACCCCATCCAGCAGGGGGTTGTTTTCAAACCTATTGCCTACCCATCTTCTCATCTCACACCTGGGGGAAGGCAGTGGATACCCTCCATTTCTTGTTGTAGGACACCACAGTACTGAGCTTCCTTAGCATTCCACAGTCCAGACCTTACCTTACACATTTGGAATCAAATTAATGCAAGAATAACTTCTCAGTGTTGTGGGCACCGCCTGTCCGTAAGGTACAATTTGTGTTACATAGTAAGGATGTGGTCAAGCTACTCGTGAGGCTAAGAGGATGTCAAACAACCCTTATTTGGCTTCAAGTGTAGGTTTCTGACCTTTTTTTGTTATTTAGAAGTTAGAACACATCCATAGAAACCAAATATTGCAAAGAAAAGAAGTAAATATTGTGTTCAAGGACAAATTGGATCATTATATAAGTATGAGAAAAACAATAGTTGAGAGTGAACTTTCGTTCCAGAATCCCCTAAACACATATCTGTTGGAAGAGAAAAGATATTTCAAAGGAAATGTCACTCCATGAAAATGTTCCATGGCAAGTGTTTGATACACTGGCAGGGACCTCTGATCTGACCTAATGATATTAGACATAAGAATCAATGAATGTCAAACAAACGAAAAAAGATATTTCTGATCTCTCTCTTTTATAATTTCTTCTTTTTTTCATTTTTGAATGCGTATAATTCACATGCAGTTTTTGAGTTTTACATTACTTCATTCAAAAACTCTCAGATCAAGTCATGCTTTAATTTCTTTGAACACATCTTTTTTCTGCCAACTCGATATTATAATCAGTTCCTATTGCTTTATTTTGTGCCAAGAAAGTTACTGAAAATAATACCTTAACTATCAAATATCCTGTTCCTTACAAGATTCATTTAGGCTAATGACTTCTGAAGATCTATCCTCCTTCAGTTGTTCAATGAAATAATTTTTTTTAGAATTATTATAATATATTTTGTTTTTCTTTTTTCTTTTGCTGTATACATTTTGGCACAGATTTGGTACTCTGCATCACAAGGTATATTTATTCTGCATTACACTTTGTATCTCACATATTTTTTCCCTTGAAAAGCTTTTCATTTGCATGATTACTGCAGCCCATTACTGTGATCTTTCATGTCACATGAGTTTGTGTGGTACTGTGTGGAGAAAAGCTGTTCTGTTTTGAAATACCAAGAATTCTTGTTACACTAACTCTAAAATGTTTGCAATACCTCAGATTTTAACCCAAGCAAATCTTACAGAAACACAACATAAAATCCTTAAGATTAGAAGCAGAATTCCACATTCCATTTGCTGCAATGATAATACAGATTAATGTGTTAAGAGTTAAGCTCTGCACAAGGTGTACATGGAGTGTTCCTCTTAATCCTGTGGCCTTGGCTCCCTAATTTAAACTTTGCTTAGTGAGAGCCTTTGGTTCAGATGGTTTGCTGACAGAAAAAGCAAGCAAACAAACCAACCAAATCCCAAACCCCTCAACTGTGCCACAAGTTTCTAGAGAGAAATATGATATTAGAAGTTAGGTAGAGTGAGTCTGGGTAAGATCTTAACTGAACAACTTGATTTTCAGGATATTAGATGAATCTCTTGATATTCACATTTAATAATGGATATTTTGCTGAACATTTTACATTTAATGGGTTGGATTAAGACCATAGAATCACAGGATTGTTGAGGTTGACTCTGGGGGTCATCTGATCCAACCTGCTCAAGCAGAAGCACCTGGAGCAGGTTTTCCAGGATGATGTCCAGACACTGGAATATTTCCAAGGATGAAGACTTCTCAGCTTCCTTGGGCAACTTGTACCACTGCTCTGTCACCCTCACATTCCAAAAGTGTTTCATTATGTTCAGGTGTAACTTCCTGTTTTGCAATTTTTGCTCATTGCCTCTTGTCCTTGAGCCAGCTTGTCCAAAACTTGCCTCTGTCTTTTTTACTGCCTCTCTTCAGATATTTATACACATTGGTGGGTTTCCTTCTTCTTGCACACTGAGCAGCTCACTCCCTTCAGTCTTTCCTCATACGAGACGAGCTCCAGTCCCTTAATCTCTTAAACTTGGAGGACAGGAGTTTTGAATACCAATTAGCTTTCCTCCTTTCCTCTCCAGGGTCAATGGTCCACATTTGTTACATGGTCATGCTTATTTCATCCAAGGTTTATTTCAATGTTTACTTCATCCACATTTGTTTAACTCAGGTAGTCCATGTTTATATCATCAATATAATCCTGTTAAAGTATCTATCTTCCATAATTTTTGAAATAACATTGTATTTTTTCAATAATAGCCTTTAATTACTTTTTTTCCTTGGTTAACAGGTAATTAAGTATGAAAGGACTATTGCCTATATAAAGCTTGTATTTTATTAAAACCTCCTTTCTGTTATTCACACTGCATACATGATTTAAAGAGGAGCCTGGTGATTCATACAGAAGTAATTAGTGGTCTAATACCAAATGAAAATCTATAGAAAGACCTTAAATTTACACCACTGTACATGAGCTCAGAATTTGGCTTTTGGTATTTGTCATAAAGAGCAAGTCAAATAGCAGCCTTACACCAACCTAATCTAAAGATAAAAAGCATTCATTCCAGTCCATGATTTCAATATTAAAGCAGTGCATGGGGAAAGGTCATCACAATTAAAGGCATAATGTAACACTGAAACTCTGAAAAAGTGTTTGTGCTTCTTCTCTATCTCAAGATTTATGTGATTGACTCTTAATTGGAGACCTAGGGTTTCATTTCACAGCTTGGGCAGACAGGCTATTAGATCTCAAATGAACAGGGAGAAAATAGCAATACTTTTTGTGCATGTAATAGAGAATTAAGATACTTTTTGACCTTTTGTGATGATTAATTAAAGAAAAAAAAAAGAAGTTTAAAATGCAGAAATTCAATATATTTGGTGTAGGAGTTGTGTGTTACTTTATGATGGCAAACAGGACAAAACTAAGCTTTGACACATGTCCACACCACTAGATATTGGCAATATGAGAATATGCAGATGGATGGGGAACACTGGCATTTCAGCAAACTGATGGCCCTTCCTTGCTGGTTTTTTGCTATAATACTGCAGCCCAATAAAATATTTTATTGTGGTTTTAAGCTTCTTTGGATACCACTGAGTGTGGAAATATAAATGATTGTTTAGTTATACTTGATAATTAATGTAAGGCTGGATGACAAGGCATCATTGGTCTGAAAAAATTGTGAGACTGGGCACCTTCAATCCAGCTGCCCATATCCTACCATCCAAAGCCCAGCAAGGTAAATTAAATGGGAGCCAAACTGGTGGATATCCCAAATCTCCAAGGGCTTTTTGGATTGCCTGCATCTCTATCCATGTTTGTGGGAAAAAAATCTCAGCAGAGTGAAGACTGCCTTTGTGACTCTGTTGATTGTATTGTACAATAGAAGCATAGGGGATAAATAAATATATTACCACATTCTGACATACATGATGTGATATTGTACAAGGTTTTTTTGACTCCTTTTCTCTCTCTCCTTTTTTTTTTCTGCAAGAAAGTTGATTTAATTTGTAGGGAGCCTGATTATGAGACATAGTATGTGCTATCTCAGAATGATTTTTGCAAAATTATGATAAAAGAAAAAAAAATACCAGCAGCTCCAGACTACATCTGTTGTAATGTAATGAGGCCCTCACAAATCATGCGGCCTGGGGCAAATGGCTTATTTTTCTTGCTTCTTTCATATGTAAGTAACTTCTTTCAGCTCAATAACTGAGCTTCTGGGCTTTTACTTTTAATGCCTTTCATTTGGTTTCTGAGGCTTCTATTTTCTTTCAGCATATTCCAAGGCCAATAAGATAACAGCTTTCAGAAATGTAATGAGCAAACTTCTCAGCTTTGCATTTGCTGAACTGCAGTTGGGGATGCTCAACAGAATATTAAACTGGAGAGTTATTATTCCACTATATCATCTCCACTCTTCAGATGAGACATACAGACACAAAAAAAAAGACATATCAATGTGGCAACTGAACTGTGGGTGGATAAGCATAGTTAGATAGTGTGCAGCTGAAATCTAAATCCATCAATCAAATAAAATTAAAACCATAGTCAGCACCTTGTGTCATAATCTCTGTGAAGAGATAATCAAACCATTTGCTTCAGGTGGCAAGAAGGCAAGTGTGCTTAAACAATCTTGTGCTATTGATCCAGTGCAATTCTGAAAACAGCCCCTGCAGTGCAATCGCTAAAGCTTGACAGATTGCAATGCTAGATGCACTGAGATCACTGAGATTACCTTCCACATCAGTTAAATACAATATATCAAAAATAAAATAATAGCATTCTTTAAAGTAGAAAAATAATGGATTAGAAAATACCAAGAAGGTATGCATATATCTTTCATCAGTGAAGTATCTGAATACAAGATTTTGAGTGTAGAAGTCACACATTTGGGTAGAATAGTGCTTGGCAGATGTGGGAACTGAGGCCCAAAGATCCATGTAGCCTCTCAGAATGCCTGCATCAAAAAACTGAACTGACTTGCTCAAAATTCAGGGTATACAAATATTTTTTTTTCCAATAGCCCTTTACTGACAAGAACATGGAAATTATAAGGCATAATTGTGATTTCTGATCACTTTTAGAATAATCATAACAAGCAGAAATCTTAACTACTTAATTTGAGATTTAAGTGAAAACATCATTAAAACAAGCTCATAAAAAATTCAGCAACTAACTGCATGTATAGACACTCACATATCTCTAGGTTAAAATATGAATTGCTAGTAGACTGGGAAAAATGATGCCACACACAGTTCTGCTGAGTTACCTTGCTATATGAATGGTGCAATTTGACAGAGCTTGGATAATTTTTTGTAGAACCCTGCTGCTTTATACAAGAAGAAAAATTGACTTTTCAACTTCACTGACTTTATATTTTATTTATTCACTGACTTAATTTATATCGCCAAGTTCACAGCATCACTGGACTTTCAAAGTTGAAACTCTAATAAAAACTATTCACTTTCATATTTTGTGCATTTGCAGCCATAGAGAAGAGCAGTTAAAGATTTTTTCTTATTGCAGTTTATTTATGTAGACATTTATTATGTATGGAAATATCTTGAAAGGATAAATCAGTAAAATTTAATTTGGTCACTCATGACTGTAAGGGAAGAAATATCTGAAGTCAAGTGTTTCTTTCAGCTTCATAAAGTAAATGGACTTTAGTTCTCATCTGAACAGAACCTGACTTCTCCTGCTTTCCATTTCACCTCTTTATTTTGGAGACACCATGGAATGAAGTTCAGGTGATCTTTCTTTTAAATTAGGCTGGAGCTGTGTTTGTTTGAGTTGTTAGTAAATACTGAAACAAATGAAACTGAAAGAGAACTGAAATATTAAATAGTTTAAAAACAGCCCAACCTTCATGCAGTTGGTGAAATTTTTGCTCTATTCTTCAAACCCCATATCATTCCACCTTCCTATTTTTCCCTTCTAATGATTGATTTTAAATATATCCATATTTGACCTAGAGGAAGGGGAATGTAAGACCACAAGGTTCATTAGTGTTTTCATTGGGTGACAAATTCATCACAACCTTTCTACCACTGTAGGCAGCGTCCCCATGGTCCTGGTGTGAGGGAGAGGAGGAATTCTGTGCTGTGACTCCATCTCAGGGGGGTTCTCAGTGCCTGGGGGGGCTGTGTGAGGAAGCTGTGCAGAAGCCTTGGAGCTGGGCATGGGAGGATGCTGTCCAGATGCCTGCAGGTGCAGTCCTTGGGGCACAGAAAACCCTGGAGCAGCAGTGGGGAAGAAAAATGTTTCCTGATGCTACTTTTTACTTGACATTTTCAGGCTTGCTGATACTGAGGAGCTGTTTAAATCTTCAGTCATTATTTCAGAAGAACATGCTTGCGAGGAACCTTTCCTTGTCATGGGTACACTGGAAACCAGAATCGAAGATTTCTAATAATTTAAATATTTTTATGATGCCATTTTACTCACAGTCCTTCTCTACAGTGCCAAGCTCCTAGTTATGTCATTTTTTCAAACCCTTTTCTGCATTTAGCAAGTCCTATTCCTTTTCTCAAGTCATCATATTAAAATTTTTCCTCTGTAAAGATGTATTTGTCTTCTAAATTTGACAGAATAGCTTTACATCCTCATCTTTACAGCTGAGGATGAACAAGGACGATAAACATAGAGAAGATTCTAAGGTCACATCCTCATGGGAAAAGCTAAGCTTGTCTCTTGGGTTTTGCTATCAAATAGATGAGAATTAAGTAAACTGAGAGATCATTTTAGTCTTTGAAAATGCATCAGTTGGAATGGGGAGAATAAAAGACTGCACATGAAACATTCTGTGTGGGAGACTTCACAGTACACTGGTGATCCAGAGTCCTGTCCTTGATTCTCTATGAACATGCCAAAGGGGTTTGCATCCTAATTAAGTTTTTTCTCTTATGACAGAATGATTTTCTCCAGACAGTAATCAGTCATGTCTTCAGATTTTCCATGAATTGTACTTTCAAACATATTAATATGGATGGCTACTAAAGCTTTTTTTTTCCTTGCAATTTCAAATGCAATTATTTCAATTTGTTGTGGACATTTTGTCAATACAGATATGTGGAAGTCCTGCTAAACTCTCTAGTATAATTCTGTAATTGAATCAGATCACGTTGTCAGTTTGCAAGGAGAAATTTCTGCCAATTTTGGTGGTGAAAACTGCTTAAAAATTACTGATATAACAAGCAAATGGAAAATAATATTAATGAACTACTTATGCAGCCAGCTAAGCCTTCTTGGGAGAGAAACAGAGAGTGAAGTTTCTTTTCAGATTTTCTAAGACTAGATCTGAATATCTGCTGTAACAGAATACAAGAGTGGATAGACCATTTCACTGATCCCATTTAACATCTTTTTTCTCTTTAGTATATCTTAGCTGGCCTGTGGTGCTCTATCACTTCTTTAACTAGAATAACTTTGCATAATGTGCTAACTCTAGCAAAATAGTGAATTGTGTAAAAATAGCCTTACCTTGAATTACTGAATGCAAGGTTATATAAGTTGTTAAATATGGGATAATTATTCTACCACAGGATCATCAGCGGCCACATGTGCTTCACATAAGTGAATGGCAAGATATAAATTCACTGTGGTAAGAAAAGGTCTCTAATGAGCTCTTAAAATTTTAATACCTGAACAGAAAATGTGTGCTGCACACACATCAGCTAAGGACAAAACTGCTAAACTTGGTATCAAGAAATTCTTCAAAAGAAGAGGAAAGTGAGAACATGTGAAATAATTGTCTAATTCTGTGACAAATTTCAATATCTGGGAAGGGGGTGAGAGAAGTTCCCTTCCCCTCAAGCTTCTGCTGTTGCAACAGCCCACAGTAACTTGGCCACACAACCTTACAAGGAGTTGGCCTTTGGAAAATTCATCATTTAACAGAGAGGAAAGAAGAAGGTATGTATGGAAAGTCAGGAGCACAAAGGATGTGATGATTCAACAAAACTAAACTCACAGATTTGCCTATCTACAGTAGGACTCAATTCTTTATTCAGTCACAGTCTGCACAGCAAGTAGCATATGGGCTGGGGTTGAGGGGGCATCATTTGTCATCTACTGACTGATTTGATATGTAGCACATTTTTTGTATCTTTTCAATACATTTGAAGTTGAAAATTATTTGAAAATTAATGAGGGGTTAACTGAGCCGTTTCTTTTTGTTATACAAAGGATGCAGTTTACTGCACCTGATTGGAGGGGAAGGAAAGTCTGAAGTAATGGCAAAATTCTTAAGGGCACACTTTCAACCTGGTAATCAAAAAGGAGTATTATCAATCAATTAAATTTTCTGCTAGAATAACCTTACAGGGAAAAAAACAAGTAGAGAAAAGGTTTGAAAAATGGCAAAATCTTCTAAGCACCTTTCTGATTCATATTGACCAACGCCACTGCACTTAGCTTCAGGCTGTGGAAACTGCCTGGATAATTTTGTCAATAAGCAGAAAGTCCAGTTCAATATTCTCCAAAGGGAACAGAAGTTTGGAATTTAGAGTTAATTTTTTGTAGGGACCATATTTGGACAAACTCAACAAATAAAAACATTTTAAATTATTTTTTTCACAAAATTATTTTCAAAATTCCAGTTTTTTGGCAATTTCCAAAACCAACAAATATTTCTTCATACTTTAAAATACTTTTTTTTTTCCTAGCGCAATACCAGCAAAAAACATTCTTGAAATCTTAGTTCAGGTCAGGACATATTTCTAGCAATACCTAGTCATGACAATAAAAGTGTAACTTAATCTGATGAAATTTGTTCATTGTTTGTGTGTTAACCCTGGAATTAGATGAGATGTTAAAAATACACACTAAAAAATATAAATAAAGGGCTATTTCAAACTAAACATCTACATTCTTTTAAAGATGTTTTTCTTCTGTACATAAGAATTTTCATAAAATGGCATTTGATCTGTGATATACCTGTAGAATAAAAATAAAAACTAGAGGTGAAACGATATTAGAATCAGCTATTGTGTTAATAATTTCAAAATAAAAGTGTTTCTAGTACTTTGTGTGTCTTGGATTAAAGAGAAAAAGCCACGAAATGAAGGAAAAATGTCATGCCCTACTTATATAGTGAAGAGTTATTCAAACCTTAGCAATGGGAAGGCATTAGGTTAGTCCACCTATGTCATATTCTGTGACAAGTTCTAGTGTCCACACATAATCCTTCCACTCTTGTTAGTTAATATAGTACATTTCTTGGGGAGAAAATGTTCTGTCAACAAGTTGTTAATCTGACCTTCCACTCCCAGATGATTTGAAAAGTTTTTTTATATTATTCCTTGTTAATTGTTTCAGAGTCCCAAATAATTATTTTCTCACCTAAAGTTTTAAATATGCACAGACTGCCATTATCCTTACCTGCATCTATTGGCTGAAATAAATACAAAATAATATATGGGGCTTTTGTTGTTAATTCTGCTGCAATTTTTGTGAGCTTTGGTCATTTTAACAATAGTGAAAGCACAACCAGCAACATCTGACAGAGAATATTGTGAGTGGCAAGAGTCAAACAGGAGACAAGTGTGGAAGAAATCTTAACAGTCCAGAATTACATTTTTACATAATCATCTCACTTTGTTAAATTGAAATCTTTGAGTCTGAACGAGAGTTCTTGAAATTCACTTCACTTTTATTATTGAATTCTGCTTTTTAAAAATCTTTTTTTAGGTGCAATAAAGCTCTGGATTTCCAGCTCCAATTATTTAATTACTAAGTCCATCATATGACAGATATAAATTATGAAAATAGATTGCATTTAATTATTCAGGCAAGGTCTATTCATTATAATCTTCTTGAAAATGCAGATAGAACCTCCTTAAAATTTTGTAATGGTGTGCTTTAAGCTGTTAAGCTCTTCACTCCTTGCCCCATCTGGCATTGTAATTTCAGAGGTTTTTCACTGTATCACCTGCACGTGAAGTGTGTTCTTTTAGGGAGGGACCAACATCTCTCACACTTATAGGGCATGGAGAAGGCAGTCAGCTGATTAAACAAAAGAGGAAAACAAACAAAAAGAAGCTGTATCTATGGTAGCTCTCCAAGTATCCTGAAAACAGTTCTCAAAAGGTTTTTGTCAGAGGACAGTGCAAAGGAGAACCCATCAGCCCACTGCTGAAGGTACTGGTCACTGAAATCACTTACCTGGTGGCCAATACAAGGTAGAATTAGGAAAAGATTTTTTTCCCCACCTTCTACCCACCCTATTTAGACAGAGAAAAAGACAGGATGGAGTCTTGCCAAGCTTGCTCACTGTGCCTCAAAGGGCTCATGTGCAGTGTGGGGATGGGGAGCAGCTGACCCCACGGGATGAGCTGCAGGCTCACCTCGCTGTAATCACAGACAGCTCATCCTCTGCACTTTGGGCAGAGCTTTTAGGGCAGGTTATCCACAGCAAGCAAATTGGTAAATGTTGTAATGCTGCCAATCAGTGGCAAAATAAAATACAGAAAATGACCTTGGATTTCTGTTAAAACACCAGTTCAAGTAGAAAAGCTATGGAGACATGCAAGTGGAGATGTCACAAGCCTTGGGGTCTCCATTTCCATCTGCATTTTATTTCTGAAATGCTTGTACATTGCATGATTCAACCTGCACTCATGGCAGTCACCTTTAATGGGACAAAAGACATTTGGAAAAACACAGATTGCAAGAACTGCTTTCAATGACTGAGAATGAAAACAAAAATATGTCTGGCAACCTGACAAAATTACTTGTGCCTGAGTGGAACTGGAGGGAAGCCAAAAAATCTGGCAGCTTTGCCTTGAACACAAATATTATCACATAGCTCTCATCAAAACTTTGTAAAAGATAAAGCCATCATCCAGTTACACAAATGCCGTGATTTTGTCCATTTTCTCTAGCAAAAACTAGAAAGTAGAAACTGCTCTTTTGCGTGTGCATGGGTTTTAAAAATTCTTTCTCACTGGGATTGTATCTCAGGTGTTTCTTACCATGTCTTGTCCTGCAAATTGTGCATCTGCCCCAAGTTTGACAAGTACAGTTAGGCCAACTTGTTAATGCTGAGTATTTTAGCTGATCACCTGTATTCAGCTCTCATTTTTGGCTCAGCACTTTAAAACTGAATTAAGTGAACTTCTAGTTCAGAATCTGTGTGCTCAGTATGTTTAAGGATGGACTATAAGCACTAAATCTTGATAAAACTATTACTCACAAATTCTCAGAAGAACAAATAATATCTATTCCTGCTGCTTCTTAATATGTGTGATTGTAAACATGCATTTCTACTAGATTGCAAGCACTCTATTCATCCACCTTTAAGGTGCCATTTGTCGTGGAGTCAGTAGTAGCTGAACCCAAACAATTGAGAGTAGAATTGCTCCAAATTGCCTTAGTCTCAAATTGAACCAGATTTACCTATCATTTATGTTGCACAGCCAGGTAGCCCTATTTCCTAGCCCTGCAATCAGAAAACGATTGACCAGAAACAATAGTTTTCACTTCAGATTATTGAAATTAATGACCCCTGCAGTACAGGGGGGGTTTTGGATGGATTTTTGTTGGTTTTGTTGTGGTGGTGGTGGTTTGCTTGTTTTGTTATGTGGTGGTGGGGGGGGTTGTTGTTTTGGGTTTTTTTATAAATTTCAGATGGTTCACTGAAATAAGAATCCTGAATTTAAAGATGAGGAACTTAGGCATGAAGGTGTCAAGCAATCTATGAGAATTAACTATCTTTCAGCTTTCCAAAAACTTTGAAAATGTTCCATTTCTTTCAAGAGTGAGTTATAATGATTTTATATATTGGATTACAGAACTGGTAGCTCTTTTGGAGACTTTGGTACCCAAGCTCCTTTTCTTGCATGGGAGATGTGTACTTGGGAGTATGTATACAGTAGAAGTTTGCTGCTTTTCAGTCCTCTATAGTAAAGCATCTCATGGAGATCACCACAATTTCCATTTATTTGTTTGGGTTTTTTAATCTCACGAGAAAGTAATTCCCAGGCATATGATTTTTATAGGGTCAAAGGTAGGTGAGGTGAGTGCCATGATGAGTCCCTTTTCCATTCATGAAACCATTTCTCCACTTTTCCTATTGTAGCTCTAGAATTTCCATCAACAAGAAAGGCACAGTCCCTAAATTTGAAACTCTGTGGCACTCAGTGTAATAGGAAACAACTTCAATATGTGTTTTTCATACTGCACCACAATTAGGAAAAAAACTGTTTCAGGGATAAAATAATCTAAATCAAAATGAATAAAGACAACAAAAACATTATTAAGGTTTAAGACAGTAAGTGTCACTGATCTGTTCATATTGCAATGCACTACCCTTGGTGCAGAGACCTTTGTCAGAAATTTTAACATGGAGATGCTGCAGGTTGTGGTTCCCTTCTACATTGTAATTTAATTCTATCATGATCTACTTGTTGCCTAGGAAACAGATTTATGAGGAAAATATGGGTGATTGTGTGAGGACTGATTTGGATTTTTGGTTTTAGGGTGAGAGATTTTTTTCAATTTTTCAGAAGCTGAAAATATATTTATATTGCCAGATGTCAAAGAAATTCCAAAATTCTTCTAGGCTTTCATACTAGTTTAGGTATATTATACTGTATCACAATTACAAAACACAATAAAGACGAAGATTTTTTAAAGACTCCTAATAAACTGTACAACCAAGTACAGATGTTGAGCAGCTCATTATCAACACCCTGACAAGGTCACTGATTTATCATTACCATGGTTATGAATGATACTCAAACTTTCTGAAAGCTTTAGCTGATCTAGTCATAAAAAATGGGATTTCTACCATAAAAGCTCAGGTGATAAGAGATCTTTTATTCAGATTCCAACCTGTGTCACATTAGATTCTGTTGGTTTCAGTACATCTATTTAGACCATAACTAAATAGAAAAAGTAAAATTCTATTACAGGTTGTTCTGACAGTTAATAAGATGTTGAACATGAAAATTTCAGGGGAGAAATACACATCTTTTAAAGATATATTCAAGATGTAATACATGCATTAAAGAGTGCATGTATTACACCTGTTAAGGTTTTTAAAAATCTAAACACAAATATTAATTCATCAAATAATTTCAATGAAAGAAGTATCAGATATGCTAGCATTAGTAAAAGTGAAGTGTAGTATCCTACAAATTTCAAGTAAGATTTTGAGTACTGAATAATTATTCTGTTGGCAAAAACCTTTTCTTTATAAAATTTCTTTACTCTGCTTGGCTATCTGCTTTCATTAACTCACTATCTGCAACCAGCATGGAAAATGTCTCTATAATGCATTCAGACACAAAGCAAATTAACACAGTTGCTATAATTTAAATTCAGTAAATTCCTAAAATAGCTTCCTACAAATGCTACTGAAACAAATCAGAAAGGCCAAAAAAGTGTACTCCCATATGTTGAAAAACCTGTACATAACTTTTATTTACTTTATCACTTGCCAATAATATGACTGTGCAAAACTTATGGTAATAAAAGTATATCATTCAAGTCTCATGATTGGTCTTTGCATTTTCGAATATTGCAAGAAATTGCTGTTGTGCAGGATTGGAAGGTCACCCAAAAATATTGAAAATTTGTAGCCTTGTCCTTTTTTTACCATTTATCTTGAAATTTGACAGACTTCACACTGCTCTAGTGGCCATTCCTGTGGTTTAACTTCCATTTTTCTCTTTGATATCAGTTTTTTGTAAGTTACCTAATCAGTTTTGAATAAAATATTCCAATGGTAGTGTCCATATCGTATTTCATTTTCTCGAAACCTTCCAAGACCTTTATGGTGTATTCAGACTGCAGTGATAAAATGTTTGGACTTATTGAAATCTATGAATTTAGGGATTACATTTTTTTTTTTTTGGCTTATAAATCTCAACAGAGATGTAAACCAATCTTGTATTATGAAAAGAAAATCAGTGTAGTGCTTATGTAACTTATAAATATTTCAAACCCTATGCATGAACAAAAACAAGATTCTTTTTCTTAGACACTGAAATTTAATGAAACAAAGAACTTGCCTAATACGTTTGGTATACTTTTTTTAAGAACTGAAAATGAACTGTACTTATTTTATTTCTTTACAGTATTTTTTAAAAAATTTCCAATAATCTCCAATGTTTAGTTCTATTATACGTTTGGTTATACTCTGGATTTACCCTTAGATGTCCACAGAACAGGACTGTGAAGATCTCCCATTTTAATATACAAAGGACATATTATTCACAAAAATAACTGGCATGTTTCTTCTATAAAATCTCTTACAGCTATTTCACCTTTCAGGCCTCCAACTCCCTTAACAGCACCAGGAAATTTAGTGCAAAGAAAGTACTAACAAAGCTGATGTGATTGCAAAGTCAAGAGGTGGAATGTAAAGCATTTAAAGGCTAGGAAATAATTTACTCTTCTTTCTAGAACAACATTACCTTGGGGTTATTTCATATACGCATTCTTTTAGATATAAACTTTGGTTGTTTACAATTTATCTAATACCGCCACCCTACATACATAGGACCATGAACACACCTAGGAATATTTTTGTTTTCTTATTTAAACCTTTTGAAATAATTTTTCATTTTAAAAAGTGGTACACTTTTGCATTTACAATGTTGAACACTCAAACCATGCCCACTAGGAAAATAATCTGTGTGGGGCTGGGGATTTTTTGGCCAGGTTTTTTGAGTTAAAAGGAGATCAGGTTTTTTGGATCAGAGTACACTGTTTATCACTTTGATGGGAAGGAGCAGGGCTCCTCCTAGAACATTTTGCTTGGCTCCAACATTCCAAGGCAGCAGGGCTGGGCAGGGCACGCCCTGTCCCAGCCACTCCTCCTTGTCCTCCCCAGGGCTCCTCAAGGATGGACACACAGACTCACAGACACATCTCTACACAGACTCACAGACACAGCTCTGTGTCCTCCTGAGATGTCTCAAGCTGTGGCTTGGCCTGGCCCAGCAGCTCTGGCAAAACTTCACTGAACTCTCATGCCAGAGAATCTGCCCCTGTAACCAACAACACAGTAAAAGCAGCAGGGCTGTGTCTAGTAGCATTAAGAAAACCTTTTCTTTTTGTTGAGGACTTAATTCTAGCCATCAGATGATTTTGAAAGTTTTTCCATTTTTCAGTCTGAAATTTCTTTTAAGAGGAAAAGCAGCATGTCATATTCACTTTCCCATTCATCTCCCTCTCCCACCTTCTTCTATCTACCCCTTCCTTCTCCCTCTAATTCACACAGAGAAATGGATCTGGAACCAACAGTCAAAAGGGTAAGTAGTGGGTACCTCAGAATTAAATTTAGCTGCTGCTGTCTTTCCCTTGCAGAGGAGAGTAATGCTTTTGTACATTAAATTAAGCTGCTACCTTTTGGGGTTTGTTCTATCTTTTAAAGGAAAAATCCAATAGGACAAAGATTTAGCACATGTTAACATGTATTTTAGAAAATAATTAAAATATTCCCTTTCATTTAATTATCTATACATGAAAATAAATTTTATCTTTTTTTTTTTTTTTTATTACTTGTAAAATCAGTTATTCAGAAAAATAACATTAGTTACAATTAGAAATACACCACTTGAAGTGTTAGATCATTACTTCAGGATCCCTGAAACGTAGTGGTAGACTGCATTGCATTTACTCCAGAGTTACTCTGTTGTACAAAACTCAATCTGTTTTTCTGTTAACAATATATTTAACAATGTAAGAAAGACTACAGACTAGAACATTACACCCTATGAGATAAGGAAGTAATTTGCTCAGGTGTGTGAGTGGAAAATAACCCAAAATATGAACTCCCTGCTGTGTTGGTGTGAGTCAGCTCCAGAAAAGGGATTACTATTAAAAAAAAAGTCTTCCTCTTTTCATAGGCAGCATATAATAGAAATAAATCAACAGTTATATCTGCTGAGAATCAGATTGCACCAAATACACCACCCTTCTGGTGTCTCTAGAAAAACACTTTTAATATCCATTTACATTTCTGGGAAGAAGACAGTCCCTGATCTCATCTGCACCCTGCACTGGACCCTGAGGAGTTACAGCGAATGCTGTGGAATTCATAACCTGGATGTTACTCTCTGAAAGACTTTTAGGCATAAACAGGTTTTTGGCTACCTTGTAGGGCATTAAGGAGCTTATCTGGCTAGGAGAGTGAGAAAAAAAAGAAAAATAGCTATTCCATAAGATCTCTGGATTCCCCAGAAAATACATGAGAAAAACCTGCCAAATTTATTTGCTTCCTTTTTACTTCATGACATAAAAACTGCTGTAAAAAAATGGAAAGTTCAGCTACTGAATGAATATATCTAATTAGTATTAAAAAACAAAACAAAAACAAAACCAAACCCAAACCAAACCAAACCAAACCGGAACTCACACACTTTCTGTCAGCATTTCTGAGAGCTAGAAGAAATGCAGATGTATTTTTGTCAATATTGAAGGAAGAAAGCCTTTCAGACTTGTGAATATCATGTCTAGGTATCTTTATTTCCTTGAGAAAACTCTCTCTTCATTTTCAAAAAGTTCTGAATTATTGCTGTAATCAAATTTAGAAGGATATAAGAATGTTACTATGAGTAATCCAAAATATCCCTCTAGCTCTGCTTTCTGTCAGCAAGCAGAGAGTGATATTCACCCTTAATATTCTCCTTGAATATGATGATCTTTGGGCTTGGTGATCTGCATCTGTGGAGATTTTCAAGACTCATCTGTATCAATCCCTAAGAACCCCATCTGAACTTTTGGTGACCCAGTTCTGAGCACCTCCTGGAGTTCCTGTCACCCCAATGACTCTGTGGTGCTGTGATTTCCTGAGTGAGGGCAAGACCCTGCAACTTCTCTCCCTGTAGTCTTTCCTTATGCTCTGAATAAAAAGAGGGCAAAAAGAGTCACTGAAGAACTCCAGACCATATTGCTTAGTCAGTTTTCCTAGTTCTCCAAATTCCTCAATAATCATTGCTCCAGATTCTCCTATGCTTTGACTGGCACTCAAACCCAGACATTTTTCCAGTGACTGTCAAATATATTTCAATTGTTTGCTCATTAATTTGACATTTTTCTTACCTTGCATTTCCTTAAATGGTATTGATAACAATTATAAAAAATAAATTGCATGCATTTTGTACCAAAATAACTACTATAATAAGTTATCACAGCTTCCAACAGCAAACAAACAACAAATTTGTTGAATATTTTTAGAAGCCACTGCTTGAAAGAACAAGTAAGAAAATACTAGGTATCATAAGAGATTAGGAACATATTAATCAGGGAAACAGAAAAATATCTAGTATACATCTATCAATAACAAAAGGAAATACCACTTCAAGCATTAAAAACAGCCTAAGATAGACTCTTTCTAAGGAATCTACCATTCAAATTTTAATTAGGTCTTGATATTCTTAAATTTGTCTAACATTATGACCCTTTGGGGAGATATGTATGTTTTCATCTTCTGACAGGGAATTCTAACAAATATCTCAGAAAAAAAACAAACCAAACCAAAACAACAACAACAACAAAACCCACCACAAAACCAAAAAAACTCCAAAAAAACACAACAAAACAAAAAAACCCCTCATCTTCCCCAGATCCTCAGATGTATCTAATTTGTGTAAAACAAATTATCTGCAGGTATTTAGTTCTTGTAAAGTTATTAAAATCTTTTTCAGTCCACTTGCTCTCATCATGAATGGATTTTTCAGCAGGAAGGCTCATGTACAGGTTACTGATAGCAGTCCTCTTTCTGACAGTGAGGTAACCTCCAATCTCCACCTGCTCAGCTTCAGTGAAACGCTAGAGAAGTCCAGAACAGAACATTTTTAACTTCATAAGATAATTTAAAATCATTTTTTCTCAGGAAACTACTGTGGATTCTGTGTCCTTTAGTGCTCCCCTCCTGTTGGTTGGTCAGCCAACACCTGTTCTTTACTGCAGTCCACTCTGCAGGGCAGCCACAGGTTGCTTCATGGCTGCTGTTGCCATTTTTTGCTGGTTTTTCTCTAGTTGCCCTAATTCTTTAAGCTGAAATGAGCAGAAATAGGAACAAAAGTACTTTTCCAGCAAAATATTGAGTCTGGTGTTGCTCTTTGGATTGGAAATAAATTTTTTCTTTTTTTTTTTTTTTTTCTTTTTTTTTTTTTTTTGCAAAAATACAATTTTCCCTTAAATATCTCTTTGCTTTTTTAATTTTAAGCTTTATAAATTCTGAAATTCGATGCAATTTGAGAGAAGTTCCTTATTTAGAAAGCAGCCATATCAAGAGCCATCAAGAGAAGAAATTTGATGACATAATGAAGACTGACATCTGAGTTCTTATAACTGTTCTAATCTACTGGTTGTATTTATTTTCTCTTTTGGATATTGGCACTCCACTAGGTCATTTTCTTCCAAAATTTTCCATATTCTAAACATTAATGTAATCTCTTCTTCTTTTTCATATTAGCACATTTACCACTTGCAGCCGTGTCTGGAGCCTTTAATCTCCATCTTACTGCAACTGATTGCTGAGCTGGGGGCATTGGGTTCAAAATGCAGAGCAAATATATCTCTTTCTTTATCTTGGCAGACAAGACTGACAATTATTTTCCACAGATTTTCTCCTTCCCAGTGTTTGCAGTTGGACAGAAAGTGGCTTGAGGAGATGGGTTCAATGAAGCATTAAGAGATCAATTACTTGCATCTGTTACATTAAAGCTAAGAAAAATTCAGGCCAGATCAGATCCAGGTTGCCCTCCTGGAAACACCAATTCCATGGCCAATCCTACCCTGTGCCCTATCCCAGTTCCTCGTCAGTTCTGCCTTCATATCAGAGACACAGCAAAAACTTGCCTCTGTGTGCCAGTTTTATGTGTATCACACATCCTTCTGTTCACTTCAGTTTTTCTTGATTACAGCTTGAATCTTTAAAACTTTTTCTTGTTGTTTGTCAGGGGGTTTGCCTTTTCATATTACTTGCTACCTATATTCTAGAGGAAGAAGAATCACAGTAGCCAGGAGCACAGTTCCTCTGAGATTCAGCCAGGATGCTCCATGGTGGATCATTAATATTTTACCAAAGGGTTTTTCCTCTGGCCAGCAGCACCTTGCTCCTGCATATGCTCAGGTCATTCAGCTGTAGCCAGCACTGAATTGCAAACAGAGGGTTCTTAATGGGCTGCTAACAGAAAAACCTTTAAATACCAGTTCAATTTAAAAAGGTAAACTAGTATTAGTAAACTGTGACAAGGAGAGATAATGATTCATCAGGCAGAAGGGCAATTTTTTCCTATCCCATTGTTTGTTTTTCTACTAAGAGCAAGTAGAAGTAGCAAATTATGCCTTGAAACTCTTTGGATTCTTTTCTTTTCCCCTACTTTTAAATAAGACTCACACCAAAAATTGCTCCAAGTACTGTAACTTTGTAGGTCATTCATCTCACAGGAATTATTAGAGAAAATATCTTTGTGAACTGCATTCATTGAGATAATTTGGTGTTTTTCATGTACTGTTATTTATTAGCATTTCACAGACACTCATCATAATGATTCAAAATCCATAATACAGTCATAAATCTAGAAAAAGTTAACTTTATCCTCTCCCTTTTTGTTATACACTTTGCTCCCATAAATCTTTAGCATTTCTTCCAAAAATAGAAAGACTATCCCATTGCATTTCTCTGAAGCAGAAAAAGGCTGTGGTGTTATAACTATGTCTGTGATTTTGTCCATGGCACTGGTCCTTCTGCTTCAATTAAGTGGAAGTCCTTGCTCCATTGGAAGATCTAAATTCAGTTTGGATACTGATGAAAAGCTTTTTGCTCTCAGGGGAAAAATAATTTGGTGGCTGAATTGCTCAGTTGTAGTACACTGCTGCAAGCTGATTCTGCATATTTCTGGTTGTTCATATTGACATTATTTTCCAACTGGCGGTCTCTATGTTCACAGTTCATTTACACTTGATGCCCCAGAGATTGTTTTCTTGAGCAAGCATTTTGTAAAAATACAGTGAATTAAATCCAGTTCTCTGCTGTGCTCTGGTTTGTGTATTCTCATAAAAGCACTTTATAGGCAAGGACTCTTTTTTTCCTGACAATTAATCCCTTAATTCTGCTTCCTGTGCTTACCTCAATGTTTCTATTCCTCTGTAAATGAGAAATGTGATGTATGGTTTGGGTTTGGGTTTTTGGAGGGTTGTGCAGGCATTTGGGTTTTGTGGAATTTTTTTAGGGTATGTTAATGTTATTTGTTTTTCAGATCTGCCCTATACCTTCACTAATCACTTGAGACACAGCACAAGAATGAATTATTATGAACTGTCTTTCTGTCTCCTGACAGGTTTGCTTGAAAAGCAGCTTGCCTGAAGCTGAATTTGTCGCTATTCCACTTATCTCCAAGTCAGCAAGGGACAGTTTTACAAATCTCTAACATAAGGCATGAAATGGAATTCAACAGCAGCACTGATTTTCTTCTTTGTATTTGGTTCAGGCCAAATGAATGGAGGCTGATGGACTGTAAACACAGAGAGCACATTTTGGAGTGTTTTCTTGAAATGTTAACTTTATTAAAATCAGTCACCCTGTGAGAAAAACAGTAATCTCTTAGAGAATCAACTCTCCCTGATTTATTTATCTTTCCTTGTATGTGCTTCAAAATACAACCTTGGGGTGAAACACTTGACCATTATGTCTCTAATACAATACTGCTAAAATTTTATTTTAAAAAATACGCAATTAGCTTACAACATTAAAAGACATTACATTTTCTCAAGGCAGAGTACTTCCCTGAACCTTTCAGTGCACAGGGATGATCTCAAACACATTTTTCAATAAAAGCATTGTTAGTAGTAATTGACTTCTACTCATGGTTTGACTCCCATCTCTACACTTGCATGAACAGAAGCCATATCTATATAATTATCTACATGTGACCAGGGTGTTGATGACACAATCATCTACATAACCATGAAATCAGAATGGACCCTGGTGTGGTTTATCTGCTGTCCCAGACCATGGGCAAGGGCCAAGCCAGTTCCTATGCTAAAGCCCTTGGGGAGAGAGATCCATTCCCTTGCATCAGTCTTGCCTCTGATCGCTGTGAAATTTGGGTTAACTTTGAACATGTGAGTTCTGCTCATGCCCTCAGATCTAGAGAAGGTGCTTTATCTCTATTTTTAGTAGTAACACAGTAGTCAAAGCCTGCTTCCATCAGAAGGGGGTTCTTTCAGGCCTGGCCTGGTATGGCCCTCCTGCTTGTTGGGAACAGAGACTCAAATAACCAGAACAGTCTTAGCAATTAACTTCATAAGGTTATTGGCTTTGCTTTGGCTCTTGTGTCTTGCTAAAGCAACCCTTAAAAATGGAAAGAATCTTCCTCTTTGTGCTCATCCTACACTCCCTTACCTGAAGATTGCCTGCTGAACAAGCATTTGAGGCAATGAGACAGGACCCTAGACCTGTCCCAGTCCACGGCACAGCTTTCAGATCTAAGTGTCAGTGCACAGAAATGACCCAAAAGTCATGACTGTGCCTGGGTGTGCTTTGTCCATGCTGGAAACATTCCTGGGTCAGAGATCAGAGACGTGTTTCAAGGGTGTTATCACATGCCAGCATTCATGACTTTCCAATTAGACTTGCAGCCCTCAAGGGCATTGTTGCCCTGATCTCATGGCAGCTAAAAGTTGACCTCAGACTGCCACAGCTCACCTGCCTGCCCAAGGACTTTGAGAATTGTCACAGTCAGAACCTCATTCAGAGCATTTTACATGCAGGTGGAGTGCACTGAAATTCTGTGGATATCACAGAAACACAGAATAAGCTGAGCTGGAAGAGACCCATCAGGGGCATCAAGTCCAACTCCTGACTCTGCACAGAACACTCCAAGAACCATGTCATGTGCCTGAGAGTCTTGTCCAAACATTTCTTGGACACAAATACTCAGAAGCTGCCTTTGTTCTCAACCTGACAGCAATATGAGACACCAAAAATTATGAGGAAAAATTTCAAATCAGTCAGGAGTAGGCTAACTCCACCCTTTTTTAAAAAAATCTTTTTTCTTTCTCCCATAAATGTGATTATTCAGAGAAAATTTGGAAGTTAGACTAAAAGTCACTCTATTAAAACCAACAAATTTTCTTTGTACAATTCAGGGTTTAATATTACCAAAAAGGGCTGAAGTCAAAAGATAAAGCTTAAAACTGTTTTCAACTGTAATATTTTCTAGCATTGTAACAGATCAAAAGACTGATAACTGCAGGTTGCAATACTGATCCTTAATGTAATTTAACAATTACTAATGCACAGTAAGTTTTTTCTATTATTTTCTTTTTAGTTTCATCAAAAAGACCAGATCAAGTGCAAACTGCTATTGTAAGGATTTTTAATCAAATGCAATTATATAATTAATGATACACTACTAAGCCATGGCAGTCCAATTACCATTGATAAACATTTCTTCAGGGGACTCTAGCTCTTCATAGTGAAGACTGGCAGAGAATGGATTCCTATTAGGCAGCTCACAGCCCCTTGGGCTCTGTCATAGATAAATAGAATTTTACATGCTTGTACTGCTCTTGTCTTATTCTAACAGCTCCCCTTCTAGCCATACAAAATACGTTAGGCTTATTCTGTTAAAGGCAACTTAAATTCTGCATGAATGCTATAACCAGCAGATGCAAATGTTGGAGCACAGCAATTTTACACATTGTGTTTTCCTCTAGTACCTGCAAATTTCAAGGTAGAAAATTTCACTGCAGTTAAATTTCACACCATTATAAATTTTATTAAACAGTTTTTCAGTCAAGTATCCCAGGAAAATTGTGGTTAAGCAGCCAATAATCAATGTTCACACAGCTTGAAAGTGAACTACAAGAACTGAAACTTGTTTTGCAATAAGTATGTTAGAGATAACATCAGTGTCTCTTCCTCTCAGGTAAATTCTTGTAAAATAAACAAGATGCAGTAGCTTTAAAGAATTGTGGAAAGGCTGAGATAGAAAGCAAAACAAGAGGGGAAAAAAGGACAATTATCTAAAAGTGACTATGTGAACTCCCTCTTCCCAAATAACAGAAGAACCCAGAACACAGTGACAAAAACTAAAGCTTTGCAAATCATAGAATGGTTTAGGTTGGAAGAGACATTATAGATCATCTCATTCCAACTTCCTGCCATCAGCAGGGACATCTCCCACAAATCAAATTATTCAAAGTCCTGTTCAACCTTGTCTTGAGCACTTCCAGGAACTGGGCATCCACAGTTTCTCCGTGTAACCTGTGACAGTGTCTCACCACTCTCAGTATTGTTTTGTGGCACATCTGTCATCACTCCAGAATGACATGGCTTATAGTGGTGTTACTAGGGAAATGCTTTATAGAGCCATAGGCATCGGGAGAGGGTTTAATTCTGTTTCTTCTGTAGCTATTCTTGGGCTTAATCCAGGACAGAGCTGTTCTGGTGACAAAGAAGGAAAGTTCCAGCACGTGCTGTTCACTTAAAAGGCTGAACAATTGCAGCTGCATATGCTGCTAAGGAGAGGGACTGCAGTCCCTTTGCTGTTCTCCAGGATGTCTCCTTACTCCTGCTGAGGACACAAAACCCCCGAGTGATCAAGTAATAAAATCTTCATGTATGTGCATGTGTGTGTGTAATTATATACGTCTATCTATATATTTCAGTTTAAATTGCCCTCTCAAATGATCCACAGAGTTTTACCCCGACTACCTCCTGTATTTTACCTTTTTCTATGCTGCGTTGCAGCTACTTTGCTGTCTGTGTGTGCCAGTAACCATATGCGCCATTATCTCATCCCTGTTCTTGAGACAATAAATGGAGGAAAGTCAACCAATTTGTGCTACTTTGGGGGAGGTTTATTAGCTTTCTTTTTTTTTTTTTTTCCTTATTATTCAGTCTTCTCTTGGGATTAAGAATTATGCTTTTTAGTACATTGTTAAACTTAGAAAAATTGTTCCATACAAAGAGAGAATATATAACTCCTTACACACAGCTTTTCAGTCCATGATGTCTGACTCAGCTGAGTTACTCCGATTTAGTGCAAAAGCCATTTGTTCCTCCTGCCACTGGTACAATTGCACACATTGTCCCAATTACAGAGCCATGGTTTCTTTACGAAGCTGGCTTCAGTCTTAGCAGCCAAAAATGACTTGTAAAAAATTGCAAAATCAAATATATATTGTGCCTATTGATTGTGTACCTACAATGAGTCATAAAACTTAATCGCTACCATGAAACCTCTTCATAGAATTACTGCTTCAAAACTCTGAATGAATGAACTGTTTCCTATATATGTATTTTTCCAAATGCATGATTTCTATTAACCTAATAGTGAAATTGCTTTTTTTAAAATTTTTTTATTATCATTATTTTACATATAATACATCAGTACACCAATTGACACTTCATGGAAGTTATGGACAAAAATAGCGCTTGGTCACCAAGTTCTGGGTTTTCAACAGGCATTGTTGTGGGCTATATCACCAACTACTGAGCTGTATAATCAACAAAAAAAGGGGGTTGCATGAATCTTGGTGTCTCTGCCTATTGACAAAGATTAATATTGGCATCAACACAGATATATGTGTCTCAATTAATGTGAGTACTCTCATAAATTTCCCTTAGCTTCTTTTTTTAAAAAAAAAATTAGACTGCTTTAATTCTGAAAAATAAAACAGTTTAATGTTAATACTTTTGAAAAACATCTTGATAATATTTTATTGCCTTTTATGCATTATAAGTTGAACAGGTTCTGTCCACTCTACGATTTATTCTAGATAACCATGTTGCATTATTATGCAAATATGACTCTTTTTTGTTGCTAAGAATGTGAGCTAGTTTAGGCTCCCTCTGCCTCCCTGCTACCTCTTTCAGTCAGTTTTCTAGAAGGATTTTAATGTAATTACACTTCTTTGGTTTTGCTCTGACTCAGGACAACTAAAAACTTCTTAACTTAAAAAAGGATGTGTAGATAAGCAGTAACATTCAACCTTTAATGTTGGTATCTGTCTTAAACATCTGTAAATACATTGCTAAAATAAGGTCTATTTTGCAATGCTGTTTTAAACACAGATGTTTTGAAAGAAAAACAAGTCTCTACATAATTCTTATGACAGGGCTTACCTTGTATATCTCAAAGTATATATGGGTATGTGTAATGCATCTGTATGTGATTCAAATTGTCTTTTTCAAAATTCCTCCTATTTCTTGCACAAAAGTCCAGAATGCTTGAGCTACTATGAATTTAATTTTTCCTTCTAGAGATTTTGAATGTGAAACAATACAATATCAGCCCAAATTTAAAATGAGAAATTTTTGTACCTCAATCTTATTTCCCAGTTCAAGATTGCGTGCTATAAACAAGGTGTGACAAATTATGCAATTGAGAAGTCCAGTTCTTGAGGCCTGAAGTAGAGAGAAATGAAGACCAGTACTAAGGGCATTTCTGTTCAACATTTTCATCATTTATTTGTAATTATTTTGTTGGACAACATATTCCACCAGTGGATGAAATGCTCTTTTATAGCCATGAAGAAACTGCTATACTGCAGCACACATATTGTCCATGGAAGCAATGTGTTTTGTCTCCTCCTCAGCAACCACCATCAAACTACACCAGAGGAAAGCACCAGAGGCTGTGCATTGCACAGATTTTAAAAACCCTGACCCCATGAAGTTATAACCTAATCCCAGACAGACATGGTCTGTTTCATTTTGATATAAGCAGTAGAATCATCTATATCTGGTGTTGTCATCCAGATTTCTTTTCTAGCCAGAGGAGGCAACAAGGCATTTGTAGAGCAAAAGATATCACACCTATTTTTAAGTACTTAATTCTCCCTGTGAGAAGTAGACAAGATTAATTTATAGGTAGATATTCACAAACAGACAACCAAACTTTGATGAAACAGAGTTTAATCTTGGAGACTACTTTAAACCCCAAAATAAGCAGTTGTAGTTTCCAAAACTCTCTCATCCATCATGGAAATTAGTATGCACTTCAAGCCATTTTGTGTAATATGTTGATACATTAATACCACTGCTAAAGCTCTTTGAAGGTTAATTTCAGTTTAACAGTATAATCCTGGAAAAGCTTTCACTTATTACCCAGGGTACTGGAGAAATGGGTCACTGAGGTTGTTTATGGAGCAGAAGCTGACACAGACAGGAAGACATTCTTATCAGCACAGGGGTATAAAATAACCATCAGCTGGAGCTTGTCTATACATGATTCACTGCAGGAATTCAGCAGGTGATTGATAAAAGGAGTACACCAGAAGTGTAAGCAGGCTGCATATGAAAAGAATGTAAACAATTCAGCATTCCTGCCTGCACTCACCACCATGGAAACGATAACAACCTTCTCTCTGTTGACATATTTTGCAGTTCAGCCTTACCTCTCCTGTGCACATAGACACTGTGCTGGCTACAGACCCTCTCCAAACTCACTGCCCTTCCAGAAGGGAAAAGAATCATGATGCCTCCCTCAGCTCCCCAGCACACCAGCATAAAGGTAATATCAAGTCTATTGATCATCCAGAAACTCTGACTGGAGGAAGGGGCTGATCAGCCACAGACACCAAAACACCTACACATTTTTTTGTTCTTGCAGACAACTCCAATAACAGCTTAAAGCTCTCTGTTTCCATCTCGAGTGTTAATGTAAGCAAGTCAAACTGACATGCCAAGGCAGAGATGCAGGGGTAGTTTCTTCTGGGCAGGTCCTTAGTATCCTGCTGTCTGGATCCTCCTGTTTTTCTCGAGGAGATAGAAAGGGACAGCATACAGGCCACAGATAGGAAGTGGAATGAATACTACAACCTTTTGTATAAAGCCAGATTTTCAGCAGAAGATGTTACAGAACATAATTTCTGGAATAGCTGTATGGTGTTACAAAGCTAAGCCTAAATAGAAATGTTGAGAAGTGACTTGGGTCCTGTTTCCTTTCATATTGAAAAAGTCATAACTGTTAAATCTTTGATTTATGAGAGCAGATTGATGATTTTAAATCACTGCACATTCATTTGGTTTAGTACACTGAAAGAAATGAAAACTCCAGTGATAACATCAGGGTATTCTTAAGAGTCAGATTCACATTCCTCATGTCTTGTCTTCTATTACTGAGAACTACTTTGACAAATTACAGTAAATGGTTAAACACATGGACTCCTGAACCCTACTCATACCCTAAATTAATACTGCTGCTTTCATCCTGCTTATTTTGTAAAATGACCCTGTTGTTTCGATGCAGTGGCATTGCATGAGATTCTTGAAGATTTATGTCAGTCAAGCTCTACACACATCAGGTGACCATTTCATATGACCCTGCTCAGAAGAACAAGAGCTTCTAAAAGAGTGCTCCAAGTTGTTTAAAATAGATTCTCCACATTCTCCTGTTTATCAACAACCAGAGTTACTCAGCAAAGGATTAGACCTCTGACCTTTTTTTTTTCCAAAAAGCTTGAATTTAGTCCAAAAAGGACTAAAAGTGGTGCCTTGAGTAGACAACCCATCTCTGTGTGTTGGTTCAGTTTGAAAAAGTGTGATGAGGTTCTTAAACCTAATCTTTACTTTCATATGGGAAAAGAGCATGTGATTCACACTGAAGGAAGAGAAAAAACATGGCAGAATGCATTAGCAGAGCAAGAATTACCCAAAAGTCCTACAGAGAAGTCAAGGCTGCAATAAGTGAGCCATAACTGTGGTATTTAATCCTCCACTGAGAAAGGCTTATGTCTCAAAAGGCTCAAAACTGGTTCATTTGGTTAATTTTATGCCAAATTTTAAAAAATGTTTCTGGAAAATCTGGAGAAATGCTAATCTGTTGTTTTTACAGCCATGCCACACGAATCAGACAATCTGCAGTAAAGACTCAACACGATAGGTGTGATGTATTAGGGAATAGCAAGCTAGATTGTCTGTATGTTAATTTTGTCTAAACAAACCTACTGCAGCTCTTTGGTTAACAGTGATGTGGATAATGGAGAGTTGGTTCAAAAAAATCTACTTGAATCACCAAAATGCATTTGAAATTTAACTTGCTGAAGGTTTTTTTGAGTGAATAGTAAATTGTTGTGAAGAAGGTGCTTACATCTCCATATGGGTTGTCTACTCAAAGCACCATTTTTAGTCTGTTTTGAAATTTCCACATTTATGCACTATCCTCCATATGCAAAATGAAGAGTGACAGGAAAAAGACAAACACTTGGTTGAAAAATGGAAAACACCTTACAAAATGACAGAATATTCTGAAGTGGAGGGGATCCACAAAGATCATCAAGTCCAACTCCTGACCCTGCACAGCACCAACCCCAAGAGTCACTCCGTGATTTGAGAGCATTGTCCAAACACTTGAACTCTGCCAGGCTTGGTGTTGTGAGCACTTCCCTGGGGAGCCTGTTCCAGTGCCTAAGCATCCTCTGGGTGAAGAACCTTCTCCTAATATTCAACCTAAACCTCCCCTGCCACAACTTCAGATCATTCACTGACCACCACAGAGAAGAGATCAATGCTTGTTTCTCCTCTTCCCCTTACAAGGAATCTGTAACTGCAGTGAGGGCTCCTCTCATTCTCCTCCAGGCTGAACAGACCAAGGGACCTCAGCCTCTCCTCACACAGCTTCTCCTCAGGGACCTTCACCATCTTTGTTGCCATCCTTGGGACACACTCTCACAGTATAAAGGTTTTTTTGCATTGTGGCACCCAAAGCTGCCCCCAGCACTCGAGGTGAGGCTGCCCAGCCCAGAGCAGAGAGGACAATTCCCTCCCTTGCCTGACTGGCCATGCTGTCCCTGATGTCTCCAGGGCAGGGCTGGCCCTCCTGGCTGCCAGGGCACTGCTGTTCACGTTCAGCTTGTCATGGACCAGGATCCCCAGGTCCCTTTGCACGGTGCTGCTTTCCAGCCTCTTGTTCCCCACTCTGTCCTACCTCCAGGGTTGCCTGGATGCATTGTCAGTATTGCCAGAAGAGGGAAATGATCAATAGCATACCTCAGTGGTCTGTGCTGTTCACTTATCAATAAATTATCTGGAAAGTTACCCATAAACTATCTAGAAAGGGAAATAGCTGAAGTGACAAAATCTGATGGGAAGTCTTTGAAACTGAAGTTGTTCAGAGCTGCAAAAAATGCACGCTGACTGTGCAGCAGCATCTCATAGGAACCTAGCCAAATCCTGGCTGTACTGAGTACATGACAAAAATAGCATGGAATGTGAACCTTGGTGTAAATAAACCTAAAGTAATATATTTATGAGGAATGATGCTTAACTTAGGTATGCAATCTTGGTTTACCAGTACTAATATAGAGTGAATTTTAGCACCAAATTCTGTGGAAATAATTTTCTCAGAGCTTAGTGCAGTCAGAAAGCAAAGAGAAGGCTAAGCAGTGTTGGAAAATTATAGAGAGCAACCCAAAACCTGCATCTTGATAGTATAATCTAATGTTTGCTGTGTATTTGCAAGATCAAGGTGAAAAAAAGAAGTTCTTCAACATTTTCTTGTAAGACATTATTAATAAAAACAGCAATATTTCTTTTAAGTCAGCTTCTTATATTAAGACTGCCTGAATGTCATCAATTGCTAAGGTGTCATAATAGGTATTGATAGTCCTTGCTAATGAAAATAAACACTTGTTTTTAGTCTCTAATAGTAAGCTCTCAATTTGGTCCCTAGTTAGACACAAATGGATATTGAGTTTTTTTCCTAAACCCTTTGGGTTTTGTTTTGCTTTTATGGGGTTCTTTTTCACTTGTGGGGTTTTTTTATTTCCCCCTCCACTACAATTTCTTTCCTGGGTGCAGCACAGTAGGAGACGCAGCAACTGGAGCTGTTGAAACCAAGACACTACAAAATAATTGCAAAGTATTAGCACCAGAAATTCTTTAAGACCAATTAATGGGGAAATTCACTAAAAGCTCCATTATGTCTTTAAAAGAGCTTTACATGCTTATGTCGTACAGCTCATAAATAACAGGGATCTAAAAGGAAATCCCTTTGTAAATTGTTCTTCAGACTTTGTAAGAGTAGATGCCAGTCATGAAACTATTTAAACATAAGTTTATGTTCAGAGTAAAAGCACCACTGAATGAATCATGATCTCATTTTGGAAATTACTGTGGGTGGAAATGAAAGACTTTGGCCAGACTGGTTATGTTACAGACACATAGGGGAGCTGAGGAGATTTGAGTTAAGCAAGGGAGTGTCAAACACGATTTATTGACAATTTGAAGTTCCTGTTAAAGTCAGACACATTGGGCAACATATAAAATGGAGCCCACAAATCTATTTAAAGCTACGTACATCAATGACAAAAATCAGAAAAAATATTGTTAGAATAATGATCGATTCTTGCCTTAGTAGCAGTCATTTGAGAAAACACATAATAAAATAAATTGACTGGATTAAAAGTCAAGAAGCGCGAAGCCAGTCTGGTAAGACTGTACCCACAGAGTGACTGGTGAGGCATCATTGCAGGGATGAGGGAACATTTGAGAACTCAGGCTTCTCCAAAAAGGGGGGTGCATTGATTTTGTTAGCATTTGATGGCAATTTGTATCACCTCATTGTATATGTTTCTGATCAAGAGTGATAATTTCAATAAGGCCCAAACTGACTTTCATTGTGTTTGTGACAGCTGGTTGTAACTGGTGTGTAATTTGTGTTGTGTTTTTGGTCTGATGTTTGTCTCAGTGTAATCTTAAACAGTCTTAAACAATCTTTGTGAACTGCTGTGTGGTGATACCTACTATTGATTGTCAAGAAGGTATAATAAGATCTAACCTAAGGAAACTATCTGGGATTTATCTTATTTAAAGCAATTTCTCAGTGTCCATGCCAGCTAGACAAGAAACCTTCCCAAGAACAGCTGCAAGTTAATCAGATGCAGCAAAACCTATCAGGAATGTGTTAACATGTTGTGATGGGGAACTGCAGCATCTTTTTTTTACCACCCTCCTAATGTGAAATTACAGCTTGAATTTTTTGTAGGTGTTACAACACTTTCAAAGATCACAATTCAGATGTCAGAGAGCAAGCCACAGGACCTTTATCACTACTGGTCCCCTCTACCAGTGGTATTTGCATATCCTGTGTGCATATGCTAGATGTAAATGTAGATATTTAGGAGATACTTTCACTGAAATATAGGTTATAGTCAATTATACCCTGGTTGTGTTTTCACATCCTCTTCTTTGGGAATGCTCCTAGAGAGCAAGGCAATAATTTTCCCTAAGGAAAGAGAATGGAAAAAGTAACCTACAGAAATAGTAAAAACTCAAGAGTGTGGTTACTGTCCCCAGCTTTGCAGTGGTTCTGTTTTAGCCTTTGGGTGTCAGGCTTTCATTTCATACTACAGAACACTTCCTGAATTCCTGGGGCTTCATTTCTTCTGCATCTGTAACATTTAACCCCTGTCTTTTTTTTTCTGTTTGTCTGTCCTTGCTTCTTAGAGCCATGCTTTAGAAAGAGTGTTTAAGATGAATTTACGCTGAACAAATCCCACCAGGAATATCAGGTTGCAGCATCACTTTCATCTCATTGCTCTATCAACAGACATCCCCAACTCTATTTTGCTAATTTTGACAGAGGAAGTGTTTCAAATAGAATTACTGAAAGGCATCTGGTCTCATTTTCGTCAGTATCTTCTTGGATGCTACCATGGGAAGATGTTTGTTTTATGGAAATTAATGAGAGAACTACCTCTGCAGATGAAGGAACAGAAGAACAGCAAACCTTTCATGCTTGTTGTAATATTCTTTCTTCTTTATGTTAGTAGGCTCCATTAGCACCAGAAAGTCTTTGGAGAAACATTCTCTTAATGCCATCTTGTTCACAACATACAGAGAAGTAGCAGCAGAGCTGGTGATGATAATTGTATGTAACCTCTGTAAGGCTAACATAGACCTACAGAACCTGATGGAGCATCAGCTGTAAATGTATCTGCAGATGGCTTTCTCTAATAAAAAGATTTTAATCTTAAAATGCAGGTTGAAAATTGTAGAAAATTTGGCATAGTACAAACGACTTTCAAAAAGATGTAATACAAACTTAAATCCTTACAACTAGATTTTGATGGAAGTATTTATTGTTATAGATACATATATATGTATATGTAATAAATAAATTAAAAATACCTGTAATAAATTAGCTGTTGAATAGTGCCCATTAGTTATCATTGCACTCAACATTTTATTTTTTTGCTGCTTAAATTATGTGGGTAAATTGCAAGATTTTTTTTAACATAACATTGCACAACAAAATTGTTAACAACTTCTGATTTCTGATGGAAATCTACTAGATCTGGGAACTTTACAGAGTATCTTATTTCTTTTCCTAAGAGCTGATGATCTGAAAAATGTGCTGCAATGGAAAGTAAAACTATTCACAAATTTCTACTAAAACACTCATAATAAAGTTCCAGCCATAAGTAGGAGCATGTGGCTGCCAAATATCAATACAGGATTAGGGGACTTGGCTTCTATTCCTTTTGCAAAGAAGGACTCAAACCCTTCTGACCCATCTGAGAGATGTAAAAGTGTTGTATTGAGATAGGTATCTTCTTCCACCGCTTCTGTTATTCTATTCCATTTTACATTTCAAAATAAAATATTGATCAGAGCATTAAAGTTGCTATATAGCCTGATAATTAGGACAGTAATCTGAATCCTATTTCCTGTGCCAGCTGGTATTTCAGTATAAAGGCATCCATCAGCTTGGATTCAAATCCCCGATTTAAATCAGGTGGTGTCCTAAACTACTAAACCATAGAGACAGACTATTTTGGCTCAATGAATATTTCATTATGTCCAAAGTGAGGAGATGGAGAGCAGCATTCTCTGAGAAGCTGGGAATTATCATGGTTGCTGAAGAGCCAGGGCAGAGTTTCCAGGCTCCTAAATCCACGAGCCCATCTGTTGACCTATGAATCTGAAAATCCTGGAAGCCTTCAGGCAAGTTGTAAAGGAGACAGATTCCAAGGCTCTTTGTCTTCTCACCTGTTCATTTATTCATTAATTGGGTGCTAAAGAACTCAGCAGGTACCTTGGCATGTGAATAAAGGATTTTGCAACATTTTTGGCATGAAATTCATCAAAATCCTGTTTGTCTTCTTGTGTAATTTTACTGTGATCTTTGAAAAATATTTTTCTTTCACTAATCCAACATTTTTCAAAAGAAAAAGCAGAATTGTTCATATTTTCCAAACAGCCAAGTGTTTACTTTTCAGGCCTAATTCATTACACATAATGTAGCCAGACAACCCATGACACACACTGAAGGAGAGTTCTTATAGAGGAACATGACAGACTGTGTCACTGGCTTCTAATACATGTGAGCTTTCATGAAGATCATGTTTCTGATATTTGCGTAAAGTAGGATGCCAGGATCTCATTGCCTGGAGTGGGAGGATAAGATGATCTGATCAGCGTGCCAAGTTCCTGTAACTCATCACTTTCCATTCTCCATGAAGTGGCATTCCCCTAATCTGTCTGCCAAAAGCTGGTTTCTGTTTCACAGTCCCAAGGATGGTGTAAAATCTCACTTACTTATTACCTTCCTGTTAGGCTAAGTGCTGCAAAACCTGTTTCTGATTTGCACTTGGTTTGAAGCGGTGGTCAGCTCCTGATAAACTCTCTTTCTCACTCTCCTTCTCTCTTATTCCACACCCGCCCCTGCCCCGTCCCCCCCTCATCCCCCAGCCCTTTCCCCACCCCAGTTTGGGCACACTTCCAAGTGTCAGCAAAAACTGGGTCTCCAGCCACATACAATAGGCAGTGCCTGCTGTGTTTCAGTTTTGTTTCAGATGGATTGAAATACAACACACAGAAAGGATTCTGTCTGGAGCCAAACTTGCTCAGAAAGGTATGTCAGTATATCAGACCATGTTATTTCTGTGATATTTGCACTTAGATTCGTGTCATATTCACACATAAGACCAGTGAGTTTGGAAAAATCCACGCAGATTGCTAGTTGTGCCTGGAACAAGCAGGTGTAATCCTGGAAAGATAAATTTAATCCAGTTGCTAGCACTGATTCCTTCAGTGTTTTATCAAAATCCCTGTTGTAGCAATGGTCTGATTCTGTTTTTTCCATTCTGCTTAACCAGCAGATGACTCAGTCTACAGACCAAGATAATGCTGTACAATTATAGCATTCAAAATGGTTTATGTGTGACTACTCAAGGCTTGTCTTCACTCTGTTTATTGGCTACCAGCACACTAAGCTAAATGCAAGTTAACAAATTCCTAAAAATACCCCGGGGATGAATCATCCCTTTCAAAAGGGTTCTGGAGAGTGTTTACCACAGTGATGGTAAGTCATGGGGTAGCAGGGAAGCCAATTTCTGTTACAGAAGGAGACAAGCTTGAGTCAGCCAAATGCTATGTTACAGTTTCTGAATGCTTTGCCTGGAAGATGGCTATTATGAGTTCATGTTCTCGAATTTGGACAGCTAAAGGAAACCGTTAAAGCAAAATTTTCCCAAAGTATCTTGCAAGCCTGATGTCTGCTGCCTTTCATAGGGATATAGGAATTAAGATTTTCTAATTTTTTTTTTTTTTTTTTTTTTTTACTTTCAAATCGTACAGTGACTCATCATTGTCAGAGAAAAGAGTCTGTTTGCTGTTTGGAATTTAGAAAATTGACTTTCAAATCTTTTATTGGACTATATGTGTTCAAATTCATGACATAGATGTGTGCCTGAACATTCTCTCCTACCTCCAGAGCAGACTGAATTATTTTTGAAAGGAAAATAATTATATTCTGTATTTTTTCCTTAAAAATGTTTGTGTTTGATAGGTCCAGGATTTCAGAGAAAGTCTTAGAAACAGAAGCGTTAAATAACAACATAAACAACAATGAAATCTAGGAGAAATTAACATTGACATTTCAACCACTGCCCTGTAATAAACACACAACAAACCATAACAAATTTATTCATCTACCTATAAGAACTTAATTTTATCTCAGTATTATGACTTTCCACTCTGATTTAATCTGATTGAACATCATTTACTGTGAATTGAAGAAATAAAAAAATCATAATTCATGGACACCTTTCCGTTTGTTAAATAATGGTTTCACATTTACAATTTGATATCTGATAAATGGCACAGGCAGGAATGCTCCCATGTGGGTTAAGGAGTTATCTCCAGTGCTGCTCAGCTGTGCTTTTCTCATGGAAGTTGCTATTCCTACACACCTGACATATCCTAAGTGGCCACACAGCTGCATCATGGGATCACTTTAGTTTTGTTTTGGGCACCCTGCTCATCCACTAATCCACAACTAATGCAGGTGTGATGTATTTATTAGTACCTTTAGATAACTCAGGCTTTAGGTTGGAAGAATAAAGTGCTGAAGGTATCATTCAATAAATTCATTACCTATTACAGTTAACATAAAAACATGTCAGGTCTTCCATATTTGCACCTTGGCAGGTTGCAAAAGAGGGTTATACTCTTCAGACAAAACTGGAAAATAAAGGATAAAAATAATTTTAGAAATACTGATTCAACCAATAGAATATATAGAAGGCATCTCACAGCTCTTTCCTGACACGCCCCTCTGTTCATGCTTTGCCTGTCATCTGAGAAACAACAAAGGGAAAGGCAGGGATTCGCCTTGGAAAATTTGAATAAGGTTTGTAACCAATAAGGTAAACTAAACAGAATTTTAAAAATAAAATTTTGAACATAAGGATAGTGTGATTGATTTTATGCTCTGCCGTCTTGTTCCCTGCCAGCATTCATTGCAAAAAAACAAGTTTGAAACTCCTCACAGGTGAGATGAGTCACACAAAGGCACATGGACTGGCATCTTCACCCTCACAGACCGGAATCCTGGATTCTTTGCAGGAAAACTACTGACTTCTCAGAGGGTAATTCATTTTATTTCTCAGTGAAAAAGTTCAGTAAATCCTTATTTCAGAATTAAACCCTTTTTTTCCACAGTTCTATGTTTGCAATTTAATCATACCTCCTTTGTCTCTTGACTCCTCCCTCTCACAGTTACACTTTAATAAGTATTCTGATGTTTGCATTGAGATTGTGTTATAAACCTTTAAGAAAGTAGCCTATGAAAATTCTCACTTGTGCTCACACTTCTCTTGTCAGAAGGAAAAGTGTTACCTGAGATGTGCTGCAGCCATGTTTGCAGAGGCAGATCTGGCAAATTGACTGCTGGAAAGAGTTTCTGTGAAAGAGTAAATGAGGATATCTTTAGATAATCACCTGTGATGGAGACTTTGAAATGTACACCAGAAATGTCTCTAATTTCAAAACCTCCCACTTGATGCCTGTGAAGCTTTGGAGGAAAGGCTGCTGCTGTTAAGTGCTGTGTTGCCTCACTCTGGATGCCCTGTGAAAGTCCTCTGCCCTTAGGTTGATGTGAACTGCAAGCTTTTAGCTCCTGCATTTTTCTAGATGATGTACTTGCCATCCTTCACAGACCATACTTTGGAAGAGGTGCTGTAGTGCAGCTTCACAGAGAGAGATGCAAAATAAATGAGCCTGCAGGCAGAATGCCACTTAAGAGCCTTGTGGGAGCTGTTTATCAGAGCCCAGCCCTGCCTCACATCCCTCCTCACCACCATCAACCCCGGTCCTAGCGAGGGCTCAGAGCACTCACTGGAACCACTGAACACTTCTAAACTCACCAAATAATCCAAATGCATGAGGGGCCAGGAGACGAGTGAAAACTTTCTACTTGAGAGTTCTTTCTCTTGCTTTTTTACAGCCAACAGCCCAAGGCCTCTTGCAGGAGTTAAAACCAAAGAAACCTGAAATCTCTTGTTGGAAATTTGGCACAGCCCAAAAATGAGAGGACTAAGTGTTTATGTGGTAGATGTGTAAGAAGAGAAATAGGTCTTAATGAAAAATTTATAATGATAAATTTGTATTAATGAGTGCTTGGTCAAGAAGGCCACTCAAAAGCTGGTTTTGCTCAGGAATATAATTCCTGATGGCTTCAGCTTGCCCCTTATTCATAATTCAAATTCTGCTAAAGAAAGAAAGCCTTGATTTCAATAAATATATAGAGCAAAAATAACACACAGACCTAAATATGAGTAAGCATCTGCACAAGCTTCAGTGCCCACAAGCCCACCTTCAGATTGTGTTATATTCCCTCCTCACAACTGGGAGGAATTTGCATATTTCTATTTACATCCACTTGATCCTGTAAGATGGAACATAAGAATAGAAAAAACACAGAATAGTTTTGCAAACATCTCTAACTAAGCCTAAGGTTCATTGGTACTGCAAATTCACAGTTTTACACTAAATTTACTTTCCTCTCTTCTCACAAATGCATGATAATATTAGAACAGTACTCAAACAAGAGAAAAAAATTCTGGAATGAAATTATACACATCTAAAAAGATAGTCTTCAGAAAAGTTCTTGAAGAAGTCCAAGCACAAATAATTGTCTTAAATATGCATGGTTTTCTCAACTGCACATGCATTTTCTATTAGACCTACATGAATAACATTTTTTTTCTGTTTGCTGGCAGCTCTAAAAACAGACCCAATCTATGAATGCACAACCATCAAAGGACATTTAGTATTGATTAAAACCAAAACATTTTGGTTCCAAAAATTTTTGAAATTAAATATTTTCTCTTTCTTCTGAATTTTTAACAAGGAAAATTAACTAAGATATGAATTTATGAAACACTTCAGTACAGCTGTACATTTATTTTTCCCATGCAAAATTCTTCCCAGAAAGGCTTCTACAAGTCACAATTAGGAAATTACAGCCTGTTTAGAAATTGCGGACAAAATGTGAGAATCCAGTTGTGTTTATATTCTCCATTATTTTCAGTTCTGTGTCGTTTTGTCCCTACTTATTTTTACTATTTTTTTTCATCATTTTAATATTTTCAGTCCTCTATTCAGCCTCTGTCCATGTCTAGCTTATTTTAGTTCGGATGCACATGTGCTAACAGCAAAATCAGACCTTTTATACATTCAAAATCAAAGAGAATAAACAATCTTCTATGCCTCAGTGTTTCTGCTTTTGATATGGTTGACATTGCTGAGGTCTGTATTGGTTTATATTTTCAATACTTTTTAAGAATTGGTCACCTTTTTTGACCTCCTAGGACAGCAGACAGCTATGCAAGCAAAGGTAGGGGAGAACCTTGCTTGGGCTGTTGGCCTAGGCAGACACGACAAGGAAATCACTGGAGTAGGCTAATACATGTGCACTGTCAAGGTGCCATCCTGACCAAGTATCTTTTTTCACTACAGTCACGTAATTTATAGTATCAGCAAGTTTTAGAAGTGAAATATGTGTATTTCATAGTTAGAATTAAAAGGAAAGCTTTAAAATCCTTCTCTGCAGCCTTTTTTTTTTTTTTCAACAAAGTATTAAGTAAAAATGCTGTAAATGCAAAAAAAGAGAGAAAGCATGCAGGGAAAGGTCAGTGTGACAGGCTTAAAGATGTGCTGCTGATTACTCATTAAAGCAATTTTGCAATGAGGATTTTAAACAGTGTCTTTGCTTCCACTAATGTTCTGCAATCTCTCCAGCAGGGGTCAAAAGCCCTGGGGGCTTGACAGGAGATAAACAAATGCAAAAAGTTCATGAGTGCTTGAATTCATCCTTCTTCACTGAAATGTACAATTACATCCTCTTAATTAAAACTGTCCTGTTGTATTGCTGTGTGTGCAATAGGAGGGTGAGTTAGGAGTGTTCTAGAGGCTTTGATGCAGACGTGATGTCAAGGTGAGCTGCAGTTCAGGCTCCCTGGTGCGGTGGCTCCTGGTGGCCAGCAGGTCTGACCACTGGCAGAGGCTTCAGAAGTAATTAAGGGTTCAGCCTTTTGCAGGTGTTTTTCATGTGGCAGTACCTCAACTTTGATTACACTTGAAATGTGGTGTAAATATCTTTTTCTACCAAAAGGAGAAAAAAAGAACCAGATTGGTGCTTCAAAAACTTGTGTAACTGATGGGCATTGATACACTGATGTGCTGGTGGTGATGGGATACAATACTTGTGGTGTGGATATCCCACCACTTCAGGTGGCTCTGCCATTGCCCCTCTGCATGGTAAGAAGCATATATGGAGAAACCACACCCTAAGCTGACCAAAGAAGTACCACATTTAACAAAATGAATTTGTAAGTTCTGTAGGTTGGACGAAGAAAGGAAAACCAGCCTAAAAATGTTTTATGCCTACCCGAAGTCACTGGCTGCATTTCCTTCATGTGCTGCAGACATGTTCTGTCACATGTCTGAAAATGTACATATCTGCACATCCAGATTGTAACAATTCTCTGTATCTAAGAGAAGAAAAGAAGATGGAGAGGAGGGAACAGGGAAATGGAGAAAAAAAAAAAAAAAAAAAAGGGAACATCTCAGAAAACTGAGAAATATTGCAGAAATTTCCATGTTTTTCAATCCAAACAAAATCACAGAAACCAAACTTCTGTCTGATAACATGTGATTTTAATTGTTTGATAGGAAAGGTATCCCTGGAGGAATTTCTAACTTCAAGAGTAATTACCAGCAATGTTTTGACTGCTGATGCCTTTGGGCAGCAATTTGCTTCTGTTTAGTTTTAAGATACTGTCACGTCAATCAGATCTGTGGCGTCATTCACAGGGAATTGTGACACTTAGACCAAGGAAAATGCATGTTAGAAGGCACGTCCTCCAGTCCCTGCTCAAGGCAGAGTCATTTCATCCAGCTGTTTTTTTCAGAACAGAAGTCTGGAAGTGTTAATTGGAGAGATGAGACATTCATTAAGCATAAAGATGGTTGGAAACAAATTTCTCCTCTTTTCCTTTGCACAGTTATATTTACAGACACTGATAGTTCTGTAATTGTTATTTATCATATTTCTTTGCACAACATTAATGAATAAGCATAAAACGTTTATTTATGAAGTTCTGCGCAATCTCTCACCCTCCCTCCTTCCTTCTATGCATCTGTTCTGTAGCTCATCAAAACTAACTGCAGTTTCCATCAGTGTGTTCACAGACATCTATCCAAGAAAAGTTAATGTAGATACAAAATCTGTATGCTGGGATTTTGGAGGAGGTGGTGAGAAATTTTTGGTTTGTTTGTTAGTTTTTTTGGATTTTTTCTTTTGCCGGCTTCATGTAGCCAGTCTGGCTGTCTGTGAAAAATGCTCATAACTGAAATTTAAGTGTTCTTTATTAGACCTTAATGGCATATAATATGCTTTCATTTTTGACTGATTTTGTCACTTAGAACTAATATTGAAAATATTAATTTAAAAATATTTTCTATGGATATTTGACAGACTGATTTGAAATATTTGAAAATGTTGCTAAAACTAACAATCTTTCTATTTTAAGTCCTCAAGTGACATAATATCCACAGCTGCTGCTTCTAACACCCTTGAGGTCCCACCTACTGGAAGATAGGGAAATGAATTTCCCTTTTTCAGTGGCAGGCTGGTCAGCTCTGGGGACTTTACTCAGTAGTTTCAGCTGTAGGATGCAGAAGCACATCTCACTCGTGGAAAAAGCCTGCCATCCTATCCACCTCCTACCCCCACTTCCAGCCAGATTTTTTTCCTGTGGGAAGGAATACTCACAGGGACTGGAGCCTCTCTGCACACAGAGCTCACTTCAGGTGTCGCCATGGGAAGTCTGCAGCAGGGGAGGATTTTCCTGTGTACAAAGAGGCTGATCCATTCTCTTTAGGAGAACTGCAGAACACCAGTACATGCAAAAATAAATGCAGTCAAAAATATCAAAAACAGCTGCTTCAAGAAGCTTCTTTTTACTATCAACAGTAATCACTGAGATTATTATAATTTAGGACTGTATTAACACATAAAGACCCCAGTTCCACGTTCCAGAAATTGCTTAGATATAAGGTGAGTGAAGGGTTCAGCTACCAGCAGAGTAGTGAAATATTTTCCAGTGTGTTACAAGAGATAACGTGCTAGATTGTGCTCCTAGGACTGGACAACCCTGCAACGTTTGGCAAGTGACTTTATCACCTTGTGCTTGTTTCCTGTTCACAGATTTGGGCTGTGAGTATGTCACTCCATGTTATAGTGTTTTCAGATTTTCAGGTGCAAGGAGCTCGTGAATAAAATAACAAAATTAAAAAAAAAATAATAAAACAAGAACAAAGGAAATTAGGATACAGTGTTGGCAAATGAAACAGCATTAAAGAAAACATCTGTGAAGAATCTGGAAATATAAAAGGTCAATCTGTTCCCTAGCCATGCATTCAAATTTTTTTTTTTCCTATGAGAACTGTAAAGGGAAATCTTATATAATCTACCAAATGAATCATTCACGGGAAAGAGAGATCTTAAACAATGCAGGAAAATCAAATTCAGTGATGGTGAATTTGAGAAGGTAGATAAACAGTCAAATTTTCAAATCCTAATAACTTTATTCCCCAGAAAGAATATTATTCTGGTTTTAGATATTTTATCTGGATAATTTCTAACTTTTATTCATTCGGTACTACAGATATGATTCCTGAAAGTCACTAAAATAAAACTTTCATTTATACTGGACCTGAACTCCTTCCTTACTCTTTTGGGTTTAAAAATCTTTGAAAGTAAGAGATTAACGATAACTTTAGCTGTATCAAACTTGAGTGAAATACAATTGTAATAAAATCAGAATTTTATAAAACTGTTGGGTTTTGCAGATCTCTACTCTCTTTATGCTTTGAAGAATAATGAAAATACCTTCTAGAGAAGGCAGGAAAGCTGCAATTTCCCACATATTCTTAATTTGACAGAGAGATCTGGAAAAAAAAAAAGAAAATTAATGGAAAACCAGCACAGTCACATGCTGGCTATTATGTCTTGTGTGGGAGTACACAGAGTAATCAAGGAGCATTAAGGGGATATCAATCTGTGCTGAGTTTTGGATGACTGATAGCACTGCAGCCACTGGAATTTTTCAGCAAATAGGACAAAATGTGACACCTGCAGCTTCACTGCTGTGTCTGTGTAACAGCTCAGCCAGGACCTGAGGTCTCACTGTGCTGCAGGGAAGGCAGAGAAGGGGTGTTGGCCTGGGACATGAATTGCACCATGCAACTGAAAATACTGCCTTGGTCTGAAGGCTGTTCTTCAGCATTTCCAAAGCTTTGCACAAATTAATAACCTTCTGTTGGGTTTTTCAGGCTTGTTCAGACTGCTGCACTCTGTGTGGCACTGTTGTGGTACCTGTGTGTGACACAGCCATGCCCCTTCCCAGCAGCTTTTGGAAGACACCACCCAAAGTGCCAATGGAGAAATCCCATCTCTGGCTGTGCTGTGCCTGAGTCTCTGCAACATTCAGTGATTCACTCTTCTTCTTGCAGTGCTGCAGCCCCCAGTCTGTCTCAAGGCCTGAGACAACAGAAAAGGTGTTTTACTAGCACAAGATCCGTTCTGTGTTAGCATAATTATATTCCAGTGTTAGGGCAGCCTTAGCCAGCAGCAGTTAAGGAATACCCACAGTTTGCTCCATTACACACCGCAAATACAGCCCCCATGGCTCTCATGTTCCCTCTCTTCCTTCTCTTTATGGAGGCTGGAACAATGGGCTCAACAAGTGTTGGGAGCTGCAAAGCAGGGTGACAATAATGCTCTTAGAGGGCAGTCAGTCATGCTGTACTTTTGTAAAGAGAAAGGCAAACCACCCTGCCATGCAGCAGTTCCCAATGACAGGTGGGGTGAGGTGCAGACACTTCTGCAAGTGGGTTGTGTGCAATTAACTACTAAAGTTTAAAGGAACACCATAGGCACACTCCGTGCTCGTCTATGTAGACTTTAGAGCAGATCAACTTGCAGCATCATAATATAAATACCTTATATACTTGAATATAAATATTACTTAAATATAGCAAACTTAATGCAACAAATTCTTGTTCTCAAGGGATTTCATTTTACAGTTTCAAACTGAAGGAGTCCAGTCTCACCACCCTCTTTGTGTGTCATAATTTCCCTTGCACAGATGGAGAAAGCAACAGTGAAACAAAATGAATGACTTGTTTCAGATCATGTAGAATTTTATAACTAAGCTATGATTATTTGGTTTTATGATTCTACAACAAAACCATATAAGTGCCAAATGCTGTCCCTGGAGTTGCTGTGACTGTCATTGTTTGAACCATTTACATTTTCAATCAGATTAAACATATGTTAAATTGTACTGCCCACCTACAAATCAAACCTGTAGCCTTGAAGCTGGCTATATTAATTTTTAATACTACTCCATAGACTACTCTGACTTTACACCATGAATAAATTGATGCACCTCTTGGCCTCCAGTGAGTTTGACATTTTATGGGAAAGGTAATATACTGTGTTTGTTCCATTATTCCAATGGAATACCAGTTTCCATTGTTACTTTCCTTAAAAAGCCTGAAGGTACATCTCTAGTTTTCTGTTCCATTTTTTATAACCTCACCTTTTAAAAACTGTGACAGTAGATCTCTTACTAGTTTAAACACTTCTCAATTACATTGTGAAGATGAGCAGCTCATTCACAGCTATTCTTATCCTTCCTTATTTCTTCATCATTCATCATTTAAAAGGCTGTTTCTCTCTTAATCCTCTGTGTTCTTTTGTTTCCAGTTGTGAATATTCATTTGGCTTAGGAAAGAGACAAATGTTGGCTCTCCTTTAAACGGTGCCTCAAGGTTAAATTGGTTGGGAAAATAAAGGATTCCAAAAATCAACCAAACAAAAGAGTGCTTTCCCAAACCCCGGCCTTCACAAGCTTGTCTCTTGATGGCACTGTAAATATGAGGCACTATCCAAGGGAGATTGAGAGGGTTTTTTAATGTGGTGGTCCCTCTTCCACCACTATGCTTTTTCATAGGAAACCAAAAGCCCTTATTTTTCTGAGATGAAAAAAATACAGCTAACAATGTTGACTCTGGGCTGATCATGATAGGAGTTCCTAGCTCCCCACCAAGGTGAGAAAAAAACAGTTTACATTTTCAGGAACGACTTTTTCCTCAGAAAAAGGCTGCCCTCAAAATAGAATGACCTCAACTGTAGCAATTCACACCCAGCTCAGCCTCTGAACACCACCTTAACAAATAGGAGAATCTAAATGAGCAGTTTCCGTTTCTTGTTGTTTTTAATAACTTTTGAAAGACTTCTGAAAGTCTCAAGTTTGTTGTGTCACTGCCAACTGGCTGAGATCCTTTATCAGAAGATTTTTTTCCCTTACATATTAATATTTTTTTGTGTAGAGAAGAGACTTGAAATGCAGATATTTTGGAGTTCTCCTTCCACCACAAGTGTCAGTTTCTTTTTAAGAACAAGTAGCATGACACTAGATTCTTGGTAAGCTTCCAGTGGCACCTCTTTCTTTTCCACGAAGGAAAAGCCCCACCTTTATGTCTTTAATTTTTCTTCTTTATTTTTTCTTCGTGTGATGGCATTGTTGCTTTAATATGTCACTATATCTATTGTTGGTGATGTGACAAGAAGATAAGGTTTAGACACGGCCATCAACAGTTCCGGGTTAAATAAATTAGGCACAGACAAGGAAGACAAGAAATTGCTTAGCTCTGGATACAATGTCCATTCTCTGAGACCACACTTGATGAAGCATTATAAAATATACTGTAAAAGAGAGTTTTGCTTCAGGGACAGTGTTTTGCTTACTCTGTCTTTTTATTAAGTAGGGAAAGATGAAACATTATTTTTCAGGCAGAAGTCTGAGTGAAGAAGATCAAGAAGTCTTTCATCTAATGTTTTTTACTGTTGGGGTTTTTAATTCATCATCTATTTTTTGTGGCACTCAATTTTCCCAAACACATGAAGAAGAGGAACGCTCAGGAAGTATCAAAGCCACTGTCTTTTTCTTATCTCTCTGCATTTCATTCTGTTTTCTCTGGCTTTAATCCCTGGGTAGAGGGGGAGAAGCTGAGCACAGAATATTGTCAGGAATAGAGAATGTAGAGAATGGAGGCAAATTGTACCTTTACCTATTCCCATGAAGACTGTTGACAAAGTCTGTGTCCAAGAATCCTATGTAGCTCTATTTGTTGAAAGGATATATTATTTGTATATTCCCAGTCTTGTAGTATGTGCTGTTGGACACTGAAGAGGACTTTTTTTTTACAGCTCAGTGAGGAAGGCCTGTTACTTTGAAGGCATTTTACCAGTTGAATTTCCCTCCTCCGTTCCCCTTCCTCCCTCTTCTGCTTGGAGCTGTTACCTTTTCTGTCCAGCTGATGTAGTTCTATAAAATAAATAGATTCAAAGTATCTAAGTGTACCAAAGCGAGACTAGAGCAGAGGAGTGACATTTACTTCCACCAGTCTGCACCAGATCTGAATTAAGAAGCTGGTGAACAGAAACCTACAGACACCAGTTCACTAATCCAAGTCAGATTAAAAATGCTAGGCTGAGACTCACCAGGGACAAACTGGAATCACTAAAAATTATCATCATCATCATCATCATCATCATCATCATCATCATCATCATCATCATCATTATTTTTCTCAAGGAATTGAATCAGATATTCCTGACACGAAGGTAAATAGTAAGACATAAAAAGACAAGTGCTGAGAGATTTTTTAATCTCGTCCATGGTGAGAGGTTTTGGTTCCAGGTTTCAGCCATGTGCATGTCTCCATTTGTCTAAGCCTTCTGAAACTAGAGTAGGGGTAGGGAATTCTACAGCCTGCAGCACTCCTAGAAACATAACAAATCCTGTTTAAAGTTAGGTTTATCTAACCACTAAGCTATGGAATCCCATATCCTTTTGTTATGTATTACCAACACTATTGATAAAAAAGGGTTTATTATTATATTTACATATGTAATTACATCTATGTTTAGACATAATTTTATCTATATATAGTAATGATAATTATACATATAATGGTTGCTTCCCTTTTCTTTTACATTTATGACCATTTTCTATTAGTGCATTTTTTTGTACTTGAAATGAACTTAGAGTGGAAGATAAAATTAAAACCTGCAGCTGAGTGCTGAAGTCAAGAAAAGCTAAATAAGTGCTCTGATACTCAGTACTTCAATAGCTTTTGCACAGAACTCCTCTGCTCTGTTTATTCTTGCTGATCTCTTCAGGGCTGAATCCCCCTCCCTCTTGTTGCCAGCATCAGTGAGTGTAGTAATGCCTCCTGTGTGGACATTTGAGGTAGAACAGGATTTGGAAAGGTCATTGTGTTTAATTTGCACCACAAACACCAACTCCATGGCAACCCTTTCATACCATGATAAGAAAGGCGTCCCAGATAAGAGAAATGAGATGAATGTGAGGGTGATCCATTTTTCACCAGATCCTGTTCTTTAACATCCTGGGCAAAAATACTTGCTAGTGCTTCAACTGCACTGTTACTCCTATTCTTTAGGACTTCTTATCTCTTTCTGTGGGAGAAAATCCCACCATTCACAACCAGGTTAGAAGCCTGAAATTCACTTGGGTGCTTCATTAAGGAAAGAAAACAATGCACAGTGCTGTGCTCACCTTCTGGGCAAAATGGGCTCAGAAGTGGAGACATTCTGTACCCCGGACTGGAGGCTGTCACATTTCTGAGCTGATTGCTTCACTGCTAATTTAGTAAACTATACAAATCACAACTACTTCTGAGTGAAAACACATGTTAATTCACCTGTAGATTCGTGTAGTCACTTCATCTCTAGAAAATAAATTGCTAAAATATTTACTGTGCCCCAGAGGCTCAGTGACCATATCTACTGATGAAGCTCAGGGAAATATAAATTTTGTGTATTTTAACAAGTGGATTTTTTTTTTCCTTTTTTAAAAGTGACTTATAAAATCTTTCTCCACCTTTGAAAGTGCAAACAGTCTCACTGAATCAGCAGAATTCATTTGGCTTAATCTAGGCATACTGTGTAGTTAACTTAGCAAGAGAAACCTTTTATTTAAAATAATTATTTTGAAGGTTGAAGACAGATTTAATATCAACAAATTGCAGTTCCTTTCTTTTTGTTGTAGCTTTTATGAATCTGAATGAAGCATTTCTCAGGTCTTTGAAACTTTTATCTGAAAGTGTAATATATGTCTTGCTTCCAGTGTGACCTTTAAGGTTTTATTTTTTGATAGGCTGCTGTTCACAGCAGGGAAAAATGGCAGGAGGAGATTTCTTTATGGTAGAATAAAAATGTGTTTACCTAAAGAAAAAGCAATACAGAGCATAGACTTTTATTTCTTTTAAAATAACAGGAAATGAGAAAAGGCTTCTCAAAGACCTTGTGAGGAACTTAGTTCACTACCTGTAGCAGATCTCATCAATGCTTGAGATTAATTTACTCATTTCATTCTTTGAGAGGCATATATTAATATATATTTACCCTTCAGGAAAGATATTAAACTCAGGCTTGTTGAAACAATAACTTTTTTCCTTCAGTGCTAGCAATGGACTAGCAGTACAATTTGATTTAACCAGAATAGTATTCTATGGGTCTTTGTCTCCTTGAGCTGGCTGGGAGAGTTCATTTAGGAAAGGATTATAGGCCAGGAGTCACTAGGTGGGTGTGCTATGTTACACATTTAATATGGTGTTTTTGGAGGTCCAAATTAACCTTGACTTTGCTCATTTCTGTGAGGAATCATGGCAGAAAAAAGACTGCTGCAGAAGCAGAAAGAGGTAGTATGGTTTAGCATTGGCCTATCCATCTCATCTTTATTTTGGTCAAGGGGGACTGTGATACCATGCATCAGATCTTTCTGTAACCACATGTCACCACCTAAGTGGGAATTATAATGTTGTTCTCATGCACCTCAATGTTCAGCAGAGTGCCTGGGGGACTGGAATAAGAGATATATCTTTGAAAAAAAAAAGTTGCCTTTGACACTGTCAAGATTTAGGAAAAGGTAGCTGAGGTTCAGATTTCACATGGAATTTGCCATTTAGACTTACTGGACTGGTCAATACTGCGCTGAGGAAAAGTCTGAAAATGTGAGCCTTATTTCCAGACTTGTCCTTGGTTTTCTGGCTGACTTTGGTCGTTTTTCCCTGACCTTATTCCTTCGTCATTTCTTTGCCATTGAAACATGAATGATGATGCTCTAGCCACTGTCTGGTGAAGCCTGTGTATTAAAATAGATACACATTCTAAAACAATGAACAGATTTTAAATGCTGCATTTTCAGCCCAATGTATATTACTCTTAAGTTACCTATACCTTTCTCCACACACCTGATACGTTGGGTTGCTGACCATCTCCATCAGTGTGCAGCACATTTTGTGTTTGTACAGAAATGGCCAACATTTGAGAGAGTGCTGCAGCGTAGCACCCATCAAGAGGAGGACACAGCATCCGTGGAGCAGCAGTGTCAGCAAGGTTCCTGTCCTGCAGACTTGGAACCCTCAGGGATGTTCAGAGTCACTGCCTGTTAAATTCTGGACAGGGAGAATTAGTGAGGTCACAGTGAGGAAAATAGTGTGCAGCCCCAGGTTCATATGAAAATAGATAAGAGACAGTTATTGCAGCTTTTCAGAAACTCGCATGACAGCCAGTTGGTGGTATTTTTAGTAACTTAGAATTATGCCTGTTATCTATGGAAATCCACAAAACACAACTTTCAGTAAATGAGTTTCAAATACCTCATACTCAGCAGGGAAAGTGTAACTGCCAAAGCAGTTAAAGTTACTGAAAACACACTGTGTGTAGATAAATACTCCAAGATGATGTAAATTTTTAATATTCCTTGTTCTACCCTTCTGTGTGTGCTTTAATTTACTACCTTAATTTAACTATGTTAAATCACTGAGCTATGTCACAGAAGTTTTTAAAATACAACTTCTAAGTTTACAGAATACTGCATCCTGTTTGCAGTTTCCTAACAAATGTCCAGGAACATCTCAAATTACAGTGACTCTGTGGCAGTTCAGTTGTCTCTTTTTCTAATGCCCTCTTACAAGGTTTCCAAACAAACAACTCTGCTGTTTCTAAGTTTCAAATATCATATTTTTCCTTTATTGACAGAAAATGCATTAAGATCTTTAACATTCATTATTAAAATAAAATAAAAACAAGGATTAGTTTCAATTTATCTTATTGTAAATAGAAGTAGTACAAAGAATGGCAAAACTAGTGCTAAGAAACATTTTGGATTTGACCCTCTACAGAAAATTTCAGGGAGGTATTTGGCTGTGTTTATGCTCTCTGAATTCAAAGATGAGCCTTTATATCCTTTACATTGAAAGATAAGTATGGAATCAATATCCAATATAGTTAACATTCAGGTAAGGCAATTTCAGTTTCATCCTTTCCACAGAGGTTTCATACAGAAATAGTATTACTATTTAAAGGTAAAACATAGAAAAGGATAAATGAAGTGAAAACATTACCCCTAGAGAAATTTAAACCCAAATAGTAAATGTTATAAATATTCCATGGTAGGGACATATTGGGATGTACAGGATGTAAATGTAGTTTACCTTGACAGTGGGCAGTGCTGCTTACCTTGATGTTAAAATTTTACAAAGTTCTCAAGTGAGAATGGTTTTGTATATATATGGGCTCTGAAATGTATACTCAAATTTTGATTTAAATCTTCCAGTCACCCATGAGCCCTGTTTCTAAAAATGTTGGTTTCTTCATGAACAGAGGTGGTGGAGGAAGGTACATGTAAACTTGAGATATCACAGCAAGTTCAAATCTGAAATTTTATCACTCACATTTTGTTATTCAGAAATCATTCATACCCAAGGAATCTGACAAGAGTTCATTATATTTAATATTCAAATTTTAGCTGCTCTGTGTTGCATAACATGGTTCTCCACATGTCATAACAACCCCTATCAAATGTTTTTTTCCCAGAATCTGTTAAAGGTACAGCTGCCTACATCTTTCTTTGTCAGTTAATAATAATAGCAATAAACTATGAAAAAGGAAGAAGATATTTTGTACACATAAACACATAAACATTTCTCACTAATTTAATTGCTCTGTATATGTACTGTTAAGGTTACCAGTGTTACTTTATAGGCCTGTCTTCTTTTGAGAGTGCTGTTATCAGTGACAAATCCACTGGTTCTGGTTGTATCATGCTCTGATGCTCAGCCACCTCAATCTGCTGTAGTTGCTGTCTCAGATCTTCTTCGGGGGAAAAACCTGAAGCACAACAAAATAACTCAAATGCAGAAATTTTGTTTATGTCCCTTTTCTTGGGCTTGTGGAGAAGGCTGTCACCCTTCTGTTCATTGTATATGACTGAAGTGTTGTTCCCATGTGACTGAAGGCATCTTAGGATTCCTCTGTAGTTTAAAATACACTGTTCTCAACTGGAGAAATGAATCCTACTACTTCCCCTGCATGGCTTACTCCTGTCTCTCAATTTAATTTGCTTATTTTACCTTTTCATAAATCTAAAAGACTCCAGAAGGTGTATCATCAATTTCTAAGACTTTTGGCTTACTTGCCAGGTAATTCCAGACTCAGTGATGCTGCTCCTTAATTTAACATTTTTCAGTATGACTCTGAGCTTAATTTAAAATTTCTTGACGAGGCTTTTGTTTAAAGCTATTTTCTACTGAGTCATTAGAAATTCAAATATTGGAGATATTGCCATGTGCTTTAACTTTCAGACCAAAGCCCATTTAAGTAGGTAGCATACTCCTCTTCTCAGGTTCCCTGACTCAGACTTGGAGGACTCTGCATTTTAGGCATGTATTAAGCATTCACCAAATCAATGATTCAGGAATATGGTTCTATCTTGCCCTATAAACTCATTAGGAGTTGTGTGGGAAAGGTAGCAGAAATGGAGGCACCTGTGGATGTGTGAACACTGATAGTCTCTCAGGCCCTAAAGTGGATTTGGAAGGATGATTTTGGATGTCTCTCTCACAAATGAAGATATACAAGTTCCACCAGAGTTGCTCTTTTGCTCATTAAGTGCAATTTTGGATCACTCCCTTTGTATCAACTTTCCTTAACCAGAGAAAGATTGGAACAAAATTTGGCTTTTACAAAAGCCTTTAAAAGGCTCCATCTATCAGTTCCCCATCTATCTCAGTGTTTCTAACCTGAACTGTGAAATGAACAGCACACAATCAAAATAATTAGTATGTATATAAAATGTAGGGTGGTTTTAGTGTTTGTTTAGGGCTTTTGGACTGGTTGCTTTTGTTGTTGTTTTCCTTTCATTTCTGTTTTGTTCTTTTCTTTAATTTATAAAAAATATCACTTGGGAAACATTCTGATACATTTCTCTGTGTGTTTAATTTCATCTTTGCTCTTGCTGGAAATGGAATCACAGTGAAGATCTGTATTATGCTTTAATGTGTGGGGAAAATGAGGGCCTTGCTACATCTGTGTTGCTGGCAGTGTACAAGTCATAAATGGAATCAAGCTTTTTAAAATCATGGGGTATCAAATGTATATTTTTAGGAAAAAAAAAGTGTTTCTTCCTTACAAAAACTCTTAGGTATCAGCAAAATGTACTGTCTATTGCAACAGTCCACACTCTTAGGAATTAAAATGTCACGTGTACTGCACAGGAAATCATTGCTGTGGGATCTCTAACATATTATGATATTAGATAAGTCACCATGAAACAGAAAAGGGGAAAAGTGATGGTTCCTGTAAATTCAAAAATTAACCTTCTTTTTCCTTATTTCTATGAATCAAAAGACTTGAAAATTTCCAGTTCTTTTCTGTTCCATTGGTGGAATATATTTACACTATTTCTAAGAACCAGGAAGAAAAAAACCAATCAGTTGTTTGGGATTCCTGACATTAAAAGTGATTAAGAGCCAAATCTGCTAAGGAGGTAGGTGCTGTAAATACCTAATTTCTTCAAGATCTTGAGCTTTATACACTAAACTAACAATTCCGGCTTCCTTAGAAGACATAAATACCAAACTATTCATGTATTTCCTCATTACTTCAAGAGGGATAATGTTTCAGAGTTTAGTTTACAAAATACAGCTGGAGTTGGCATTACAGATGGGAAACACTCGGCACCACAGCTCACAAAGGGCATTTCTTGGGGTCATCTCTGAGGGTGTGTTGGTGCGTGGGTGAGTGTCTCTGTGTTTGTGTTTGCTTTCACTTTGCTCGGATACGGTAAATGCAAAATCAGTTTTGATTTTTCACAAGTGCTATTGAAGCCACTGTAAGAGCTGCAGAGTACATTCTGTGAGTCACAGTTGACTTCTTTGAACGTTTGAGCTTTTCCTGTCTGTAATGTTATATTCTTGAGAAAATTGCTGCTTACTTTTTTTTTTTTTTTTTTCTCCTTTTTTTTTTTCATTTTTTTCTTCTTCTGTGGAAACAAAACAAAGCTCTTGGCAAGGCACCCTGCACTTACAGCCCTCTTCCTTCTCCTTTGTGAGGTGTGATGTCACCACTTGGCACTGGGAAAGTCATTGTCTCGCTGAGACTCCCATAAATGGCCTTTCTGTGCTCCTGATTTACATGTTCAGAAATCGGATGGGAATTGCTTGCTGTGGTGACTCCCACTTTCCTTTCAGTTAAACATGATTTGATAGTAAATATCCACAGGATACATTGTTATTCATGGTACATCCTGCCTACCACCTAAGCAGTCTTTTTTTTTTTTTTTTTTTTTTTTTTTTTTTTTTTTTTTTTTTTTTTTTTTTGGTTCTTTTTTGGAACTCTGAATTTGAATGGAATTTGCAAAATAAAGCTCTTCTTCCCTTCTCCCCCCTCTCCTTCCAAACATTACAAATGTTGGCTCTGATATTTGAACATTTCAATCCTAGAACAAAGGCAACTTGTTTCTTTATTTCAGAAGTAAACTCATAATGGTGGCACACTTCCAGAGTGGTGTACTATTCCTTACAGGGTTGTACTTACTATGCCTTTGACAAGTCATGGCAAAGCTATTCTATTTTGAAACTGCTCAGGATCGATTCATTTCATAATGAAGCATTCCCTTCTGGATTGCAAAAATGCGTGGGGTTAAATTAGAGGATAAAGGAGTTTTTGTGATTAAAGAGCTCCCCACAGTCTTCTCTTAGGCTTTGGCAAATAACTTTATCTGAGTTTTTCACCTGTAAAATGAAGAAAATATTTCTCTGTGCTTTTGGTTTGAGTTTTGTTGCTTTTTTGTTTGTGTTTGTTTTTGTGTTGGGGGGAGTTTATGTGTATTTGAAGACTTTAGCAGCTGAAGCTCCATCTATGTACAAGAACTACCCCAGTGAATTCCTGATCTCACATGAGCCATTGCGATAAAATAGCTAATAATAATTAAATCCCAAATCCTAAAGAACTTCAAGATTAGTGGAAGTTCATCTCTCATCTGAAGCATTTTCCCCTCTCACAGAATAAGCACAGTGTAAACAATGGCAAAATGTCCTCTGACTTTCCAAAAGTCAGTACCAGTCACCAGTGAACCACATTTGGAGCTTAGATCAGGATTCAGGCAGTCCTCAGCTGCAGTAAAAGGCTTGATGATGTGATTTCTTCCATTCTTTTAAGCTTTTAAAAATATGTCTATGATGAACATTTGCCATCTGTATTTGTTAGAATGTGATAGGCAGGATCCTTGGTTGATGCAAGTCAATGCTGCTCTGATTTACACCGTATTAGGTTTGGCTCTCTGCCTGTTAAATAAAAAGGGAGCTCAGATATTGTTGTAAGTACCGCTGTGAGCTATTTTTACTTAGTCAACCAAGAAAAAAATATCACCACCCTAAATAAAGAGAGTTTTAACAAGTCCTGAGTAGGTACTCCAGGGCTGTGAAAAATCTGTTTCTTCTCAGTGAGCATCTGGAACCCCCAGTGGAGCTCTGGCCCGTTCCCATACGCTTTTCTCCCAGCAATAACACTCGAGAGTGGCACTTTCCCATCAGCTCTGTGGAGCAGAGCTGTAACCTCAGGAAGGAGTGAATAAACATCACTGCCAAGCAGCAGCTCCTGAGGAGAGGGGTGAAATTTCACGTGTTTAGTTCATGTGGAGAAAGGAATGTTGACCAAGTTCATCCAAGTGATTGGAAAAATATCTTGGGCTCCACTAAAATTACTTTCTCCTTCTGAGAGCTTGACAGCCACTTTCTGTTTCATGACAGCAGCATTTTTCAACAACTAAACTGCCGAAAAATGCTGAAGCAATCTTTATGGAAAGAATTATTAAGCAACTGCCCTATCATGAGCTAAACAAAAGAGACAGCTTTTTAGACACATTTTACATTGGAGGTACAGGATAAGACTGCAATTTGTGTTTTATCAGACAGCATGTGTGCCTATATGTGATGCAAATTTAATATTCAAAAGCTTATTTAGTGTTTTGAGAGCAAGAACCTGATATCCTTTACAATTACAAAAATCCAGCTGATGAAACTGTTATTTAATTAATAATTTCACAAAGCAAGAGATATTAGTACATTCAACAATGTCTTCTAGCGTGTTTCCAAGTGGAACCTCTGAAGGAATACACATGAACTCCTCTGTATTTGGAGTGAAAAAAAATTTGTTAAGACAACTAAGAGAAAAAGATAGAGACAGTAACCTGTGAAAGGGAGAGAGAAAATAGATATGGTAGAAAAGGTTATATATAGGATGGAAAATAAGTTACAAGGATTTGAAAACATCTGGAATACATTTCTGGAATGTCTCTGAAAAACAAGGCAAACCACAGGAGGAAAGTCACACTAAGCATTACTCAATTCTTTTCTTCCTTTTCTTTTTATAGAGGAGGGGATGCAAAAAATGTTTGATGTTAATGGAAAAAATTCTTCCAGTATATGTGTTTTGCCTCCATAGGCCTCAACTGAGTAAGCACAAACCTAATTTTAAACATTTCAACAGCTCCTTAAAAATCACTGGGATTATGCTTGTGTTAGAATTAGGGATATAAAAGGGCCTGAGTGAAAACCTCTTTCCTGTGTTTTTGATGAGCTTTGGAATAGTCTGGCTCCAAGTGCCTTGCTTTCCATGTCCTACACCTTGAAATTCAGAGATTGAAAAGTGTCCTTTTCCAACTGAACAAGAGCTATATTAAGAACAGTTTTAGTCCAAAGTCCAGTGAAACACACTTTTGTCCTTGTTCAGCCTCAGTATGCAGAAAATGATAAGAGTGAAGTGGTTAGTAAAAAAAACAGAAAGTTGCAAGGTACCACTTAAAACAAAAATCAGCTTCTATGGATGGATGAAGCACCCAAAAGTAAAGATTTTCTGATTTGTAAATGTTATACAGGTGACACTCTTCATGGTTCATTTTACAGGTATCCTTCATGGTGTTCAAAATTTAACTGCTGCTGCTGAGACATCCTTAAGCAAAAGTAGCAATTCTGGCTTTAGCCAGAGGGCAAGGTTTCTATCTGAAACAAGAACTTGAACCTCCTCTATCCCACCATTGTGAAGGAAAAAAAAAACCCACAAACAAACAAACAAACAGCCTCAAACAGACAACAAAAAAACCCACAGTGTTGTTCAGAGAGAGGCCATGACTGCGTGAACTGAGTTGATGTCATGAGAAAGGGATCAGGCCCAATATTTATGAAGTCTTCCAAGCTGGAATGTTTGTAAAATACTGTGAATTCTGGACCTGAAACCAGCTGATGTGTTCCAAAGGCAGTCAGTTCTGAAAAATAAACAAAAGCAGTGCAAAAGTGACACTCCAGGGAGCTTTGGATCTTCTCACTTCCCACGCTCTGTTATTCCCAACCCAATTCCCTCATGAAATTATTCAGCTCTCGTGATCCCTTAGAAATAAGGATGTTCTGTTATCAGCACTAGGAAAGGGCTATCTTAGTAGCCGTGCTTGTTAGGGTCATATTCTAGTTTTAGCCAACCTGAAAACAGGGACCTGAACCCTAAATATTGTAACTGACCTTGGTGGGGATCCTATCCCATTATCTGGGGTCTACCCTGTGCCACCAGCACTTTTTGTAAAAAGAGGAAGAATTCTTCAATACATCTGACTTTTGTACTCTTCTCCACCAACTGCCTTACAATCACTATCCAAAAGAAAAAAAAAATGTTCTGCTTCTCAGACAATTATATGATTCATCAAGTTTTCCTTTTTTTTAATGAAAATTTTAATCTTTAATACTCTAAAACAGGACTCTCTATCAGATGGAATTAACCACCTTCCATGAAACATGTCTTATCATAAGTTTTTCAGGCCTTAAAAGAACCCAGAACTTACATTTGTGTGGATTCCACATAACCATAGACAATTGCTATGGAAATGGTGAGGTCACTTCAGCACAAAGTCTGAGCATAAGAGAGATCTCCCTGAAAAAAAAAAAAACAAACAAAACAAATGGAAGGTTATGGATTAATTCCTTATTCATTATCCAAACTCCCTGAATGATGAAACAACAGTCTCTTCTGGAGGGCTGAGAATGACAAGCTAATTTATTGTGATCTCAGCGAACGTGCAAAAGACAAGTCAGATTTCTTTGGTCAGAAAGAGGCAAAAAGTTTTAGTGTCTTGTGGTTAGAGTTCTCACAGGAAAATCTCAGTAATTCAAATGTCGTTGTCTTGTACATTAAGCTGAAACTGCATACAATTTACAAGGAGTTGTTTTGTGGCCAGCTGTGACCCAAAGGAAGGTATTTCTTTTTAAGTTCTTTATTAGTATCATCTTTTCCAAAGTTGTCAGGAGATAAGCTACTGCACATTTTCTATTAGATCTTACTGTGACAGTACATCACTAAACAGAGCTAAGCAGAGCTCTGCAATATTTAATTATTTTCCTTCTGAAATAATCTTTATGTATTTTATTCCCTATCTGAGCCTGACCACAGTAGTTAAGTAGATGCTGCAGTGTAGTTTTATTTAAATTGACAATTATGATTATGGACCCTTTTGCCTAGGATTTTTGGTGATGTATATTTAAAGGAGACAAGTAGACAGAATAGTGCACTTAGGGAAATCCTACTTGAAAAGCAATTTTAATTTGCATTATTGATAGACAAAAAAAAAGTACAAAAGGTTTAATGGAGTTTAATGAGCAGGTCTTGTGATTGCAGCATATTCCCAATAGCTTCTGTCTATTATCTCAGCATTATAGTAATCCTAGGAGTCTGTTAGTAAAAATGTGTGAGCTCTTCCTATCTTCTGCCTCTCTGACTTTTTCATCCAGCTCTTTTCTATTGCCTTTGGAAGAAAGAGCAGCTTCTCAACTTTCCTCTGGGCCACTGAGTCCCACTGTGCATCCTGCTTCAAACTACAAAACATAATCACAATGGGCATGAAATTCTCTTTTTCATAGCCATTTGCCAGGTGCAGTAATTGCATGATGAGCATGAAATACCAGGGGAATCCTCCTATAAAGTGGGTATTGAACGAACAATGGGCATAGATGGCAAAATTACAATTCTCTGATCCTAACACTCCTGTCCTTTCTGCACATTAGCTAAATTATTTCTTTTTCTGATCTGCTACAGAGTGGGTGATTATGTGTTGCAATGAAATTGCTGTATTGAAAAATGCAATCTTCATTACTTTTATGTCAATTCATAATCATTTGGGACAATCTTTAATTCTGATGGTGTTTTTGTTATTGGTAAGTGGTATAGAAGAATGATTTAACTTTATGGCTGGTTGATCAATAGGTCACTTCCATGATAGCATAGATTGCTTATGATCTCTGCCATTGGCACTTGTGTTAATATTTCTGTTACCTTTAATTATATTTTTCAAGAAAAGACCACATTTAAAGTAGCACGTATACAGGATTATTTATGATGGAAATTCAGTTTATAAAATTAGTGAAAATGGACATTTATATCTGTTATATTTTGAATCACTGAAAGACTTAAGGGAAGAATGATACATATCCATGTGCTAACAAAAATTTCTGTGGAAATTGGTTTCTTTCCAGGGAATAGTGACTACAGAATATTTTATTTATTTGGAAATGCCTTTTTTTTTTTTTTTAATGAGGATGGCAAATTTTGGAAATATAAATTATTTTTTATGAAAAAATTAATTATCTCAGAAGTGCCCATAGTATTTATGGAACTATAATTGTACCAGATTTTCATTCCCTTCTCTGAATTGCACACTATGGCAGAATGTATTAACAATACTGTCTCAGCTGGGAGAAAATGCTGTGAGACATTTTGGGATGTGCCATTTGACAGAAGAATATAGTCATGGCATTAACTGCACACAAATCTTTTTAACTGAACTCAGACTAAAAATTCCTAATTTTCAGCTGAAAATTATTAGCCTTTTTTTTCCTTTTAAATTGATTATGTTTTTATTAATATTTTCAGTAGGGATAAGTGAAAGAAACAGCTACATTATAGAATGAAAATTCCTGACAAGTCTTTCTTCAGTATTTGGATGCTATTATCCACTCAGAAGCTCAGTGAATTGGAGAGCCAGACATGCTGCAATTGTCATTTTAATCAGCACTAGTGGTGTAGAGCTGGTGGCAGTATATATTAGACTGAAAATGAATCACACAGTACAAAAATGTCAATGAAACAAGCTGAGGTCTACAGAAGTGACTTTTATTTATCTGTAGTATGAATTTCACTTCATCATCACTTCAATTAAATGAAGAAAACAAGACTTTAGCTTTACTTGAGTATAATAGAAGTGAAGTCTTATACTGAAGACAACTGAACCAATATTTTCCTAGGTAACAATGTTATCAATGTTAATGGTGTTAATAATATTTTGGCAAACATCACAGTAAAAATTAACCAAGAGAGAGGCACTGATCTGTCATAACTTTTATTTTTACTGCCAGTTAAACAACTTCTGTCTCAATAAGTGATCTGTGAATCTGGCATCTTATTACTGGTGGTAAGACTATTCATCTTTAGTTATTTTGACCCTTGAAAAGGGAACTCATATCCAAAATGTTTAATATCTATCTTATTTCTCAACAAAAAATATAGATTTGTTGGTAGTCAGTCACTGATTCACGCCCACAGAATGAAGGGGACTCTTGGTACAGAGTCAGAAATATTGTTGGCTGTTTAATTCTCTATAGTTCCATATTTTATTTATGAAATGGTAGAATTTAGTAAGACATTATGAAATAAAATATGAAATTAATTATTATACAAGATTCTTTATAACTGTATTAATTTTGAAGAAATTGTAGGAAGCACAAAATAATTCCCCTAGAAATTAAGTTGCTTTACATTTACTACGGCTGTGAAGACTTAGAGGTAGATGAGTAATAATTTTTCATTCTCAACAATAGTTTTACAGATAATGCTTGAGACATGCAAAGGATGATTAACAAACTGTGCATTCCAATCTATTGGCATCATGCTAATAATTCACTCCAAAATAAGTTCGCCATTCACTACCAACTAGGAAAAAAATGCACAGACTTGGCATTTTGCTCACGTTATCTGCTTTCATAACCACTCATTTTCAAGTCAAGGCCAAGAGCTTTCCTAAAACACGTTTAAGCATGTAGGCTATATTTACCATAAATATATATTGTGTCTGAACTCAAGCTTTTCATTAAAAAAAACAGATTTCAAAACTGGGCTCTGGCACAGGCTCCCCAGGGAAGTGGTCACAGCCCCAGCCTGGCAAAGATCAAGAAATATTTGAACAATGCTCTCAGGCACATGGTGTGGCTCCTGGGGATGGAGCAGGGCAGGGACTGGAGCTGGACTTGGTGATCCTTGTGGGTCCCTCACAACTCAACATCTTCTGTGATTCTATAGTTCTGTGATTCTGTGAAAATTAGGATATAATTAGTAATACAATCATAACATCTTATGGGAATTTTTGGATCTACGCTTTAAGTTCATTTTTTCAATCTTTGAAAAAATATCACTGCTTGAGAAAAATAAATAGCCTTGATTTTTCTCTTTTGTTTGGTTCTTTGTTTTTTGGTTTGGGGTTTTCTTGGTGGTGGTGGTGGTGTTTGGTGACGTGTGTTTTGGTTATTTTTTACTACTCAGTGTTTTAACATGAAAAAAGCCGCTAAGATCTGTTTTTTGCTAAAGTTTTGCCTCCTTGAAGACACATAGAAAACATAAGAAAATTCACTGGTGGAAAATCACTTTTAGCAAGTTACTTCTGTGGTGTGAATACAGAAAGCTCATAAATCAGTATTGCCATCAAATTTGAGTTACATTACTTTTGGCAGATCTCAAAACTTTTTTTCTTTTTTTTTCAAACTACAGAAAGGTGTCTGGAGATATCAGAAACTGAGCCTTAATCTCACACACTACAATTTGGAACAGAAGAAAAAGAAGGGGGAGCTCTTCAAAAATCAATTTTATTTCAGAGCCTTTAGAATTACTTTAAAAAAAACCTGTTTAACCACATTCTGGGCAACAGATTCCCTCTGGGCAGCCTGAAGCTGTAATTCATGCAAAGATTTCCTCTATCGTCTTAAGGAGGATACAATTTAAAATGTTTATATACAGACCTACTAAGAGCTGATATAGTGGCTTTATATTCATAATGTATGTCACAAAAGTACTTAAAACAATTTTTACTTAACATATCTGACTTTAAATTCAAAGGTGGTTTACTCTTGAGAGGCACTTTGCTTAGTAGTATGTGTTGGGAATGTGCTTATTCTCAGCTTTCCCAGAACATTTTTGTGAAAAGTCAAAGGAAAAGCAGAGAAATAAATCCTAAAGATGGTTTCAAATGCAATTTAAAATGAATAATGGAAGGATTTGAGATGTTATAGTGGCTTTCAGGAACCTGAACAAGTTCAAGTTGTTACAGCTAAGAAACAAATCTCAAAAGCTACGAGCTTCTTGATTGCAGCCTGCAAATATGTACATTGACTTTTTGAAAATAAAATTCCTGTCCAAAGAATTTTTGCAGGAGGATGCTTGTCTTAGGATATTAAATTTCCCTAGAAGCCGTTAGGTATTGATTAGTCCTGTAGCCCTGGGCAAAGCTGGCTGTTTCTCAGAACATTGCCTTGGAGGGTGATCACTGTGATCTATGAGTTAAATGGAAAATGGAGTCTGCAGGATTTCCATCCACACAGAGAGCCCTTGCCAACCTCACCAACACATTCTCTAAGTGAATTCTGAGGTGTGCAAGTCTTATTATTAAATCCTAAGATTCTATCCAGGAGGGAATGGTCTTTTAAAAAGTATTTACTACAGCTGGATAACTACAGAAATTCCTCTTTTAACAAATGCGAGAAATTCTTGGGTTTAATGCTGAATATTCAGAATTCTTAATGCTATTCTAATCAGCTTTTTGTGAAAGTGTTGCATGAAGCACTGAATTTTCTGCAAAGGTGTAGAAATCTTTGTTCCCCTCTAAAAGATAAGCCCCAAAAGCAATAGATTTATTCAAGACTTACACCTAAGGGTGTGTCTACAGGCAATCTTTAAAATATTTTAGAAAACGAATAAGCACATGAATTTTCACAAACACTTTCCTTTTTCAATAGTAATTCAGAGGAAAATATAAATCACAGCTATTCCTAGAAAAATATTCTCAGAAATAAAACTAATGGCAAAAATTCTCAGTGAATGTATAACTATGATAGATTCCTCTGTAATGAAATGAATGAGATTTTTTTGATTTGAAAATGTGTCTAGTTCTTTCAATACTACAGCAACCAGCAAAATATTCTTTTCAAAACCTTACAGGATGTGTATATATAAATTTATGTATCTATAAATATTTGGAACTTCCAGCTGAAAACTAAATATTAAGGGGAGATTTTTCTTCTGGGTTTATCACTTGTGCTTCTTGCAGATTTATTAGCATCTGTTCTATGTCTCTGGGTTTATTTTTTAATTTTTATACTTGTAATTTTTTCCCCAAAACTCAGGCAATTTACTTTTTCCTTCTTACATTTGCACTGTTTTTATCAGCCTATTTTGTTTATTCCCATTATTATGGTGAAATGTACATATTACATAAAATTTGAGAGCATTCAAACATCAGTGTTTGCAAATCAATACTATGCTCTTGTTGTAACCTCGGACCAGTAAAATCATCATCACAAATGAAACAGTGCAGATGTCAGTAGAATTCTGTACATTATGGATTACAGGAATTGAATGATTTAGTTGCAGAGAATAGGTGCTGGAATTAAGACAACAAGGCAAACCATCTGATTTGTTGAAGTTTTTTTTTATTTATTTATGTCTTTATCAAAATTATGAATTACTTTAGAAGGCATCCCTCAAGGGAAAAATCAAATCAATTTTTTTTATTTCTGTCCTTCTGTTTTCATTGCCATGTAAAAATCACAAGATTCAAGATTTACCACTGATTCATTTCTAAGAATCATCCAAAAATGTGGATGTTTGATGATGGAATTTTTTTTTAAATTCGTTGAATTTCTTCATGTGCCTGTGTATCAGTTTTACTGTGACTTAGAGCACCTTTAGCTGTTTTGGCTTTCTGGTAAGTACCTCTTTATTGCAAAATACTACCTTAAAATTCACTAAATAAACAACTTCAACCTTTTAATCATTTGTTTACATACTCTAGCAGGACACATAGAACTGGTGTTCATTTGTACATATAATTTCCTTTCTTGCTTTTGTACCCTTCCCACCAAACATGGCTCCTTGGCTGAGTTTCCTGAGGCAGCTTCAGATCATAAGCAGAGCCACATCAGCTTAGCAACGTTTTCAATACAATAACAGTATTTGTTTGCTTAGGAACTTCCTTGTTAGTGCTTCAAAGTGCTTTATAAAACCTTAAATAGTACAGTCTGCTGGGGTTAAAACTTCCTTTGTTTGTTTGGGTACTTGTCCCCCCTTCCTCCCCTCTCCCCAGAGATGCAGGCTAATGAGCAAAGCGGGAAGAGGGGGCTGTGCTCAGCATCTCCCCCAGCCCTCATTAGCCACAGGGCATGTGCATTCCCATGGCACAGGTCATAACCCCAGGAAATGCCTCATAACCCCCTACTCTCCTCTAGGACCAATCCTGTATCAATTCTGTATCTATTCCTGTCTCAGTGCAGCTTATGAATACAGAATTGCAGAAAATATATTTCACTTCCAATGATCATTTGTCATCTGTAGCTGATCTAGCAAAACAGATAAGTTTGGTTCTCCCTGATTTCAGCTGATAATAATATTATGAATTCAAAAGTCAGATTGTCCAAGTCAATTTTCTGCTAAAGGGTACTTTTCTGGGAAGGGAGGGGGGAAGGCATTAAAAGGAAAGATATTCATCAGTTGCACAGAACAATATTACGAGAAAAAAACCCACTCTTATTGCCATATTAAAAATAATTTTTTTAAAAAAAGGTTTCAGTAAGGCTCCTTTAATGTGATAATTGAAGACAGGTTAGTAGACCTATTTTTCTTGCCAGGCAGAGAATTTTTGCCATCTAGATGGAGAAAAAACAGCTGGAAAACCCTGGCACTGTGACCTTGAGAGGACTCAGAAAGATGATCCAAGTGTATGATCCAAAAATGTTCTCATCACCAAACGCCATAGAGATTTGGATATCTGCAGGATAACAGCTTTTGAAACCTTTCTCTTTCCAGAGGTCAGTGGATGGGAGAGATGAAAGGTACTTTGGGTAAGAGCTAGGCAAGGACACCTGAACAGGAGAAAACATGGAGACTGAGAGAAGAAATTAAACAGAGAAAAGGAGGGACCAACTGGGAGTAGATGGGTATGTAAGTACTACGTATTTAAGTACAAACAAAGTTTATCAACTCTGTTTTTATAGTGTGTGGAGAGAATTCAGCATTTTGACATCCCTGAATAGACTTTTGGACAGATTAACCTAACTTTGTCCCAACAACTCAGAGAAAATTAGAGCCTAAAGAACTTCTTCAGAGTTAGATATCTAAAACGGGGTGAAATGAGTCTGACCTACACTCTATGAGGAATTAGATGATCTCAATGATTGCCAGATTTCTCCACACAGGCCTATCTTTATGATTTACCTACAATAGATTTTTTTCCTAAGAACCTGTTTCCTCCAGTACAATGGCAAACACTGACTGAGAAATGAATTAGGATTATGCAGGAAATGAGTGTGCTGCAAATTGGCTTCTTGCCTTATTACACATAGAAGTTCAAAGTTGTGTGGTAAATGGAAGAGAAGTGTCAAGAAAGGATGGTTTAATCATTAAGATAACTAAATGCTGTGAGAATCCAGATCTTTGCATCAGTGGGATTTTTGATGGAACCAAACAATTAAACCAAAATTTTTGTCAGTAGCCTTTACTGCACATTACTCATTTTCTGATTGTTCATCTTGGGTCATATGGGGACAGATTTTCCAAAACTGAGCACTCACTGCTGCAAATAAAGTCAGCTAGGTTTGAAAAGTGTTCTGAAAAGTCTTGTTGCTCCTGAGAGGGTGTATAGAGAATCTAAAACAAGTTTATAAACTTGACAGCACTGAAGTTATCTGAGCCTCAGCTCTCTGCTCGTAGTATATGAATAATAGGCCCATCAAACTCTCAGGGGCTGTGTGAAGTGAAAATCACCTCCTGTGTAAAGTATGTCACCTCCTGGCACCAAAGATCACAGAAATAGCTATAATGACCTTGTATTTCCTTCAGAGGTTTGCTAGTATACTCTAAACAAGATCTAGAGTCACACTGCACCAGAATAATAGAATAAAATATTTAATAATGGTTATTCACTATGTTAGACTTGGAAAAGAAAAAATATTTAGCTGACTCTCTAACTGACACACATACACAGACAAGCCAGATGGACATTACCCTTTCTGAGGTTCTTAAAAGCATAATGTTCTTTTGATTTTCTTTCAACATTAATATTTGGGTTGTATTACCTGTATGTACAAAACTTTCTGAGGTTTTGGAGGTGGGGGACTAGGGGTGTTTTTATTATTATTTATTTTTACCTAGAATTTAAGTTCCGTTAAGGACATTGGTCATAAGATGTGGATAACTTTGATCCCAAACTCACTCAGATCAACAGGAAAAATTCAAAAGCACTGAACAGATTTTGCCTACTTTGCAGCATGGCAACAGTCAGAGATATCTAAAGGAATGAGATAATTTTGGAACTGGAAGTGGAAGAACCATGTCAGCATCCAGCCCAGGTTTCCTACTGCCTGTAGGAAAGACAGAGTAAACCTCGGGCTGTGCTTGGCACTGGAGAGGTCTCTGGAAACCGAGGACTGGTTTGGACACCTCCCTTCAGGTGAGGTGCAGAGACAAGCCAGAGCAGAACAAGGTGGAGACAACATGACTGGGGCAGGAAATACTGGGACAAACTAGCATTCGAAGAAAGGTTGAGACAGCTGGTGTCGTGAATTAGTGTTCTAGTTTGTTTAAGGAGTCACTGGCAAAGGTTTTGGAAAAACATGTTTCATATAAAAGTGAAAGCGTGACAAGGCTAATTGGCAAGGTTCACTCTACTTTTTATTTGATGGTTAAAGCACATGCAGAAAAACCAAACTAAAATCTAAAATCAATCAACCTAAAACCAAAATCAACACAAAAACTATCTACAGGGAGTGGGGCAGGGTAAGGATAACATTAAAGGTAAAGGTAAGGGTGAGGTAAAGGGAAAGGTTAAGGGCAAGGGTAGGGTAGGAAAAGATAAGGACAAAAAGGAATAAGGGAGATACTCTCATTTAGGTGCAAGGTTTAGAGTAGACACCTTGCCAGATTGAGCCCTGGACTTCACCAACAGTTTAGGCCTAAATGTTTAACAGCACTTATTGGATAGCTTAAGGCAAAGAGTTTAACAAAAGATTCTATAGGATTTACTATAGCACAATAAGGATGCTGAAAACCTGATTAGAGAAAAATCAGGCAGCAGTAGACTTTATGAGAAATCGAGGCACCTAACTTTCTCACACTGGCCTGAGAAATTGTGAGGAAGAATCAAAAACAGTCCTTGAAAGGTGAAAACAGTTAAGGTGGAAAACAGTTAAGGTGGAAAACCATTAGCAGGTGGTGTTTTTCTAACTTGTTATTTACTTGGAAGAAATGGTCAAGGGGTGTTGTTCTGAGTGTCCAATAGTGTTTCTTTCTTGGAAATGTCTATAAAAGAATAGTGAAAAAATAAAGATTGGCTCTCTTTGCCTTCTGAGAATAGAGAGTGTGTCATTGTTCTACTGCTGTCCCTAATCCTACAATGACAGTACAACAATAACCCACTTACGGGCCTAACTCACAAATCTAAAGTATTTAAGAATCTAGGAGAACAAAGTTCATAGCACATTTGCTGTAACCTAGACACACTGGCATGAATACAGAAATGTGCATAAAATCTGCATAAAATACTTACCTGTGAAAAATTCCCCTCAAGCTCAGTGAAGTGCTTGTGTGAGCCTTTGCATCTTCTCAGAGGGTGAAGGACTTTGCCATGAGGAGTGAGGGAATCAGCCCAGGCTGCACTGCTATTGTTCAGTGGGGGTAGTACAGGTATAGCAAACTTGAGAGTTTTCTTCTTCTGGGAGGACCCACTCAGAGGAAGGTTGCTGGTTTCAGCCCCTCAGCAGTCCAGGAGAGTTCAAAATATCTCAGGAAGGCTCTTTATAGGGCTACACAAGAGTTGGCTTAGACATAATAGTTTTCCATCCTGACTGCAACTCAGGTGGGCAACTTGCTTTGAAAATTCAGTAACAAATTGTTATTCCACTTGAGTTACCATTCAGGCAAGAAAGACAAGTTTCCAAGGCTGTGCTCAACAGACAGCACTAGTTCCTGACAGCAGACAGTGATTCTGGTAAGACCTAGAGGACCTGAGCCCAGGTGTTGTTCATAAAGGCCAAGACATAAAGAACTTTTCTGAGATCACAGCCTGGCCCAAGGGGAGATGGAGCAGGGCACTGCACCATCATAGTTGGGTTTTAGGGTCTAACCACAGAGCTTGTAACATTCTGCAACAGAAGAGTGGAAGAATTTATTCTCACTTTGCAAGACAAAACCAGTAGGAAATACATGAACTTGAATTTAGGGAGGACCCATTTTAGATATCAGGAAGAGTATGTAATGTAAGCAAAGCTCTAATGGTGCCCATGGCACTTTGGTATCATCTATTACAGTAAGCTCTTAAGGAAAAGTTCTAAAAGTATCTCAGGATGACCAGAGGGATGGATGAAGCGAGCTATCCAAGACTTGACATATTTATCATTCACTACTTCTGTATTTTAGCTATAAATTGCCTCAGGTAAGGCAAATTAACTTATGTTAAAAGCTGCACTGTACTGATTATAATGTTTCAAGAATCTCAGATACTTACTCTGTAATGGAATTGAAGAGATATGAGAGCTATTGCATTTTGTAGTTACCTTTAGTTATTTAGGACCTTTCACCTAGAATTAAAGCTTTTGCAGGTTAGTTCAAGAAACACTTCTGAGAAATATCCCTGTCTAGCTGATTTTTAACACAAACTGCCACTAATGTAAGAAATGCTATTTATGTAGAAGCAATAATATATATTTACATGTAGACATTTATATGCACAAAATAATATATACATTTATATAAACATAACAGATTCTTTGAAAGGTATTCAGGGGCTGAGCACTAGTATGGCTTTTTGTGGTTTTAAACTGTTCCAGTCAAATACAAGTTATAAACAATATAACTATTACAGAAGGAAAAAAATCTCCTCAAAAATGCTTTCACTTTACAATGCATGCATGACATTTTATACTAAAATCTCCCTCAACAACAAGCAGTGGTTATTCAGTTTACATTCAATAATGTAGAAAAACAGCGAAAGTACAACCCAAAATCTCTTAGGAAAATGCTATTCTCTACAGTATGAGCAGAGCTTGTGTTAAGGCAGTTCTTTAGGTTCCTTTTTCACCCAAAATGAAGGAAAGCCATTGTTTGACTTCAATCTCTAGTGTTAACTGACCATGTCAGAGCACTCCTCTGAAATCAGCAGCATTTACTTGGCTGAACAAGACAGGAAAATTCAATTCTATTAAAGTTAGAAAGCAATCTGATGAAGAGAAATAAGCTACATACATGAAATGGATAGAAATTTATTTCATAAACATAAAACTGTCCTTCCAAAATACGTTTTATTATTTGATTTGTATCTTTGAACTAAGCCTATATTCATGAAGTAGCTTGTCAAGATATTGAGAGAGACTTGTATTATGTGGAAGACATTTTTAATTACCTTAAAATACTTCTGAGAAGTATACAGTGTTCACTGTTTTGTGTTTTTAGGGGAATCTCACTCTGGTTAGAAGTTAAATTTATTTCCATTGTTGCTAATTTAACGTCTTTCTTTCTCAAATCCCTGCTCAGGCAGGATCTCCTAGAACACATGGCACAGGATTGCATCCAGAGGGCTCTGGAATATCTCCAGTGAGGGAGACTCCACAGTCTCTCTGGACAATCTGTTCCGGCACATGGTCATCTGCACAGTAAAGAAGTTCTTCTTCATGTTCAGGTGAAGCTTTCTGGGCATTAGTTTCTGCCTGTAGCCTCTTTTTTCACTGAATAAGCACTTGAAAATATTCTTTCTCATTATACTATATTTCTGTCACTGCCCATTTTATTTATTAGGCATCTGCCTAATTCAAGTGAAACTGAGATAAACTAAAGTACAACATTACTAAATTCTGCATTACATAAGCTGTCTGTGAGCAATTGCAGTGAACAGACCATTGAATAAGTAAATAAACCTCAGTCAGAAGGTGAAAGAATATGTTGTCCTTGGTGAGCTGGTTCTGAAAACATGAAAGGAAAAGCTTTGATTGGTATTTGAGAGTAATCAGCTTCAAAGATAAGCCTGGTGTTTTTATTTACTTAAACAAGGTATGTCAGCAGCAGGCAGATTAAGAAAACTTTGAAAATGCTACAAGTATTTTAAGTTATGAGATCAAAATATGGTGTCTAACTTCAAACCCCTCCACCTCCAAAGAGTCTGCTTTATTTGTAGCTAATCATAAACTAATGAAGGATGACCTGAGACACCGAAGTTCACTCTACTATTAACATTACATGTGAACTAGCAGTATATCTTGGCTGTTGTGATGTGCTTATGAATGTTCTCACCAGAGCTAAAATCAGTCATCAAAAATAAAAAAAAAAAGAAAAAGAAAAAAGCCTTGCAACTAATGCTATTTAATGTTATTAGGGCCAAAGAGATAACACAGACTTGGACAACCAAAACAAAATTCACTTACCTTAATGCCAGCTGGGATTTCTCACACCCTGCATGGCATTTGGACAGCACAGTGTCTACTTGCCCAGTAAGACAGACCCAGCTGTGGGTGACCACCAGCTCCTGCTTGGGGCTGGTGAACCTGTACCATGTGTCTCCTCTGGGGCTGGAGGACACTGTGTGCTGGGAGAGCTCCACAAAGAGCTGGACGTTGTTGCTTATATCTTAAAAAAAAAAAAAATGTGGCTCACAGCTAGTAATTAGTGCTCCTAAAATGATACGAAAGTTGAAAGATGTTAGTGTTGGCTTTGAAAGAATACAATTAGTTCAGTGGTTTCCTTCAACCGTTTCTTTTTGAAGTTCTTTGCAGAAAATGCTAAGCAATTTCCTTTCTCTTTTAACATCAATAACCCTTCTTGGAAGAAGTCTTTGTTTAAATAGTTCTCTGTTGTCTGCAAACAAATCAAAGGAAAATGAAGTTAATTAACTGACTGAAAGTGTGGCTGAGAGAAGGGTGGGGATTAGCCAGTGTCGTTTCTCTGGCTGTGAAATGTTGACTGCAGGTGCTTGAGCGAGGCCTGAGCCTGCCTTGCTGCCAAGGCCGCGGTTCCAGGGTGAGCCTCGGGCCAAGCCCCAGTGACACAGCAGGCCCAAAATAAACTGTGACCTTCTCCCGTGTAACACGCTCCTTTCCATTTGGGTTACGTGAAAAGCAGTGCCTGTGGGGTTGTTTCAGCTCTTACTGGAAAGCATCAGGTGTGGAGGAGGACGACCAAATCTCACTCTCCCTAAAAATTGCACCTGTGACTCAGACCACAGGCTATCTGGATCTGCCTGCGTGAGCACCTCTCGGGAAGTAAAAACGTAACACTGGATGCAAAAATATCTTTATTAAACAATGAGCTCTTCCCACTCCTATCTTGGAAGAAGCAGCCTTTTAAAAACCAAGTTAGTTTTCTTTGCACAACCAGATCAAATGGGGTTTCCTCTGCCTTAACTGTTTAGAGGAAATCGTAAACATACTAATTCCATTAAAAAGAAATTATATACACACTGGATTCCATATTTTTGCCCTGTGGCACAGAAGCAATGCTTCAGAGGTGACACATCAGTGCTAAAAGTCCATGTGTTCATGCTGGTCAGGTAGTGGGATTTTTTGATGTTTTCAAAGAACGAGAAGATCTCACCTGGAATACAGAAGCTGAAGTGGCTTCATACATTATTCCACACCTGTAGGCTGGCTTTCTCTGAGGATGGTAAAGTTTACTTTCCCAGAAGCGTTGATAAGGGCACAATGAGAGTTGTGCCCTTTTTCTCAAAGATTAGCAGAAAAGCATTCAAAGGAAGGATCAGAAATTCAGGTCACCCTGGTATCACTGGAGGCAAGACCACAGCTGTACAGCAGTTTTTGTCGCTGCCCCTCTTCCCTGGATGTCCCTGTGATGGCTGTGACTCTCCACAGAATGGAGCCAGAGCTCAGAGCCTGCAGGACAGGACTGATAATGAGCAAATTGCACGCGGGTAAACTCCCTAAAACCTGTCCTAAAGGTGTTTGGTTACAGACTGTTCTAGCTGATGTTTTTTATGCTAAGATTGTAGGTAAGAGTTAATAGCTGTTGCTGTCAGATACTTCAGAAACACTGTGCCAGTGAGGGACGTGAGGGCAGTGCATGAGTATTGGTGACTGAAGGTGTCCCAGTGCCATACTGGAGCAGGAAGGCCAAGCACTGGGGACATGCAAGCATCTCTGTGTGTGACAGGTCTCCAAGCCATCCTCAGGGTCTGTTCCCACCATCAGCTGAGGTCCAGGTACCCGATGACAGTATCAGGAGCCTCCCCCTAACCTAGCTGCTTCCTATGAAGTGCTGCTAATCCTCTGGCAGGCAGCTGCCAGGAGGGAGAAGAAGGAAATGGAACACTTGCTGGGAGACCATTACGGGGGACCTCATCAGTGGGAGGTTTCCCTTTGTATCCACAAGCTTTGATCACACAGCTCAGATGCTGAGTAATAAATTACTGATCACTGCTGGGTCTGACAGAGTGGGGACATCTTAGATGTGTGGAAATGAGAATAAGTAAAATCCACATCAGTAATGCTTGTGAACTGCACTGTAAGGCCACTACTACATAGAGAGCATCCTACTATCTACAGGGTTGACACAATCCTGGTTGTTGGTTCAAACAAAGGAAAAAGAGAAACCCAACACTATTTGGTTTAGGTAATATCGTATGTCTGGGTTGCTTACTGAAATAGTGGGTAATGATATGCAATCCTCTGTTGTAACTGCAACATAACCAGGGAAATGTGATAATCAGTAGTGGTGTGATTTTGAAGAAAATAACTGTTTCCACTAAGAATTATGTTCCATTTTATTAAACGATGTGTTCAAGAAACACTTAGTTAATTACTTAAAGAATTAATTAAGTGAGCAAAATCAAACTTTGTACTTATTGTTAAAGGGATATTTCTGGACAGGATGCTGTATGCATTTGTCAGGCTAAAGTATAAAACCTCTTTGATTTCAGCAGAAAAGGATGTTAATTCTGTGTCTTTATTTCTGTTCAAGCAAGCCAGTGGCTTATTGTTATATTAGTGTAGCTGATCAGAAATGAACCTGGAAAGAGTAACAATTGTTAATTGGACCCTCTAATTATAATGTGGCCTGACAATAGGAGAGCACAGCATTTATGCATACAGAAACATCAATTTATTTTCCTTTTTTTTTTTTCTTTTTTTTTTTTTAATTTTCTTAATTTTCTTTTGCTTTCTTTTTCTACTTATTTTTTATAGCTGGGAAATAAGCAGGTCTTTAATCACCAAGGACTGTATGATCCCCAGGCACACTATCCAAGTAAAGAAATATACCCCAGGTCCAGTTTCACAAGCCTAGTGGGGCAGTGCATCCTCACTGGTACCACACAGAGTCCTATGGCCACAGTGAAACTGGTCCTGTGCAGCTCCTCTGTAAAACATCAGAATGAGTGGGTGTGGACTGTGCAGCAAAGCCAAATTGCAGCCAGACATCTCAGAAATACAGCTTCTCAAAACCCTTACCTCCCCTTTTTCTTCTGCTAAAGAAAAGTCCTGGGGAAAAAACAGAATCAGTATTGGAGTAAAAAAGACAAATAATGTAGAAATGGATGTTGTGCTGCCTTGGCTCCTGAGCTGCCTTGGCTACTGTTTCACAGAGTACAGCTTGGCAAGGCTCCTCAACAGAATTAGCTTCAGCAGGAAAATCCAATGAAGGATTGATTTATAACTGTTGGTTGAAGGAGCATCTGCCAGTTGTTGTCTCTATAACGTAAATGTTCATAATGTAATGTGACTTATTTTGAAGCCGGGAAAGCTTGTGTGTCCATTGAATACAGATATAATTCAGACAAGCCCAACTCTCTCAACTTTCTCACAGGGCTTGATTGTAAAATTCATCTTGGTTTTAAACTGGAGTCCCTCGAGATCAGGTATGTAATATTTAAATGTACTAAACTGCTTTGTAAGAAAAAAAATATTGCCCCTCAGATTGCAGACCCAAATTTTCATTAGGGTGGGTATGAAAGGATGGGGACAGCTGTTTACCAGATCTTATTTTTTTTTCATGCCAAATGAGAATAACAGATTTCAGCATCAGAGATCAAATTTCCTGAAATTCCAAATTAGATAAAGAAAGTTTAGAAACTAAGAACTCACAAAGCTTTTCCCTTCTGAAAGCTTGTTGGACTTTTGCACAGTGAAAAAACACTATCACAGTTTAGGACAGGAGACAGATGCCATGTTATATCCATCAAACATAAAGGGGAGAAAATTGACTTTGTTATTTGAAATCTAATCTCTGAGAGAGCTTCACCAGAGCATTGCTGTTAAAATCACTGCTTCTACATGAATGTTGTCCCATTTTTTTATTTTTTAAAGATGTGCTCAGCATCTATGATGAAAATTAAACTGAAAACAATGTTATCCTCATCACATTCCCTGACCATGTAGTCAAGGCTGATTCAGATGAGCAAACCACCTAATGAATCATCAGATTTTTTTTCCTGCACTCCCTTGGCAGGCTATGTTACCTTTAATTCCAGTTTTTCCTACAAAATAGTTCTTCTACATATAAGAGAGGCTGAGATAATAATTCAGTGTTGGGATTCATTTCATTAAATTTGAGCTGGTCAACACGGATTTCTTTAAGCCAACAGAGATCTAGAAAATATAGTCAATAAGAATTAAGGCTAAATTGATCTCCCCATGAGGTATGCAGTTACGCCAGGTCAGATGGATTGCTCCCTAAAAGAGAAAAGCATATTCCTCTCAATTGCTTGCAACCCCAGAGGAGCAGCTGAGCTGGAGATGCTGAATTCTACGCCTCTGCAGTTATCTGGGGTGAGGAGCCTTCACAGTGTCAGATTTGCAGTACGTCTGTCACATCTCCCTTTACTCTCAGGGTTTAGAAACATTCTGTTAGAACTGAATACCTCTGAAATCAAAAGTAATTTCTGGAATTTTACATCCAGAGGCTGGACCTCTTTTTGTAGAATACTTCCACAGCTGAAATTTCTTTGATAATTTAATCAAATATTTTAGCTAAGTCTCTTGCTTTCCATTTTTTATTAAAGTTTGTAAGAGATCTCTGTAAGAGTCTAGTCAAATGTGATACTTTATATATTCTTCTTCTGTAATCTCCAAGTCAGAAGATCTTAGTACAATTTTTTGAGAATATCTTGTACTTATCCCTATTTTACTTGGACATGCCTGCATATTTGAAGATACATAAGTATATACAGAAATAGAGAATAATAGAACAGACACCAAACTGTGGACTATCTAGAGATATAAACTCTGAATTGTAAATGTGTATATATAGTTACACAAAAGAGCTATTAATTCTTTTATTATTTTCAAAACAATGTCAGAGCATACAAGACAGGTTGGGTAGGGTATGGTGTCAGAAAATAAAATATAAGGAAACCCACCAAATTACAGGTGAGTAGAAAAACTTTACTAACAATAGAAGAAGGCAATCTTGGGAGTTACAGTCTCTTCATCAGTCTATGGGAAAACAGAACAAAGAGATCAGAAAATGTATACTTAAAGGATGGTGATTCAGAGCTCATAAGGAAATATGTTATTGTAGTATGAGTAAAAGGTCTATGGGAAATATTTTCCTTGGGAGACCAGGAAATGGCTGAAAAAACTAAGCCACAGGGTGCATTAAAGTGAAATGTTTCCCTGGGTCACCATTCCTTTTACAGAAGGAAAGAGGAATCTATTAAGTCAGGAATGGACAGTAAGATCAAGGGAAATTAATGAGCTGGAAGAGAGACTTTTAGAGCTGGAGTAATGCTCAGACCTGTGGGCTGCCCTGAAATAAGATTCTGTTTTCCTGAAAACCAGTGATAACTTCATGCAGCTGCTCATTAGATAGTGCAGATAGCAGAGGAGAAATTGAAACCCTGGATGTGCTAGATTAACGTTTTCCCTCTATTTCCTCCATTTATTTTCCAGGTGACATACTGTTTCCCTATTATGTCTTATTTATTCCCCCTCCAACTCTATTACCCTCAGTGGATCAACAACAGAAATGACTGTGGCCCATTGACTATGGAATCTTATTTGTTATTGACTGTTTTCTTTAGGATGATTTGATTGACAGAAATTAATGCAGTAGATGTGTATTGCAATTTGTAATGGGACATTTTATCTATTTAAATCCAGTAGCCTTTCTTCCAGAGTGTCCATTTGTAATGCTGCTTATTGAGATCTTTGAATCTTTATTGTATCAAATAGCAGTTATTTGTAGGGGCAGCTAAGAGCTGGGGAGGATTAGTGCACAATGCTACCACACTTAAATATCTGTCTGTTTTCATCTTGTTCTCAGTCACCACTGGGTATGAATTTGGCCATCTTACCCTGGTACATATTTACAAAACTCAAGGAAGTGCCATGGAATTTGATGCAGTTATCAGTCTCACTTCAAAGGGGTACCAGAACTGAAATGATAGAAATCTCATGGACCAGGATTGAGGTACTTTGCAGGATTATGTCAGATGTTTAACACTGAGCTCCACTACATTTTTTTTTTTATTCTTTCTTTCTTTCTCAAGATCTAAACTTCTTCATCATAAATATTAAATATATATTACATGTAAAGAATATGGGAAAGGGATGTAAAAGGGATAACATTTGGCTGTTTTTAGCAGGACCCGCAATACAAATCACTGCTTTAAAAAGCTACAGATATTGTATTAGCTCATATTTGAAGTGCAGGAAAATCACTACTCCCTAGTTTGATGCTTTGTGAATTGAAGGATAAGACTTTCTTGGGTATTGAATCAGGGCAATGCATGTTGGTGGTGTGGGGGTACATAGAGTAGAAGTCAGATTGTCTCAGGTAGATATGGCCCAAAGTTTGGCCACAGATGATCACTTGTTTCCACAGCCAGCTTAACTATTTCAGGAAAAGTGGACAGGATCCAGGTTGAATGCAGACAGATGTCAGGAGAGAGAGGCAGTGCAATGGGGCAGCTGCTCTGTCCTCCCCTGGCACAGATCCTGTGCTCTTCCTAGAGGTGCTGCAGGTCTGGGGCAAGAGGGGAAGACAAACCCTACCTGCAGCTGAGAAATCTGAAAAATCTGCAAAAACACCGTGCTAATGGTAACCTGCTGCTCAGAATTGTCTCTTCTCCTAAACTCCACACTGCCCATCCTGCTGCTGAGGCAGCTGGGAGCCCATCCCAGCTCTCTGCTGCATGGGCAGGCAAGTGCTGCACGACAGAAACCCTGGGTGCACCACAGAGCTGTGGAATAACTGCTGTGCACTAACAGTGATCAGCAGCTGCTGACACTGGCCACGATGGACATCAGACCAAAATGTTGTTCTGGTTTGATCTCAATGATAGCAGTTGAATTCTTCTGGTTTTCTCACCAAAACAAGAAAAGAAAGAAAAACAAATCTGAATTGATTTTTTTCTTTGATGAAAACCAAAATGTGTTTGATTTCAGCAAGGGTTTGTTTTCTCCATTTCCCTTCTTTTTCTCTCTGTTTGATTAACTTCCATTAAACTTTTGGATAAAATATTTAAAACAGAGATTTTTTTTTCCACCAAATAAAATTGTCTGATTTCCTACAGTGGGTTTTTAATTTCTTTTTCTTTTTCATTCAATATGCTATCTAAAAAGGACCTAAAATCTCAGATTATTTTTCCTCAAAAAAATCCCATAATTTTTTTTGGCTTAGCATTTGGAAGCACTATATTTTATTCTACATACAAGAACTGAATGTAGTTCTCAAAAAGCAACAGCACACATACTCAAAACACATTCCTTTTGCAGGTGTAATACCTTTGGATAGCATTGCTCAGATACCACCAGTCCTCCTCTCCTTTCCTATATCAGCCTCAGAGGACATAGAAGTAAGAATAAAGAAATTTATGACTATTTCAAACTGTATTAGGGCAGCTATCCTCCTTCACTTTACTAAAAATCTTTCTGCAACCAGGGATCCAACAGAATTTCTTCACATGTTTTCTTAATTAGGGTTTAAGTGACTAGAGGATCTTTGTTATTTTTCTTCCTGGAAATGTCTCACCAGTAGTAAACTAGTGGTAAATTGTACAGCCCACTTACATTATGCATAGAAATACAAAACACTAATGTCATTAAATGTTTGTCACTAGCAGCTATATTTTAACCTATGTTGATGTTATTAAAAAAAAAAATATAGCATCATCACCCTCATGAAGCAGTTAGGAAGAAGGAGTTTCATGTGTCTGAAACACTTAACACAAGCAGAAAAGACTATTTAGTTTTAATATGTTAATGTAATAAAGAATATATGACATTGAATGACAGGCAACAAAAATTCTGTTTTAGGAAGATGTAAGAGTGGGTCTTTTTCCAGATATCCACATTAAAGAAGCCTGGATTTCAAGAAGCCAAAGGCATCCATGCTTATGTAAACTATGGAGAAAACACCCTTCTAAATTGTTTTGAGTGTGACTGTTTTTCATTTAATAAAGCAAAAACTAATAAAGTACAAATAAGACTTAACCTTACACCTCTCAATTTGAAGTCACTTGCTCTTACTTCTCTTAGCATGAATTTCCAAGTGGCAGACACAAAATTTGGTGTCTAGAAGATGAAGGGAGATTAAGGTAGACAAAAAAAAAAATAAAGAAACACCATGTTTCCACAGTGGTGAAAAATATATTGAGTATCACCCCTCCATGGAGGAATTAAATATTCCACCATATTCTTTGCTCACAAAAGTATTACTCCACTTTCTACAATATGGATGTCATCTTGTGGGATGCTGTGCCTGGGGCATGCTGTGGATGTGGAGAATGGGATGGGGCCTTTGCTCAGCCTTTGCCCTCCTGCTCAGCCTGTGCCCTGGGCGTTGTCCACTTGGGATGGTGTCTGCATCACTGGAACCTCTGTCCTCACAGAGCCCCCACTGCCTGCAGTGATGGGAGCATTCCCAAGGGAAGTGTCATTCTCTGTGCTGTACAAAGAGCACACTCACCTCACAGATGAAGTGTTTTATGCTCTCCTCTCACCAGGAAAAGCTATGACTCCAGTCAGCTGTACAGTGCTGAGGAAATGCTTCTTTGGGGGAAAGACCCAGCATGTTAGCCTGCTCCCCTCATTCCTGTGATGTGCAGGCAGGACAGGCTTTCTTTGCCATCTTTCATAGGATTTTAAGGTTTTGTGCCTGGTAGAAAGCCAAAGCCTAAATCCCAGGTTAATCTTGTTATCTGGTACATAATGTAATGCTTGCTTTGCAGAATTCACCTCTGTGCTTTCTCCATATGTGAATAATTCCAAAGGTTTGAAATAATATCTGGAAGGATAATAACAATTCTTGTTGAATTGACCTTCTTCTCCTAAATTGCACTTCCTTTTAGTGTCCCCTATCTGTTCTGGGCAGAAAGATTGACTTTCTAAACTCTGCTAAAATAAACTTATGGGATAAGATGCATAGGTAGAGCAACATAATAGCAGGTAAGAAAAGAAATCCAAATAAAATAATAATGAGCTAGTAGCAATTTTAATCCATAAACCTTGAAATAATTTTGCTTCAGCATTTCAATAAAAATTCCAAGATAGACTAGATGCTTCCTTGGTTTTCAGTGATGGTTTTATGTGAACCAGAATTCACTGTAGGAATTATCTCCCTTCAAACACCTCCCATGGAATTTTAGTGGAGTATAAGTGCAGGTGGAGCAGCAGGTTAAGAGCTGGGGGGTAGACTGCAGGAGATCTGTTGTTACTGCAAGGAGGTCAAGTGCATCATTTAGTGGGGAGCAGATATCTATTTTTAAGCACCTAAGGGCCACAAACAGAAACTTAGTTCCATTGTATAGTCAGTGGCAAAATACAGACTCCTACATTAGATGTTCTTGTTTAAAATCTGAAGGACTTGACCTCTATAGAGTGAGTTAATATTTCCCTGGTCCCATTCTTCTACTGAATTGTGTAAGTTTGTCTTGGATTGAATACAAAAAAAATTGCCTTCATGACCACTGAAAATATGTATGGGATCAAAACCCACTTTCCTTTTTTTCTTCAAAATAAGCAATACACTACAGACAAGCACAGTCAACCCAAAGATACTTTCAATAGATGATTCTGAATTATCCACTCCTTTTCTCTCCCTGAGAACAGCGGGAAATCAATGATAATTGCAAAATGCCTAGTTTTTTAGTGAGCAGAGAGAACCATAAGGACATACAAAAGTGAAATAAATATTTTCCTATTGTGTTTTCTACTGCACAACTGAAAAATCTAACAGAGGTCTGCTATGCAGAGCAACACATGCCAGCATGGTGGAGGACAGCTGAAAGAAAAAATGCATTTTGTGAATTGTAATAACAGTGGACAGGTGTATGAGAGATTTCTGAACTCAGGAACATGTTCCTGAAACTTGGCACGGGTTGCTGTTTGCTCCTGGGCTGGCATCCAGCAGAGAGTGAGAGGAAGCGAAACTGCTGCCATTAGTTTCGCAGTGTGCACAATCTGAGATTCACCAGAAACCCAGGTATACCAGAGAAACATTTATAAATCACACCAGAGCAGCTGTCAGGCAAGAGATTATGATCACACAATGTTTGGTGTAATATATGGGATCCTAAAGAAAAAGATGGAGAAGGTCAAATTCACACTCAGGACAGGGAAAGGGAAAACTTAAACATCACCAAAACTGCTAAAAAATCAGGTTTACTTCCTGTGATATACTTAATAGCAGTTAATTATTTACTTAAGTCTATATTATTTGACACTAAGGGCAGAGGTTGAGTATCTTGTGGGTTAAACACTGTGGTATCCTCAACGTGTAGCAGAGAGAGGCATGTACCCCCAGAGTTCAGATCTGCCTCAGTCCTACTGAATAAAGAGGGAGCCATATGATTACTGCAGATAGACCAGGTGGAAGCCATGTAAACACAACACCAAAACTGATGTAATATCTGAGTGAATAGAATAGGAAAACACCATTATGCAAAAAATCATAAATGCAAAAAAACAATGGCACAGAAAGTCATTTTTTTGTGTCTGTAGTACTTCTTAGAGCCTGAGTATCCCCAGGCTGGATTACATCTCCTTTTGAAAGGCAGTTTTTGTTGACATTATTAACATTTGTTATATTTAAAATCTGTCTCAACAGACTATAGAAATTAATTTATTTCACCTACTATTTTTAGACATCTACAGTTTAGATCTTTCAGGGGTCAAGCGAATTTCACTCAAGGCATCTGTCTGTCTTAGAAGGAGATTTCAGTCATGGTGCTTTTAAACTATGCATTTATATTTAAAAATAGATTTTTCTGGTTAAATAATCTGAACAAAGGTTTTCCTGAGGCTTTTATCAGTAACTCCAGGATGTATCCTAACCTTTGAGTATTCAAAACTGAACTTTCTGTAACTACTGTGATCTTACAAAAAATTATCAAATTGCACAGGGTCATTTTTCTTCTAATACCATAAGAAAAGTATTTTTTGGATGAGGTTAAAAATCTTTTCCATCTCATAAAAAAATAAATCAGCAGATTAAAAAAAAATAATGTATTATCATATACGCTATTCATTGAAACCTAAACAAAAATGGTCCTGCTTGTTTTCTCATATGCACATATACATTTCTCATAAACATATCCTCATATGCTTATGTCTCTCAGGGTAAATCTAGAAATGCTAATATTTGAAGAGTAGTATGGAAATGAGCACAAAGGATGCCTTGGGTACAGGCAAAGGTTGGCTGCAGAAATCAAAATGAAAGGAGAGATTTAATGTCCCAAGCAAGAAGATATTTAAACATACTTTGAATTTTGAATGCCCAAAGGAATTAAAGATGTGCTAATGTTAAACACATGCCTAAGTATCCTTTCTGACTGTCAGCATTTTCTTGAACTGAACATGAGCCCATGTCTGGAAGCAAGAAAGTGTCAAAGGTCAAAATAAAATAAAAAATAATGACAATAAATACATAAGTAATGCACATGTTTTATTCTCTTTATCTCAGAACACATAAAGTTTTCTGGTGTCATATCACACATTTAAAGAAGAAACACTGGTAGAAAAGAAGTCATCCTAAACCACAACATGAAAATCTATACTGATGATATAAATTTTGAAGGATCTGTCCAAATAAATCAGGAAGACAGAGGATTACACAGCTCTAATCTGTATGAAGTTATTGTGTAAGTCCACCTTAGAAGGCAGTAACAACAACCTGGAGAATGGGATTGTTGTGGGAAAAAAACTAAATAAAATAAAATGTCCAAGGTGCAGCAAAGCCTTTGTCATTAATAAACACTAGGACAAGATCCAACTGCAGACTTCTTTGTTAATCTTTGCTTCATTCTCTATAATATTAATTATCTGCATTTGATTGGCAGTCATCTATTCCCAGTTTGGACAGTTTCCCCATTAGTGTACCAGGCACATGAGTTGTACAGGACTTATCAGGCAAAACAGTGACTACATTAGACTGGACTGGAACAGAGTCCTGGCTGCAAAAGTCAAATATCACAGGAATTTGTGGGTGGAATGTGTTTTCCCAGATTTTTCAAGCTCTTGGAAACAAATGTAGGAAAAAAAAAAAAAAAACACCCCAAAAAAAGCCCCAAACCAAAAAACCCAACGAAATTCCAGTGCTTTCATTTGAAAAGTTCTTGTTTTTTCACCTGTGAGCATTCCATTACCAAGACATTAGCACAAGGCTTCTTTTGCCTTCTTGCCCATATAAGAATGTGTCCCAAGAATTACTAATTATGAAAGTACCAGTCCCATAGTCATGAAGCATAATCTCTAATCTTCCACTGCCTTCTGGCTCACAAATATATGGATATCTGTACATATACACACATGCACACCCATATACAAATATATACATACAGTGATTGCAATTTTTATCTATTTGGCTCCAGGAAAAAAAAAAATACGCCAGCAAACCTGGCGTAAAAAAGTAATCATGAATAGAAAACTCTTTGAATGAGTGAAAATTAAACCTTGGCATTACATGGTGATGATATTCATATTTGAGAAAGAAAAAGAAGAAATGTGTAGCTTTGAAATCTGTAGTAAGGCCATGCACACATGGACAGAGAGATGCGGCTTGAGGCACAAACCTGGAGCAAATCACACCATGACAGCAGCATACAAAGGACCAGGCAGTGCATTTGAAAACATGAAAAAGAAACATGCTGTGTCTGAAAAAGTAAATGTTTGAAAGTACAACAAATGTAGCTGTGATTCATTTGTGTAAGTTTGTAGCTAGAAGGACTAATTTGTTCCTAGGAATGTTTCTTATGGTCACAGTTTGATATCCAAAGCTTAACACTGTGGTGTACAGCTCTTCCTATGGAGACAGACTCCTGGATCTTCTTCTGTAAACATTGCAGTTTTGTCTTCCATGGGATACAACACAAAGAGAGTGTTTTAATCTTGTTGGTAATAAATGGGCAATGTTTGCCCCAGAGATTGTGTGTAGAACCAGCAATTCAAACTGGTCTGCTATCTCTTTAACTGTCCAGTCTGTAAGTACTGTTGCTTTGGAATGACATTATACCACTGTCAGGTTGAGTAGAATAGTAAATACCACCCTAAATGGCATTAAATTGGCATTAAATAGACCCTTCCTGCCATAAAAATAACCAAATGAGTTTTACTGTATCTAGTTAGAGCATATGAACAGTGTCACCTGTCTAATGGGGATAAAGGGAAAATGATTTAGACACTTTGCTGTTTCCTAGTGCTTTCTCCTGGTTTGACCAATCTATTCCAACCATGTTATTCTTGGCAATTTCTGTGCTGTTTTATTCAGTGCTTCAAAGAAATGTGTGGGGGGCACATGTCAAGAGGAGAGGAGTGGAAAGTTGCAGCAGCCATCATGCACCGAGCCAATGCCTTCCAGAAACATATTGCTGTTTCTGGAAGTGGCTTTTTCTGCCTTGAGGTAAATTATTTAAAGACTAATTGTTTGACAACAGATCTCAATGAACCTGGCAGTTTCCCTGCATTGGATCAGACCCATAAATCTCTACTTTAGCCTTCTGTTTCTTAAAGGGATGACTAAAAATCTATTTAGAAAGTTGCATGGAACTGAGCAATTAGGAGATATCCCACTCACAGATAAATACATGGCTTTCTATCAAGAGTGCTTGAAAGCTGAACTAGAGTAGATTAATTCAGCTAAGTGACTGCATGGTGGGAGGAGGAGTCATGGACACATTTTGGAAACTCAGATTTACATAGAGACCCCTACATGAACCAGTCATGCTGACATACCATTCAATAGAAAATTCACTGTTAGGCATCTATCTCTGCATTCACTAGCCAAATTTAACTTATTTTGTCAGATGTGGACAGAGCACAGCCGAACATAAATAGTGGAAATAAGCAGGTAAAGAGCTAAGAAGGAAATCCAGCCAGATACTAAAGATACAAAATGACCAACTGCATGGTTTACACAGAACTGCATATTTGAGGTCTGTTTGTTCTCAGACAAGAGTAATGTAATTTCTCTCCACTGTGAAGTAAAGTGGATACAGCTGAGATATCTGCTGCTATAAAATCACAGGTGGTACTCACCTGCCAGAAAGAGCATCAAAGCTCTCTCTGTATCTTTATCCAGTGAAATTCTCTTCAAGCTGACTTAGGATCTTCTAGAACTAATGAACTTTAGTGATTGTGAAAGTTATGTCCCTTTTCTTGATGGCTCTCCCTGTCAGATTTTAACATTGATGTTTTTGTCTCTAAGGGAGGAGAACTAGTATTTGCTGATGACTTCAAACTACATCCCAAGTGAAGGAAGAGCAGATGTATTTTCTGAGATTCAATGAAACTTTTAAAATGCTTAAACTGATAAAAATTGGTATCTCCAAGGTACATCCATATGAGTTTTGAAGAAAAATGTCATATACATCAAATGATATCTGTAGTGGCAGAATTCATTTCAGAGGTACTAAGATAAAACCAAAATTATCAGCATAAAAATGTATTTGATGAATGTTTGAAAGAAATAAAGACTTTTTTCTCTGTTATAACAATGAAATGTAATATAATTTGCAAACATGATCTTTTTTTTTTTCATATCTGTTTCTAAGGGTCCTTCATACAGATACTGAGCTCTCATGCTGACTCACCCTCTTATCAAGCAGATGGATCTGTTCACTTCCAGGAATGTGAGAGAATTAGGTTGTTTCTGAGAACCAGATGGATAAAAAGACAGAAACAACAGCAAAGGACAAAGCTGGTGTTGCACTTTACAGCTTCTTTTCTGTTTCCAAGACAGCATAAATGGCAAATCCAAGGAAAGGGGCAACTTTAGCAGAGATTCAGCAAGGGCATCAGGTGAGAAAATCCCTTCTCAGTTCCATGGCTGCTCATGTGCACATGCCTCAGACAGGCTGTGCTTCACTCACCTACAGTTTGTTCAGCTGGTAGAATTCCTTACTTGTCCACAAGTGGGGATTTGCCTGGAGGTTCTTCTGGATATGCTTATACTCTTGCCAAGTAAGCTCACAGAATTAAGATGAGCATTAGCAGAATTTCTCCCATGCTAGCAGTTCATCTTCTCATTTCCCCCATATGGTAATCTGGTATCTGCACAGCTTTCCTGATCCAACTGCTAAGTTTTGTTTGCCAGCATATGTGTGTTGGACTGTGAGAAGGGATTTCTCCATACTAGACTAATAGCCCTGAAGTAAAAGAGTTCTGCAGGCATTTCATGTTGCTATGAAGAAGACTGATCAATTACAGCTCTCCCTCTTTGAAAAACTTCACAGAGACAGAAATTTGTTATGAGAAATAATGGAAAGAGTCAAAGCTGATTTCTGAATTCCAAAAGACAACACAAATCTGTTCACTACTTAGTAACATGACCTTATGTAAATATTTTTTCTTACTGCATGGTTTTGTTTGTTGGTTTTTTTTGTTGTTTGAAGTTTTTTAAAATATATTTACTATTCTCAATAAAACATTTTTTTTCTGCATGGTGTCTATTCAGCATGTGCTTTTTACATAATCCGGCCTCTACAAACCTTGCAATGGATGGAACCAAGTTGAATAACTTCCTCAGAAAATTGATGGAATATTTTATGAGAGCTTTTCACTGCAGTGGAAGCCTGGTGTGCTCCAGAGTGCAGCAACTGGCACATGTAAATGGCAAAGCTTAAGAAGGATTACCAGCTGCTAATTTTATGAAAGTCCACTGGCACGAAGAGCAGTGCTGCTATCACGAGACTTCAAGGATAGCAGCAAACTGAAATGAAGCACTCATTCCTTTTTAGCAGCAAAAAAATTGTGATTAAAATGTTTTAAGTTGATGGGAAAATGAGGGGAAATGGTTTAATGTTTAGAGCTGAAAACTACTGCTTGAAAAGCAATGTTTCTGAAGAAATTCAGGTATTGATCAGGTACAAATGCTTTGGGCAGTCATTTGCTAAGGGCTTACGGCAAAGCAGAAGTAAAATTTCTTTTAAACTGATGGACAAATTTTAGTGCTATAAAGACATTGATAAGAGAATATGCTTTCCCAGAATTCTTCTGATGGCAGGAGGACTTTATTTTTGAGTTTTTGCCCTAGGGCAGTTGTTTCATTTTTGTTGCTTTCAACAGAATTGTTCATGTGAGTCTGGGTTATTCACATGCCTTGGAGTTATTGGTCTCACCCAGACTTTGCAATCAGAGACACAGATCCTGATACAGTTGACTGCTCACAGAAGTGTGAATCTGAAAATACATGAGAGCATCAAGGTATTTTACACTATGCAGAGGATCTTCTGATATATTTACACAGCTAAAAATTGAAATTGATGCTCATTAATATTTTCCTGAGAGACACTTACTCTTGTGTTTCAGAAAATCACACTAAGTACCATTCTGCCCCTTTGAATATTCTGACATGCTGAACCAAAGCTTAAAGTCAAGCAGATATGTAAGTATTTTAAGGAATAGGTATGGTTTTTAGTTCACTTCTGTTGGAAAGGGGTGAAAAATGCTATCTATCTTCTAAGGAACGCAAATGGGAATAAAGGTGCACAGGTTACACCATTTAAATGCATATGACATGGGTAATAATAATAATAATAATAATAATAATAATAATTTATCTAATTTTATGTAGTTCTCTATACAATGGTATTTGTGGCTGTGTTAAATTTTTTATTTTATTAATTATACTTACACTTTGCTAACAGTGGGTAGATGTATAAATAACTAAAACTAGCTGCCTGGGAGAAATTTGTAGAACAATATCCAGCAGAGGAGAGGACATTTTGCATCGCTGACTAAGAAAGGAAAGAAAATTTGCACACTAGGCCCAATTTCACATATTCTGAAGGAATATCTTTTTTTACCAACTTCAAAGTTCCTTTTTTAATGTCAGTTGTCAAGAAAAACCCATATTATAATGACAGTAAATCACTGTTGTGTTTAAGAACTCTCCCTTCTTGATTACTTAAAAATGCAATTTTACATACATAAAAGTTTTATGTACTTAAATTTTATGTATGTAAATTACATAGAAAAAAATTTGCACATGTAAAAAAACAACAACAACGACAAAATAACAGCAACAAAAAAGAAACAATCAAAAAAATCCCAGGATGGCACAACTCTCAACACACATTTTTATAAAAATGTAAGAGTTTGTTGTTGTTGTTTGGTTGGTTTTGGTTTTTATTCTGGATCTAAAATGGTGTTTCTAATCTGCTGAAATATTTGGAGTTTACTTTTTGCAAAGCAGGTCCAAGAATCATATTGAAATTCAGGTAGAACCTAAGTTTTAATATCACAGTTTTCTCTATTTTATTGATTTTTTAATGTTTTTCTCATGCTAGAGAGAAATTAGAATAAATTCTGACAATTCACTTAGTTTTCAAAAGACAAGATCTTGTTTCAAGTTTCTCTGTATTTTTAGTTTACTCATCACAGTGCCTGATTTTCTAACTAAGGTTACATCTGTCAGTCTGGAAGTTCTCCTAGAATTCAAAATTAGTTTGATAATTTATGTGTTGCCAGCACTTTAGGTTGACATCCCAGAAGCTTTGTTGCATTACCAGATTTGAAGAGGTCTCTCACCTTTCCCATTTCTGCAGTGTGTGTGAAATTGATGCAGATATAGATTTTGAGGAACAGGGTGTCCACCAGTTGGATTGCCATCTTCCTGGTACCTAAAAAAAAAGTCTTTCTGAACCATGATTCCTCTTCTTGTGTATAATAAAACGAGGAAAAAGAGAGAAATATCATCCTAGGATTATGTGAGTCTAAGCTCCTGGAGATGAATCAATTCCTACAACCACCCAATTTTAAATGCAAACAAATGTGCTACAAAATATTATATGAAGAGTTCATATAACTAAACTTTGTTGGTGTGATCTCAAGGTAGATCTAAAACAGTAACACAGGCTTGACCAGCTGTTGTTGACAGTTTCCTATTTAGTCTTATCTCTGTCTCCTTATACATGCAATTTTTGTGCAACTTAATCAGTAGGTATTGAAACCATTCAATATTCAATATATCCATTGCCATCTATATCTTATTGGTCATTTCTTTAAAGTTTATTTAAATGTTTTCCAAACTAACAATAATACTCAATTAATCATTACACAGGCCAATCATCTCAGTTCATGAAAATTAAAGCATGAATTTCAGAGCACTGCAAGCATGGCAGGCAGAACTAACCATGATCAAAAAACAGCCTTTCTCCTAGAATTTTCAAATATTCCTAGTTAATTCTGTTCACAAAATACTGAGCAACAGAAAGCAAGAGAGAACAAAAAGGTTATTTACATCTCAATCACAAACCCCTTCATTAACTCTTTTTCATTGCCAGTAATTTTGCTTTTAGCCATTATTGGCATTTGAGCATTTGCCTGAGTCTAGTCTGCTGTCCCTTTGTTTCAAAAGGATTTGAACTACCAAACTTTCCTTGTGAAGCAGATAGATTATAATGGTCACTCATGATACACAGAAACAGGTAATGTGTCTGTTCATTTCTGAGGTATTTTAGAAGATTTATGCATATAAAATGGGAATTATGAATGGTAAATAAAACCATAAAAAGCACAGATAAAAACTGTCATAAATCCAAAAATATTTCACCTAAATCTACATCCTTAATCAGTTCAGAAGCTTCTTCCTCTCCCCTCCCATACTACCTCTCTATATTTTTTTTCCCCAGGATTTAAACAGGTAACCATAAAATCTTACTGAAATAACAAGTTCTCCTTAGTTTTGATGCTTACAAACAATGCAAGTCTCATGACAAAATTTTTGTTTATTAACTATTTTCTATTTTACTTGAAATTTTTAAGAAGTAAAGTAGAGGGGCAGCATAGCATTTCAGATGAATGCTAGAACACTTTTGCTACATGGCTGAAAAGCATCTTGAGAGAACCTATTTGAAATTTAACCTCTGTGGGGGTGCCACACAAACGTTGCTCTGAACCATAGAAGGTATAATATACTGTATAAAATGGATGATTCATATTTTCTTCTTTTTTCTTCCAAGTCCAGAATCACTCCATCTCACTTCTTATCTGCTCATATTTAAGTCTAGTATCTTGCCAGGCAGCTGTCACTTCTCACAGCTGCTTTGAGAGGGCTGTGTCAGTGTGGGACTGGGCACAAGCACGCTGTGATTTATAGCAGCAGCAGCCTGCTGGCAGAATTCATCTGACTTAACTCGCACCATCTAAAAGGACGGGCCCTTTTCCAGCCTTGCCTTCCAGGAGCCCGTATTGTCTTTGGAGAGAAGTTGACATCTCCAGAAAGTGATGTATCTACTGCCAGAATGGGTGTTATATAACCTACTCCTTTTCTTTCAGCAGCAATGAGAACGCGGGCAGTTGCTTAAACCGTAACGTCACTTTCACGTGGCTGAAGCCTGAGGGAATGGACAGAGACTTTTCTCTTATTCAAATAGTCAAGAGAATGTACTAATCATTCCCAGTCAGAAGTGAGTCTTTACTGGATAATTTTTGGATTAATATATCAATTCACAGTCTACTTAAACTGTAATCATTACAAGCCCTCACAATGCATGGTCATAGAGAAGGAAGTAATGCTGCCTTCGGCTGTGAGCAGACCAGAGCTCTTTCTCTTAAAGAGGAACTGGGAATTTTGTTGTCTTTTCCATAAACTCAAGCAGCAATACAGCTCATGAGGCCCTTCCATCTTCTTGATTGATGAGCAAAACAGTGTTTCAGCTGTATTGATCTCCTTTATCCGCTAAATATGAGGATGTGGATCAGGGGAAGGTTGTAGGGGAACAGCAGAGTGAGGAAGGAACAGGACCTGCTTTGTATGATGGACAGTGAGGGAATGAAGCCAGAAACTCTTACATGTTTATTGTTCACCAGTCCTTATTGCAAAATATGGAACAAAAAGGAAACCAAATTCTATTATATAGTGTGCAGAGAATACTGAGGCAGGTAGCAACTAGGTGTTTTGCTTATTTTGAAGGTTCAGGACAGGTATTTTTACTGAGTGAGTACAATGCACACAGAGAATCCGAGCCAAATCTAGGAGCTGATCATGAGTCTCTTGGCTTCAGGAGGCTTTGGAGCTGTTTCTTAGAGCTTAAGTCACTCCTGTTTATCCCTGCAGTGCTCAGGAGGACAAAGAGAGAGCTGTGAGACCTGCACAATGCTCTCCTTGTACAGCAGAGACAGGTAGGTCCCAGTTAATTATTTCTGTCTTGCCCTGACACATCAAAACAGTCTGTTACAAGTTCGTCCTTCCCTTTCCCACACCCTTAAAAAAAAATCTACTGCTGCTCTTTATTTGAAAGGCTCAAGGATGGCATTTCAAGAGTGGTTACTGTCCAGTGGTCACCTGTGACAGCTTGTAGACTGCTGTTATTTGCAATTTAAGCCCATCAACAATATTTTATGACTGCATCTGCAGGTACTGTCAGCTGAAGAATATTTAATTCCTTGACTCACAAACTTGACAACAAATACTCGTTCATGGGCCCCATTACTCTTCTAGTGGAGCTTGCAGCTTGCTTATTTTTCATTTGTTCTGCTGTTTGAAATCTGGGTTTACTGTAAAATGTTCAGTGTTCATGAGCAATAAAGTCATAAAATAATTTTAAAGGGTGATAAACAAACTAAAATCTTGTCTAGCACACTGGTTATTTAAGAGAGGGAAATATGCTTCATTTCCTCTCAAAGAGATATTTTGTTTTTTCCTATTAAAACAAAAAATCTATTGGCCTATGCACGGCCTCCCCTTGTCCCCATAATCTAAGGGTAATGGCAGTCCTTAATTTAAAAATATGTGCCATTACTACTTTCTTTGAATATCATCCCACTGTTAAAAATATTTTAGAATGTGCCAAAGTTTAAGGTTGCACCCATGTTAACATTTCCTAAACTATGACAGTACTTGGCAGTTACAGACTTTGGCTATTTTTTAGACTTGAAATCAGAATTTGTATTACTCAGTTGACTTTTAAGGATAATTTAAATATTAAACAGAAAGACCATTTTTAGAAACTATTTATGGTAAACAAAATGACAGAGATTCAAGAGGTTTTCTAGTCCAGTAGCTACCAACTGATGGACTCCAGTACAGTAGAAATGGTCCACAACATAAATAAAAAGGAAAAGTATCCAAACTTTCCTCTAAGACCAGGTAATGAAATAAAAGAAAATAGGAAAAATAAAAATAATAAAGACTCAAATCTCAACTTTTTCTGATTGCAAATGAAGATAAATAGTGAAGAAACATACAAAGTCTTTTGCGGTTTTATGTTAAAAAAGGCATTACATAGCTCTTAAATGATTTCCAGAACATTTATGTGATACTTGGAATGACTGAATAAAGGCATCAAGCTATGACCTTTTACTGTCAAACTTATCTTAAAGATCTCCAGTGATGGCATTTCCACAAATTCTCTGAGCAGTCTGTGCCAGTGATTTAGCATTTCCTAATAGACATAAACTGTAGTTCTTACTGCACCTTAGCTCCCCCACTTTTTATTCTCTGTCTCATTGATATGGAGAGCAGGTTGTTCCCCTCCTCTGGCGACAGCCAAAAGTGAACGTAAGATTCAAATTCCTCATGTGACTAAAAATGTTTGTTTACCAAATGTAATTATAAACTCTTATCTTGCATCTCCTAAGTCAACTACTCACATTTGTCTCACTGAAACTACAGACGTGATAGAGGATGAAAAGTTTGAAACTTGTTTAACCAGAAATTATATATTCACAAAGGAACAACTTGCCCCCTTTATAGGAGGATCTACATTTTTCTGGAGAGAACTGGAAAGGTCTTAAATATACTCATTTAAAACTTTTTTAGCAACACTGTTCTGTTGCCTCTGGCAATATTCTTATGACATGTCTATATTAATATATGTATTTATTTCAAATTACTTCCTCTTCCCTCTAAATGTGTCCTGCAGATTTTATGCCAGGTAATTGCTTCTCTAAGACTCTTAAAAATTGACAGGTTTTGTCTAAAAATATGTTTAATTGTAAATTTTCAGAAACTTTGCTTGTTGCTTTAAAATTAATCAGTAGAATCAGGGAACTAATTTTAATGATGATTGCTATTTTAATGGGTGAATATTTTTAGCTAAATCTGAAATGCAAAAAGGCTTTATGGTTTGGTGGAACTTTAAGTGAGTACAAAACTGTAATACATCTACCGAGCACAGATAACAGATTATCTTAATTCAAATTATGAAGGTATTTATAGAACAGACCAGCAAGTGGCAGTACATGTTGTGCATAAATCATGAATGATAAGACTGAAATCTTTAAAATGAAACTAAATAGACAGTCAAACAAGCTTTCATGTACAATCTTATTCATTTTAAGTGTCCTGCCAAGAATTACAAATGCTTCATTCCACATGACCTTATTTATTTTCCTGGAAATAGTAAGTATCTCTCAATTTTAGGAAAGAAAGGAAACAACTCTCCTGTAATTGCTGGGATGCATTTGTGTCTCAGTTAATCAAAATGTGTGTACTGTAAGCCTAATGTTGGCTCAGAGTGGAAAATGGAATTTTCCAGCGACTGTAGTGTTATGAATTGCCATGACTCATAACATATTCCAATAAATAATCACTGCCTATGGGTACTGTATTGTAATGGATCTACAATGCCTACTCCAATGGTCTTTGACCCTGATATCTTTTATGTGAACTCCATTTTATGCAGTTTATTTTCATAGGTGAAATGTTAGAAGAAACCATAATAAACCATAATATTTACTATTACAGATTCCTTCAAAGTCAGTTAAATATATTGGTAGCAACATCTAGCACAGAAAAAGAAAAAGAAAAAAAATTTTAAAAAAAGAAGAAAAAGAAGAAGAAAAAGGGAAAAAAGAGAAAGGAAAAAAAAGAAAGAAGAAAAGGAAAAAAAAAAGACTAGCCTTCATTCTGTGAGTTAGCTAAGAAAACAAAAATGTGTCTTTTTTTATAAAATGGTATTGTGAGACTGTAATGATTGATACTGTCTGAGGTGAAAATAATGTCTGTACTGTGAAGATGAATATAGAGAGAAATAACAGAGGAACCCACTGGTGTTTCTCAAGACATCATCTCTGATTCAGAGATCAACAGGATGGGTAAATGAGAAATACTTGTACTGGAGCCCTTTTAACCCCTTCTCTGCCTGTTTAAGATATTAACAGGACTGCTAAATACTGCTGTTTGTCAATCTGAGTGTTGGCACATATGTAAGTTGCATGTTGAATGACATGTTTTTATCATGGAGTTTCATGGACAATAAAAAGAAATTGCTTTCCTTTTGCATCCCTCTTCCTGAGGTTGCTGAGCATGATGGTTCTGCTTGTTTCCTTCATGAAACAAGGCTGTTCAAGCAGCATGCTGTGACATTTGTTAGTGAAATGCAGTTAGAGTTGACTGAAAAAATGTCAACTACACTTTTGAATTTCAGAAAAAGTTTCTGCACGTTTAGGTTACATTTGCAAATGGGCCAGAAGCAGTGGGTGGTGTCATTCTCCGAAGCAGCGGTCCAGAATGGAAAGAATAAATTAAGGTGAAGGAGAGTAAAGATTTAGTGCCTTTTCTGATTGATGGATTTTATATCTCCCCTTTCTCCCAGAATTGTGTCTTTGCTCTGTCTTAGCATATTTTTAAGTGTGCTCTCAGGCTCTCCTTCTAAAGATGTTCACTTTTTCCTGGAATGATTTTTGAGAGTAGAAAGAGGAACCACAGTTTTTCACATCACAAATGGAAATCGTAGGCTGAGAGGGTCATTCTTGCTCTCTGAACAAAATTCATCTCATGCAAAATGAAATATTCCCAGTGGGAGAAACCAAGAGACATTCACCTGCAGATACATAAGTGTACTGAGTATATGCATTTTCTCTGTGCACTTAGAGATTTAAATTTCTGTCTCCAAGCTCATAGTAGAAGATTTCAATACCTTGATAATGAGACTTGGATTTGGGAGAAAATTTTCTTGTTGACTTCTACTGGAGGATTCCACTTAGTGGCGAGAGATACTTAAGTATAAAGACATGCCTATAAAATACAAAGCATTAAAATACAGTTAACAGGGCAAGGATATTCCGTAGTGAGCCTTGTCCACTCTGGATGAGAAGTTAAAACAATGTTTCTTTAATGTAAAACCACTGCAAACAGATGAGACAGGTAAGGAGCTTGTCTTCCATTAAGACTATGAAGTGGACCTTTTCCACAAGGTTGTTTCTTATTCCCTCTCTTCCCAGAATCTCCTCCCAGAGTTACTTCCTAGCATTTACTACTCTGTGGGATTACTCTCTCTGATATGCAGAACCTTGTACTTTTATTTTTGAACCTCCTGCAGTTTCTGTTGGCCTAATTCCAAGGTTGTTCTGGACTGAATCTCTGGTGTGATTTGATGAGAGTTTTGGTCCCCAGGCTGCATCTGAAGAGCACCAGGAAATACTCCTGAATTCAAGGAATATATCTTGTGCTGAAAGTCTCTAAAATATTGGTATTTTTGTATTCTTGACTTTGCTATGAAAACTTCATAACCTGAAAAACTGAACTGATAAAAGGCCCTCTTGAATTGTGTTTTATAATATCTCCCTCGGAAGAGATGTAATTTCCTACCTACATAATCTGGAAGAAAAGTTCAGGTTTCCCTTTTGACTCATATTTCCAATTTTTTGCTCTCTATCTTGAACTCCCTAATCAGAGGGCTGTTATACAAAAGGTTGGCAGAACCGTGCAGTTAAATACGTTCAGTGTATTTCTAATCACATAGCCTTATAGCCTTCTCAAAGAATATTTTAAAGATCCCAGAAAAAAAAACAAAGAGGAAATCTGGATGATCAGTCCAAGCATAAAGCAGAATTTTACTTATTTACAGACATATTTACCTATATGTCTGCTTGCTGCTCCATTTAAGAATGGCTTGGCCTTTATTTGACTATGTCTTCTCAATATGGGTCTCTGAATGCCCCCTGAGTTCCATTTCTCTTGGCCAAGTCTTGTAAGAGAATCATTGACTAGGAACCATCTCACATTGAATTTTAGTGTTATATCCGTGAACTTCTAAAGAAGTAACTTCTGTTTCTGGAGTTGTGTACCTCCTCCTGCTGTAGACTTTGGCTACAAGACCACATGACTACATTTAATGAGCTAGAAAATGTCAACATAAATAAGAATCAGACAAAAGTAATGCAGTTCTGGCTGGAGGCTGACAATTGCCCTAGCTACAAAACACTGGATAATCAGTAACCACAGCTGTAATGTCACAGTGCGGATTCCAGACTTTGGGAGTGGAAGATTTACAGCACCACATAAATTCTTCTGCACTTGCTATTGCTTTTGTTTCCTCTTATAGAGGTGAGGGAATCCCTTGAGTGTGTGGTAACTGGCAATGTTTATTTTGGGATATGCTGCAGACAGTGTGTCCAGGTGGTGTTTTCTGATTCAAAGCTGAGGTCAATAAAAAGTGATGGAAAATGTTAGCAAAGTCTTGGCCCAATTCTCTCTGTTCATTTAAGGATCTGAATAAGACTTTCCTGCTGTTACAATATCTTCTTTGTTCTTCCTTGCCCAGTCTCTAACCACCCTCTTATTACATGGCAAAGGAAGATTAAAAGGAGAACATATCCTCCAGTTATTTTCCTCAGAAGTAATGATATAATAGGGATTAAAAAAAAAATCAAATAATGTGCAGGGGAGTGAAGCAGAAGTGGAATAATGAAACAATACAAGTTCTCTGCTCAGGTTTCTTCCAGAAGAAAAAGATGGACTAAATTGTTTCAAACCAACTACATCAAATAGGGAAAACATACCAAAAAAATTAGGAGAAACAATTAACAATACTCATAATACATCCAGCATTTAAAGTTTTTGACAGTAATGGAAAAGCTCTGTGATTATATTTAATCTTCTTTTTCCAGTTTAAAACAAGCTGTGTCTTTCTGTTCAAGGCTGAGTTCTCCCAATACTGTAATATGGTGGACAACCAACAAAAAATGTTAAACAGAGAGTGTTTTAATGAATGAGAAATCCAGCAATTCACAATGGAACAGGAAAAATAGGAAGCCATTAGTACAACTGCAAATGTTAACAGATCTCCACAGCCACCTCCTGGAGCCTGTGCTGGTCTCATTTTTCCAGTCCTCAACTCTTATCTGAGCTCTCAATAGGGGATGAACTGAAACTTTTTCATCGAGTGTATTCAGCAAAAAATAAAAGTATGAATGCAAGGTAAAATCACAATCAGGTGAGCTGCATGATTTATTAATCAAATAAAAAACAGACAAAAATGTCATATTTTAGGTCAATATGTGACAACTAGAGTGGAGTCTGCTGTTTTCAATCAAAAGAAAAATAGAGGCTTAGGAGAACTAAATTGCTGAAGGACAGGAAAAAGAAAAAGTTGTTCTGAGCCTCTAAATATAGAAATCTCTCCTATGCTTTTTTATAAAAGATATGACCAACTGCAGGAGTCATTCAGATCAGCACATTTTTTCATGATGTCTTGACCTCTTCCCTTTTATTGAATACAAGTCCCAAAGCAGACAGGATCTATATACTTGCACATGTCTAATAAAACTAATAATAAAATAAACTAATAAAGCCAAATGGTAGTAAAAAATAGTTAATTATTGCTATACTAAAGCCCCTAAAAATATTAACTTTAATGGCTAATGCAGGCTAATCTCTCTTTTTTTTTTTTTGTGAGAGTGAAGATACATTGAAGTAATATTATTTGTTTCAGTTCACTCACATATATATTTTAATTTGTCTTTCCTTGCCTTGTGATAGTTTGTATGTCCTGAGTTGAGAATGGATATGCTGGCAAGAAAACCTAGGAGGAAATGGAAGAATAAACTCATGAGGAGATGCTCAAATGTAAGGGCTTCAGCTTTTGTTATGTTCTAAACCTTTCAAATATTTTTCCATGTTGTCACTTTTTATTCAGGTTAGTTTCCTGTCCTGATTTTTTTCGAGTTTATGAATAATACCATTGAAGCAAGTGGATCAGAATCAGAGTTCTAAACCTTCATTTGAAAGAATATGTCATTGAAGAATTAAATTAAAGCAAGAGCTTAAACTCATGTGTCTTGAAAAACTAATTTTTTATATTGTTGAATTTAAGCATACGTCAGAGGTTTATTAAATACCCTTTTGACTGTTCAGAGCATCAAAACATTTCTTTCTCAGTTTTCTGCACAAACAAGCCTGGTACCTCCAAGTTAACTGGATAGGATTATTAAACTAATTTGCATCTGGTTGTGCTTAATTTTGGAAAGCAGACTTGCTGAAAGGATCTTAGAAAAGACAGGAAACAGTTAAAAAATACAACATATGTAATTTTCAGGGTGATTCCTTCACCTTTTCTTTGTGCCTTACAACAATGAGTTTGAGCTACCAACTGGTAAAGAAGATTTATCTCTATGAATACTGAATAATGCTGTAAAATATGCCCCTTTGTTTATTGGCCTTTGTAATTTCCTTCAAAAACTTCTAAAATATTGCTGTACTTATTTCAGAGGCATATTATAGATTTCACAGCAAGATTCTCATGTCATTAAAGGTATGTGCACTCATCATTGTAAACCACCTACGTCGAGCACAATAGAAAATACATTCTATTGTTGTATTTTTCTGCAGCATCTTTGAGAAGGAGCTCCAAAATAAACAAGAATTATTCCAGCCTGCTCTTGTATAGGTGATTGATTCTGGATTTACGTGTTTTAAAGTCCCACTTCTGAAAAAAATGGCCCATTTGAAATCGCATCTGTTGACTTTGCTCTGAGAAGATAGAAACAGAAGAACTCCAGCAACAGAAGTAACATCTGAACCACAGAAACTCAGAGGCTTTCCTGTCCAAAGACCTTGTAACAGGGCAAGCCCAGCTCTCAGACTTCAGCAAACTCCCAGAATACAGGGTCTGGTGCATCTTTTACTGAGTACTTGACTCTATTTGCTTCCTCCTAGCATATGCCAACATAATTTATAAAGTTTATTTATGTGTCTTCATTTGTATATTTAGACATTTTTGGAAATGTGCTTTTTAATCCAGAAGATAAAATTAATGCTATACCCATAGATAAGGACACAACAATTTTTAAAGTCCTTATTTCCTCCTCTCTCAGAGCTGTGCATTCCAAAGGAAATGGCTTCCACATATCCTGACTGAAAAAATAGAGTACATGCTTATGACAAATATATTTCATAACAAAAGAATGATTCATCACAAAAACGATCAAGAATATGAGGCAGCAGAAAATGTGAGATGTAAAACATCATGTTTGCTGAAAGACTAAAACACTGAAAAAGGGAAAAAGCAGTTAAAATAGATAACAAAAGCAGAAGGAGAACAAAAAGATTATTACAAAGTGGTTACGATAGATAATATTTCAGGAATATGAAGAGCAAGAATTCAATGAATGAGAACCTAATGCTTCTAGAGATACAGAAAACATTTAATTTACTAAAGAACCTTCAGCTAAGACCAAGATTAATAATTTTCTCCATTGTTCACTTGGAGGATGAAGAGATGGGAAACCAACATATCCTCACCAAAGGAAGAAGCAAGATGTATTGGTGTTAGGAAACATATATATTATAAACATGATTGTTCTCCAGATCAGTGGTGGCTTGTCAGAAAGTCATAAGAAGGTTAAAAGACACACAGACGTGAATGGAAAGACACACAACAGCATCAGTGCCCTCTTGAACTTGGAAAACTTTATGCCATGTTTAAAGCATCAACCTGAAGTACAATGAAGTACATCAAAGCAAAATCCTTCTTTATTGCAAACACAACTTTTCCTCCACATATTTAAAAATGGAGGGTAAATTCTATCTACTTGTGTATATTTTGTCTATGCAAGTTTTCCTATCTTATTAAACATTAATTTTTGTGAATATTATAAAAATATCTTGTCAGTGGGTACTAGAAATAAAACAGATAAAAATCCCTTCTATTTTCTCAAATGGCAATGGAATTTTTGTAATTAAATCCCATTAAGTAAATATTTAGATGCTGGTATTTCTACCCCCTCCCCCCCCACCCTTTTTATTTTCTTAATTTTTTTTTTATTTTTTTTTTTTAACCCTTGAAATGCTAGAGTAGCTCAAGGATACAGATTATCTAAATATATTAATACTTCTAGGCATATAGTGTCTGCTTGTTGGATTTCTTGTGTATAATATGAATACTCCAAATTTCTTCAGGTAATCCAGTGATGTTTGTTTTTCTCTAACGTTTAAAGTGACTGGCGTGCTTTTAGGAAACAGACATTTCAGTTGGGTAGGAATATAAGAAGTAGAAGCCAAAGCATGATCAAGTACTTGAAAGCTCATCTCAGATCTTATTCTCAGGGGTACATACACAGCTGCTCACACTGAACATGAATATCAAACAGGTATCCACAGGAATTCTAATATAGGTATTTCAAAACTTACAAAATGTAGTAAAAAAATGTAACTGTGTACTGACAATTATTTGTGGAAATTCCAAAAATAGATGAATGCAAATTATTGTGAGCTGGGGTTTTGCCTTTCTTTGAATAAATATTGCAGAAAAACTTTAATTCTGTGATGAGGGTGTAAAAAATGTATTGAAATCATTACATAAAAACAATCAAGCAGATTATGACTGTAAGAGAAAAGGGATTGAAGTCTGGTTTGGACTGGTACAATACAGTAGCAATACAAACTCTCATTCACCATCCACTGTGTCAGTTGCAAACTTCCATTGATGTCAGTGGTGCAAGATAAAACTCCTGAAGCTTAAACACTTCAGTCAATATGTTGCTAGTGATCTATTTGTGCAGATAGCAAACAGGCTTAGATGGGGTGACCACTCAAAAGCCCTGTTATCACCTCTCATCTTTTTTGCTCTATAAACCACTGTCATGTGAACAAAGAATCAACCATAAACTGAAAAAATTTATGAAAAGAGGAACAGGGAAATCAATAAAAATGTAAGAAGGCAATAAAAACCAAAATAGCTTAGAAAAGAAAACGCTGGGGAGATACAGTAAATACCTTAAGCACATCAATAAAATGAAATGTCTACTTCAAAATAAGAATAAGAATAAAATCAAATGTAAGATTAAAAACATATTTCAAAATACGGATTTGAAAAGTAGAAGTGTTCATGTGTTTTCTGCCAGGCTCCCAAAAATGGGTCTGATGAAATTTTATGCAACTTTAATCCCCTCCAATTACATTCTGGTTTTTGTTTGAGGAGCAGGGTTTTTTTTGTTTTATTTTGCCTTGAGATGGTTGTTTGCCATCTTGTTTGTTTGTTTTTATTTGTTTTGGACATTTGGATTTCATTGCAAGAACTGCGTCTGTAAAAACTGACTTGAAAAAATAAAAGCTGAGTTCCATTTACAGTTTAATATTGCCAAAATCTGGGGCTGTAGAAAAATGACAGCACTAGCAAGTGCTATACCCTGTGGAAGTCAACACAAAGTTTTGACTTCACTGAAATGCTTCTATTTTTATGGTAAAATTGCAAGACCTGGTAATATTGAAGAGCATTCAAGGGGATTTTTTTGATTAGCAAAGTGCTCATTTTAAAATTTCAAATCCTAAAAATAAGCCTGCAGATGGCTTAGGGCTGAAACTGTTGCTGTTGAGCACTTTAGTCTTTCTCAGTGTTAGCTGGGCTAGGAACACAAGTCATTTGCATAGACCTGAACTTATTATTTTTAAAGTGTTAGTGCAACACTGCAGGATGTTCAAGACTAAAAGGATCTGAAATGAGATTGTTTCTATTGAAATATAAACTGTAATGAGTACAAGTAATCTACCTATGGTGTACATGAAAGAGAGACCATAACTAAACCCTTAAGGAAGAGACAGTAAAGGATTTAAATAAAATGTATTTGTGTGTAGAATTTAAAAACAAACTTTCTATATGTTAGGATCTATTTATAAAGTTGTGAGGAGAAGAAGTCACGGTCTTGATTAAAAGAAAAGATGATATCAGGGACAAAGCCTCCTCTCTGCTATACTTGGTATTGGTACTGAGAATAATGATAGAAAGGCTTTTCCTCCACGTTAGCCAGACTGCACCTCAGCAGAGGGGACAACCAGCTTTGGCCAGGTTAAGGCATTGGGATGGGGTTGGGGAGAACTTGGAGTATTTCTGCAGCCAGCAGTTGGGAAGTTGAGCAAAAAGCTCTCTGGAGCAACAAGAAATGCTGGATAGCTGCACCTGGTGTTACACAGAAGAGGTAAATGCTTTTTGTGACCTGTCTGTTTAAGACAAGAGGCAGAGACACCTAGCACACTCTCAGGGCAGCCTGCCTTCAGATTTGACAGATATCTTTTAAAATAGCTTACACAATTTTTATATTATCTGTCCACTGGCATTACTTCATCTCAAGTAGTACTGAGCACAAGGAGCACTAAATGTCATTGACACTCAGGAGACCAGTATAAAATGAAAAAAACCCCAACCAAACAAAAATAAACCATTAAAAAAAAAACCCAAACCAAACAATCCTCCCCCCCCCCCCAGCAACCATTATAATGTATTGACAGTGTATTAGTAGAGCCAGACATCTAACTGGGTAAGTTTTACCAGTGTTTCATTAGCAAATGTCATTAGCCTGTGGCACAGTTTTCCTTTAAAGATGGTGTGTGCCCTATCAGCAGCAGGAAGGTTCATGACCAGTGAGTTTTACAGATTTGAGAAAAGGCCACAACACAGAGAAATCTGTCTTATCTTGTATCAGCAGAGGTGCTACATGAAATCAGTGGCAATATGATCACTTTGCAGGGAGAATCAGATCAAAATCCACTTCAAGAAAATAAAATGTATGCATCTTGAAGATTGCTGTGCCATGGAAAATACACAGTATAGAAATTTGTTGGAGAGAAACACATATGCTCTGTATTAACATGAAGGCAGACTAAATAGAAAGTTATGAAGGCCTCAATCTAGAATGTCTATAAACCTCTGACAACATGACACTTTCTGTGTGAATAATATAAAAATACATCAAAATATATATAATGACAAAGACAAATATATACATATGTATGCTTTTCTTAAGGGGAAAGAAATGGAATTCTAAGATGTAACTGTAGAATAGTTAGGCTAAAATTAAGTAAACCCTCAGATACTACAAAAAAAACCAGTTGGATATTTCAGTAACATTTTCAAATTAAGCTTATACAAAGCAATAACCAGCCAAAGTCACCAAAGAGCCTTTAATTATATCCATCTAAGCAGAACTTCCAAAAGGTTAATTGTGAATAGAGTATGTGTAATATGTTCTTGAAATTAAACAAGAAAATGCTGTTGTAGAAACTATATCTGACAAAATTCTCAATAATGCAACATGGGAAGTAGTCCTTCACAGGTCTAGATACACACTCAAAGATAGGTCATTATACTTTATGTGATGCACAAAAACCAGCAGTGAAACACATTCCTAAAAGGAAGATTTCCCTTTGCACAATATTTACACAGGCAAGGTATCTCAGTGTCTTTCTAATAAAAAATGGTGACAAGTGTTTGATGGCAGGGACTGAGATAGTAGTCTGTCATCTAAGAAGGGAACATTTAGAAGTGTCCTTGTCCCTCTGGAATTGTTACTTGTTTTCCCTGAGAGTTGAGGGGGCACCAGGGAAACTCTCATACCTGTTCAGAGTGGTTGAAAGACAAAGGATTTCAACTGTGACAATCAGAAAACGCCATGCACCACGGAAAAGTGATTTCATGTTCAAGGCTATTCTTGGTTTTCACTTTTAGTGTGGAATGTGTGGCCACAGGCAGTGAGCTCATGTGCAGCAAAAGAAGGACGAAAACCTCCTTAATATTCCTGATATTTTTATATTGACTTCAGCAGCAAGCCAAGATGGGATTCATCTCACTGGATGTAAAGATGTCCAATATAGTCACCCTCAACTATCCTTGCTGTCTCTGAACATCAGATCAGAAGGATAAGTTGTGTCTAAGACCCAATTTATTTATCTTAAAGTAAATGCCTAAAAGACATTAGATTAATCATGCCTTAGAACCAAATTTACTATAAAATAAGCTTACAGTGTCATCATTTCCATGTAAATGTGTAAAGCTCAGAAAAATCCTTCTTGGCAGCAAATACTGAGACATCTCTTGATGTCTTAGCTTTTCACCTTCAGTAAATGTTTATTTTTGTGAGGAATTTCTTGGGCTCTCTTGTCCTCTTCAATTTGCTTTTAAGTAAAGCTGGGTGCAGGTCACCTCTATTAATCACGAGTGTAAGCAAAGTTCTGACACTTCTTTCATGGAAAGATGAGATATATGGAAAAGTTTATTACTATTTCTTATTGGAACATACTTGATTAGCTGTGATTTAGCTTTCCTTTTCTATCACCTTAGCAAGAGAGGCTGTGAAGAGTGTTGCCATTCTACATCCCAGTAAGCTGGAATGGAAAAGATTCCTTTGAGTGCTCTCCAATCACTGCAAGTGGGGATTTTGCCAGCCCTCAGAGCTCATACAAATGATGTACTGCTCTCTGCTCTGGGTATCAAAACTGGCCATCAGTCATGTAGCAGTCCCAAATCTAAACTGCATAGTACAGAAGAGGGAAAGAAATGCTGCCATCCATAATACTTCCAGTAGGACTTCTGATGGTAATGTACTTTAAAGTTGAAATGTCTTTGTCTTCACCTTCATAGGATGTGCAATTCTGAGTCCCAAAAGCTCTGTGTTGGAAATCTCCAGATGTATCCCCTTGATTTAAGTCATTGGTAATTTTGTGCAAAATATACACAATGTTACTGCTGACTTTACCCTCATTTAAAACAATACTTCATAGCAGAGAAGTATTTTCAGGGGTTTTTTTTGTATTTTTTTAATAAGTAGAAAGGGTGTTTGAAGAATTTAGTACTGAAGTGAGAACCTGATAGACTTGTGAAACCCAAAAAACATGGGATATATATTTCTTTAAAATTAGGGTATTTCCCTCAGTCACGAGAACTCTAAAAATAATTAGTCAATAGTACAAGGTGATACAAAACTTCATTGAAACCCAATGAATGTGTGGAATTCACCCTTAATTTTAGAGTATTGTTTGTAAAGATCACGCCTGTTAAGTTGCCTCTCTTATTGCTGTTTTTTATGAGAGTTTAATTTTGGTGAGCACCTGAGGGATAGCTTTTTATAACATGATTGTCCCTCTCTGATTATTAAGACCACAATTTAGTTTCAGCCAAGATGATTATTGAAAAAGGTTTGTTTAATTTCCTGCCTCCAAGCTGTCCACATAGATAAAAAAAAAAAATCCCATTGCACCTAATTTCACACAAATCAATATGATTGGCAGGCTTTCCTACAAAAGTGTCTAATGTTAAATACACACGGTGCCTGAATTTCCTCTAACAGCCTGTGGTTTAAGCTTGTCTCAGTCAGGGCAGGCACATTTCCCAGGGCATGAGGATTACAGTTTTGGCACTAGAGCGACTTGTCCGGATTTCCTCTTGTAGATTTTCAAAAGTAGCACCATTTCTGCAAAGTCACAGCCACACAGGGCGGTCATGAATGATCAATGAGTTTGTAAGATCAGAGCAATCATTTCTTAATGGAGCATCTAGAGAAAGGAAGCACTGGAGGATGGAATATGCAAAAGCTTATTGAGTGATACTTAGTAGATGCTTAGGGGAATGGTTACGGACAGGCATTTAAAGATGGAATTGCAGGGCTTGCATTATTCAGCACAGAAAGGGAGCTGACACTGCCCAAGTTATAAAAGAAGGTGAAGATGTAGGAGAATAATTATCTTTACTGGAAAACTGGAGAGCCTAAGGAGTAAAACAGGAGAGGACACAGCAGAAAAGCAGTTGAAGGCGTTGAGGGAAGGGAAAACTGCAATGCAAAGGTTAGAAAGCCTCAGATATTGCTTGAAGTATTCAGCAGTCAGGTGTGATAGACTCCACTGTTAATGACTAAAAAAAAATCCTGGAGGTGCCAGGGTGCTTTGCTGAGGTTTGCTTCATTTAGAAGGAAGAGATGAGTTTTTGGGGATGTGGTGGTGATTTGCACAAGACAGAGGGGAAAGCTACAACTAGACTTTGAAGCTGACAAAAGGCAAATCCTGCAGGATGAGACAGTGTCTTTTACCACAGTAATTGTCCTTCCTTACACAAACTCAGCTGTAAGTCCCCCTCAGGTCCCCCAGGGAAGGTCTGATGGGGCATCACTGGCTCTGCTATGCTGACATGACAGGGAGCTGTCACATCTGAGCAGGGATCAGGACCCATCAAAGGCCCCCAAAGCCCCCAGACCACTGCTGGGGCCCTCCACCAGAGGACTGCATGGGATCCAAGCATGCAACAGATCCAGAGCTGTGCAAAGACAGTACAAAACTCCCAGCCCACCCTGGCCTGAGCCTATATTAATCCATTTGAACTGTTTCATAATGCTCTCGCCACTGAGAAAATCAGAAGAAGAGACAAACAGGATGCCATGGGAATCCACAGGGTGATGATATTTTTCTACTTCATCTGTGCCTCTCTCACTCTCTTTGTCCCCCACTTTTTAAACTTTTTTTCTGCCTCATCCTCTTTGCCCCTACATTTACTGTTGACTTTGGCATATGGTCTCTTTTACACCTTAATTTATGCAGAAGAATCTTTTAAATAATTTTAATAATCAGATCTTAATATTAGGCAAAATAAAAAGGAGATCTAGCTAAATTAATATACCAAAAAAAAAGTCCAAAGAGAATATGATACCACTGATTTAATATGAATAATTTTGATTAGTTATGTAGTTTCAAGCTACTGCATCAAGATTTGCCTTCTTTGGAAAAATCTATTAAAATACAATCATGCAATTTAAGTGTATCCTGGAGCCTCACCCAATATGCTTTGCTACTCATATAGAGAATGTTAAAGCCCTTCAATCCCTGTGTGCTACTGGAAACACACAGAGGACAATTTAATTTGGATTGCTACAAAGGAAAAGTAAGGCCAGGAGTGACAAGGGACTTTGCACAAAGCTTCAAGCCTGCAGTAGTCTATGGACATACTTAAAGAACTAATGACATTGGATGCACTCCAGTGCTTTTCAAAGGAAAATCAAATTGCTCTTTAGAAGAATCTTTATGAACCAAAGAGGATTTATTGGTAGAGAGAGTATGATCACAATCAAATGTAGGGAAATCCTTTCTTCTCTCTCTCTATGCTTTGTTGTGACACTGCTGTCAAGTTGAAAATGGAAATAGCCCTGCTCTGCAGTGAACTTCTCTTTGTCTTCTCCTGGAAGAGAATATGTTAAGATGCTTTGAGAGAATCAGGTTCTCTTTTCACGTATATCTGGAATACTGCTTTTCATGCAGAATCAATGACCTCATCTTCCCTCTTGCAGCACCAGTCTAGCACCAAGGCTACAGCTGCCCATCCTCCCTAAGCACAGCTTGCTGGGGCATTTTCCCTGCGTGAGGCAATTCCAGTTCCTGTGCTACATTGCAATACGCCAGAAATCTGTGTTACCAAGCTACCAGGAAGTACACTATGGAGTAAAATCTGCTTCAAAATAACCCTGTCTCTACATCCTTCAACAGTGTACCAGGTGTTTTTCTTCCTGATTTAATTATAGAATAAAATATTCCTGCAGGAAATGGCCTGTGCTGATCTATACAGTCATACTAATGTCCTATTGGCAGAAGCAGCAGCTACAGCTGTTATGGCAAAATGCTTGCTGTGGAAATATTTTTCAAAGAAATAAGATGATTTAAATGTATTACTCTCTGCCATTCATGCATGCCATTAAATGTCAGAGAAGAGATTAGATTGCAACTCATTTTGTGGCATTTCTTGATCAAATCATTGGTTTCAAGGAAGGTTTTATTCCTGGGACTCAGACTTTCTGTGTTGTTTCATAGGCGTGTAGCTAAAATTATTTGTAAAACAGCAATCATGAATGGAACAGGGCTTCTCTCCATGACAGTTTTAGAAAATACCAAAACGGTTCCTTTTCTAACTTCTATTTTCCTTTTCCTTTTCCTTTTCCTTTTCCTTTTCCTTTTCCTTTTCCTTTTCCTTTTCCTTTTCCTTTTCCTTTTCCTTTTCCTTTTCCTTTTCCTTTTCCTTTTCCTTTTCCTTTTCCTTTTCCTTTTCCTTTTCCCCCTTCCCCTTCCTCTTCCTCCTTTCCTTTATAATTTCCTTTCCCCCTCCCCCCTTCTCTCCTTCCTTTTTTCCTTTCCAAAGAGAAATTCTCAGCTCCACAGGATAAAATCCAACCCAACACATCAGTAGGAGGAACAAACAAAGCCTGAGCTGTGATGCCCTGCCTGCTTACTAGAAGGCTGCAGAGTGGCCTTGAGGCTACAAATGTTCAGCTGCTGGAAGGGCTGTCAGGAGCAGGCCCAGGAGGCCACACGTGTGAGTGTGTGAGTGCAGTGCAGCCACCCTCCCACACAACAGGAATGCCATCAGAAGGATGTGCTCTGTGCAGGAGGAGGAAAAATTTATCTCTTTGGTGCATCACTACGGAAACCCAGCCGCGGCGTCACTGCCAAAGCTCCTAAGACAGCTCAGTCTGTGACTATGACTCGAAATTACTAAAGCAGAGATCTTTAAATGGTGCTGATAAAGCATGAAAGAATTAAAAAAGGGGAAACATTCTTTAAAAAAAAATGAAATACAATATTCCCTTTTTGCATCACTATAACTATATGTTATTTCTGTCCTGCAGTGCATTCAGGTTATGTATTCTGAAATGAAATTCTCTTTATAGACCATAATATAAATTACATTTTACTCACGATTTCTAAACTCTAAGAAGTCTTTCTATTCAAAGATTCTGTTTCAAGAGATTTTTTTTTTGTGATCTCTTGGAATTGGAGCAGTGTATAAAGGGGCATTGCATGGCTGTATGTGTAAATGCAAATTAATTTCCTTTGGAGCACTGCTTTACCTTTTGATTTCAATAACATTTTCCAGACTGTCAAGAGTATAAGGATAAAAACTGCACATATGCAGCCTCCCAGTTGTTCTACATACAGGTTATAGCCATAGCTTAATTTCAGAGAGTCACTGGATTAAGATTTACATGCATAATTGCAGAAAAGTGATTCTCTGAAACAGCTGAAATACTGTGGTATTTATAGACTGCATATAGTTTGCTGGAAACCATGATCTATGTAATATCAAAACTCAAAACCAAAAAAAGAGTGAACACAACAATTGTTCTTATGTAAGAGATTATTAGATTCTATGTAAACTCTTTTTATTAAGGCAGTTCTGCTCCGTTTATATGATTTAGGAAAATGTTATTTCATTAGAGATGGGAATATATCTTTGATTTTCAAACTATACTTTCACTTCCTCTTCCCTCACCCCTCCCAACATTCTCATTTATTACTTACTGCAATACCTTAGTCACAACAAGAAAGGGAGTGTTAAAATCCACAAGGGCATTTGAAAATTGGCAATAGGAAAAATAGTTTTTATAGCACTCTTTAACACGGCAAAACAGATAGAAAATTATTGGATAAAATTTCCACCAGTAAAAAGCTTATTGGCCAGTGGTGGGTCTGTTTATCTGTCCTTGTTAACAGAAGTGCAAACATCCTGAAAAATATTGTTTTGTACCTTGTAACTGTGTATATTGTACATTTTATTATTTAGTTCTTTTGGCTGGTAGCTTGAAACAGATGGAACTCCTAGAAAATAAATAATTAACCCAGCAGGCCAGTAGCTAATGTTTGAAATCATATCTAGTGAAAGTATAATGGCATTTATGGCATCAATAGTTATACAAACATTATGCATATAACATTCTTCCATCCTTCCATTTTCATTTGTTCATAATTTTATGAAAATGTGCCCTTTGAAGCAAAGTTTCCTTACCTTGTTGAGCTCAAATGTATTCTTTATATGAAAGTTAGAAGAGAAAGAAAAATCTTTTCAGATGTTTTTAAGATGTGTGAAGTTGGAAAAATATTCTCTTCTTTATGCATTTTTATTTATTTTTGTATACTTCAGAAATTACTCCCTTTTGAAATAAACAAGCAAAAAAGAATGCAATCAGTGAAATGATATTTTTCCTAGCTGGAAAAAAACCCAAACACAAAAAAACTAAACCAAAAACCTTAAAGGCATAATTAAAAAATAAAGTTTTAAAACACTGAAATTCTCATGCTGAGCACCTCAGTGGATACAAACCAAGGGACAACTGCATTAGCAAGACCAGATGATGTAAAACAGTATGACTACAGTGAATCCACAAAAAATACATCAATTTACGTATTGAGCTGAGCTGAGTCCAAGGGCCTGAGCTTCCTCTGTATGAGAATATCAAATTGCATCATTTCTTTGCAACAAAAAGCCTGAGAATGTTTCCATAGTGTTAGGATTTTGCACCTGTGAGGGCAAGGCTGTGAATAGCTTCTTGAAACATTTTTAGAAAATATTTTTGAGAGGTTTATTTCAGGTGGCGTAGGACTGTACTGCAAGGAAGTGAGTTCTTGATCTGTATGATCACACTGTTGCATCAATCAGATTGATATTTTTCTTGAGTGTAAGACTTAACTATGGACAAAAGCTCTCAGGTTATGCATGAGGCTGGGAAAAAATGATAGTTTTTACAGAGTGCTGAAGTGTGAAAGGGATCGCAGGAGGTTTCTTCCAGCAAAAACTGATCATTAAGTTCTCCAGTAGTCATGATCTCTTGCCCAACTCACACATCAAAAGGGGAGGGAGACTGGCTGTGGCAATCCTACCACCCCTAATACCCCCCACAACATAAAGGTCATCTATGTAGTGAGGTGGTCAAATTTCTGCCTTCCAAATAGAAGCTGGGGTGCAAATGCTTAAACACAGGACAATAGAAATTCCTTAATTTTCCCTTCTGGAGTACACCTTGTACTTTACTCCGATCCTACCACAGTACTGTACTTGCTACAAGATTACAACCTTCCCTGCATTATGAACACCACAATAAAATGTTTGCTTTGTAAGTGTGGCTTTAAAGGTTCTTATCTCACAAGTCTGACAATGCAGCGTGCTGTGACGCACACGCTGCAGACACAGGAGCCCTCGATGAAAGTCAAACTTTGATTACTTGATTGCAACACCAGGCCAAGAAAATGAGAGAGGGACACAGTGAGGATTCAGCCTTCTCCCTTGAACTTGCAACTGGTGCTGGAGAACATTACAATTACTACACTCCACTCTTTGGAGAATAAATTCCTAGGCAGTATTGGTAGTCAGCCCAGGGCTGCCAGGTGATGCCTTCATCACACCTATTGGGAGAATTCTAAATATGAAAGGACCTCTGTCTTTTAAATGGATGGCACAGCATCTTGGAAACTGCCTTTGTTCAGTGTAATTCTTTCATTTTGTTTTCTTTGCAATAAATAATGAGCTTAGGAAAATATGTCTCATGTTTTCCTGCCTCCTTTATATTTTGAAGTATTGAATCCATACACCATACAGCACTTGCATGTTGAGTTTACTGTGCAGCCAAGTAAAAACTCATTCGTTTACCCTTTAGCAGAAACCTGAAATTTTCAATCTACAAAAATATAGTGCAATTGGATCATGCAATAATATCAATACTACACAACAAATCAGCCTGCCTTCAAAGGCTGTGAGAAACCAAACTATGGCTATGTTTCTCTTCAAAGATTCTGCCACTGAACTGTGGAAGTGGCTGGACAAGTATGGTAGAGACACAGGTGTGTCAAAGCTCTAGCAGTCTATATTAGCAGCAAATTCAGTTCAGAATAATCTATTTTCTGTCTTTTCAGTTAAAGAAATGTGTGATACAGCAATTATGTTATCAAGTTTTTTTATTAGAGGAAAAAAAAGGAGAGGAAAAAGAGAAGACCTTGTCAAAATCTACATCTGCACTAGTTAAAACCCTTACAGAAGTCTTGAAAAATCCCTGATGCTTATTGAAATCTATAAGCTGGCATTTATGTCAGTATAAATGGAATTGTTCTGTCTTTACTTCACTTAGAGCATAGTGCTTTGGTTCTCCAGGGATAAGCTTCACTGTCAATTCACATTAGGCCATTAGAGTAAAAAGGGCTTTTCTAACTTTGGATGGAAAATAATTTTCTGCTATTGTTTCTATGACTAACGTATAGTAAGGAATCTGGCTGTGAAACACTGCACATTTTCTCATCAGACACTGATATCCTGTGCTGCATGAACAGCCAGATGCACAAACAGTTCCCTTCTCTTGCCTCTTTTTGTGACAGTGTCACATGCCAATCCTCCTGCCTCTCTTCTAATCAGAACCTCAGTTCCTATTATCTCCAGAATGAACACATTGCCACCAATTATTTGAATTTTTGAGAATAAAACCTCTAAATTCTAACCACTACAGTTAAGGTTGCTTGTGAAATCAGTATTGCTTATTTGTAAGCATCACTTTTGCTATTCAAAATTTCTGAATGAACTAAATGAAATTAAATATTTTTCTTTGACCTTAGTATGGTTTTGAAGGAGTTTTTTTTGTAGAATTCTTACCATACATTTTGGATTTTCATAGGTCTTTTAATTATTTCAACAGTTGTTTAGACCTCATAAATACAATAACCATAACAGGACATGACTCACAACTGTAAGGCTCATAAATTAAGATAACTTATCTTTCCCCCCTTTACAGGATATCTACTCCTTTAAATCACTGCTCCAAGTTTAATTTACTGTATATTTTTCTCCATTTTCACAAAGAAGTGGTTTCATGGGAATGAGAAATATGTGAAAGAATAAATTAACACAAAGAACTTGCTTCTAGGGAAATTAACAATTTTTTTCTGTTCGAGAATAATAGAACCTATATTCATCCTAGACAATCACAAATATTACGAATATATCCAATATCTACTGTATAAAGTTCTAACTCAACTTTTAATTGGAAATGAGCAATTGATTTTTATGCTGGAAAATTTTTAGTCTCGTGAATTTCTTTAGAGAGATTTCACTGTGCAGTACGTGAAATCAGCTTTACTGATATGCTAAAAGTAAACTTGGATAAATTATTCATTGTAGAAATATTTGGTTGCAAATGCATCCCTTTTACTATTAATTAATCATAAACACATTAGTCTTAATCTGTAAAATATATGAAGAAGGTCTAATTCCCCTTTTTGTTATATTAACTGTAGGATGATATGCTAAAATAGAAAAATATAGCAGCATAGGTTTAAGGAACTATTTAAAGAAAAAGAATTATTTATGTTCATTAAAACTTTCTAAAGAATGCTTATTGGACTGACCAGTAGTTTACAAGATTTTAAACAACAATTCTTGCAAGTTCATGGTTGTGGTGGGTGCAGCTGCTAACTTTGTCTCCAGAGATTGTGTTTCACTCTTTAGATTGTTGTTTCCTATATGGGATCTTCTAAAGCTAGAAACAAGTCATTAGGTCAAATAAGAACCCTAGGAGTTAGTTTTCATATGGAAAGATTTATTTGTGCTTTGGTGTATGATTCAGGGCTTTTTTCTTTACTACAGAAGCAGTTCTGGTTGAATAATGGCTGCCACAGTCTCACAGAGCAACCAGAATCTCAGCTCTTCTCTTTGCAGGAACATGTGTGAGCCAGTTTTTACACTGTATGCAGTTAAAACGAGAAAGAGAGAGACAAAGAGAACAAAAATAGAGAGAAAGATTGAGTAGTCTGTTATTTAGTCTCTGTTGGCATGTTTCATATATAATCTCAGCAGTTGTATCTCAGATGCTTAGCTGTCAACACCTTAATGAAATATTCAGTAGATCAAGTTCTGTCTGTACCTTAGCACACATGTAAGCAAAGATTGATTCTGCACCAGTTTTACTTGCAAAAACATGGACATTTTCCTCTCTTTCTATTTATATCATTATTGTCGTTATTATTATTGTTATTATTTTCATTATCATTATTACTATTATGATTATTATTATTATCCTAACACGAATATGATTTGAATGAAATATTTTGATGTTGTATGAAGTCTTGGACATAATGCGATTATTTCTATTTTGTGGAGTCTTGTACAAGCACCATGTAGGAACCAGTATTTACACTGTTTCATGTGGTTAGAGAATGCTGCTAATAACTCCAAGGTCATGGGTTTAAACCCCGTGTGGGCCATTCATTAAGAGCTGGACTCAATGATCCTTGTGGGTCCCTTTCAGTGCAGAATATTCTCTGATTCTGTGATTCCAAGTCTTGGATTTTGACTTAAGCCTCATCCTATATCTCTTGGTGGCATAACAGAGTTCCCTGTAGTATATGCACGAAGCGTGGTACAATCAATTCCTGATTTCTCTTTTTGGGACACTGGGGCTGTGTGTGCCAGCAGCTTATTATGAAGTCCAGGTGTGTCACTTGTCCTGTGGGGAACAGAGAAGAGTGCCAGATCTGTGCCTCCTACATGCCTCCTCTGAAAATAAGGCATTAATAACTTTGCAATTGGTCTTTTTTCCACAGTCCAACTTGACTTTATGCATTATCAAAATGCATATTCAAGTGAGGGGAGGAATATTGGCAACATCTCTGCCTATATTTCTCAAGAGTAAAGAACATTTTTTACTAAAGGGACAAAATATGGATTATTTATTGTATTGCTAAGGCAAAATTACCCAGATGGTAACTTAACACCTAACAGTTGTTCTGTGCAAGAGCAAGAATGTGAACTTTTATTGTTTGCTTTAGAATACCAACAGTTCAAACAGCAAAGAAAATCTACTATGTTACACCTTCTGAATACAGAGGGTGTACGTACACATTAGGCACATATTTTGAATTACTGATAGCTTGAGCTTTAAAGAGCTGAAGAACAAAGAAACACACTCAGAGACTGTCAAAATCATGTTCAAAATAAAACACTCCCTGTTCTTGACCCTGGAGATTTATAGTTGCATTCTTTGGTTTACCCCAGCCTTTGGCAAAGTGCCGAATTTCTGAGTAATACCCCTGCAAAATCCTTGAAAGTCTTGCTTTTATGCAGTAAGGTTAGTCAATAATTCATGAGGGGATTATTTCTTGCAAAGGCAAACGGGTTTTTTTTTTCCCCAGGACAAAAATTTTAAAATCAGAAATATATAGATTACAGATTAACTGTAAACAAAAATATTATTAAACAAAAATAAAAACATAGATTTTTATGTTCCTAGTATTTATTACACCCTAGTATTGGCTTTAAACTATCCCATGGTAACATGAACCAATGTTTTCAAAGTACAAAGACACTGGAACAGAAGTTTGCTTTTCAAGAACACTGTGTACTTACAATATAGTAAGATTTTGGGAAGTTACTGCCCAGTACTGTTTTGAAAAGTGATAAATCCAGAGACTGTTTGAACAATCTGTCCTTCAGAATCCAGAGGCAAAATTGAATTAAAGGACTCCCTTCAGTGAAGGAAGCCTCTTGCAAGTCTCACAGAATGCTGTCGTTTGTGTAACAGCTTTGAATTCCCTAACTCTTTTTCTTCACAGATGAAGGGGAGCTCTGAAGGGAAGATGAAGGTCAATGGTAGCACCTTTCTTTGTTTAGAACCATCAGTTATGAACTTTTTTGTCCATTGGGAACTTGAGCAAGTCGATCTTTCGTACAGAAAACAAAAACCCACCTGCCTGCCCCATCACACTTCAGGGCGTTTAATTGTTGATAGAAGGAGCAAAAAGCACTAAGGAGGAATTCCAAAATTATCTTGCACTTCCAAATCTCATTTCAACAACCTTAAAATAGCAATCTGAGTTTGAGTTTCAGATGTCCTAGACTAGCAATTTAATCTGTAGAGTATGAATCAATTCATGCTCTTCTACTCCTGAAGTGTCTCTTGCTGGATTTTTTCCACACCATATCCCAGATTAAATGTTCATTGCTACAAGGATCTGAACATTTCATCTTGCTAATAACTTACCCTTAGGTTATAAAGTTGCATACTTTCTACCTCTTCTGGATATCATTCTTTCCCTCTCCCCTCATTTTGCCAGCCAGTGATTATTTATTATTTCATACCAATGTAAATTCAAGTGGTGCTTGAAGAACTGCATGTGTAAGACACTTAAAGAAGTGCATGCTGTAAGACACTTAAAAAGCACTTCTTGACTGAGTCATGCTGTAGATCTAGCTCCAGATAACTGCATTTCTGTGTAGATACCATGCTTACAAGTGGTTTTAGATTAAGGATAGGACAATAATTACTTTCTGAATGTGTTTTCTAAAGGAAATAAAACAGATATTTCATAGTTGTGATATTTTTCATAAAAACTCACAAGAATATTATAATTGTATGCAAAGAGGGAAGATAGCAGAAGAATGTCAGAAACAGATACCATTGACATGGACAGTAGATAAGCATTCTTCTGAGAGGTGTCTCCCTTCCCATTTAGCAATGACATTTGACAAGTAATGAGATGCTTTGAATGAAAGTATTACGATCTAGCAGATTATTTGAAATAACATTTGAAGCCCTAATTAAAGTTCTTCTGAAGTTGATTAAAAAGACTGTCATTGCCTCAGAACATTATGCATTAAGGTCCCAAAAGTTCTGTTCGTTATCATCAGCTCAATATTTTTTTCAGATAAAAATTGTAATTCTTTTATTGTTATTTACTGTAAATTATAGAACTGTCATTGACTTTATTTTTGGGGAACTTGCACTGTTCCTAGATCTTCTTTGCTGCCACTATCTGCCAACACTCCAGACTGTGCAAACAGCTAACCTCAAAAGTGAAAAAGCCCTTCAATGAAAGTGCTGTAACCTTATTCCCCAAGTGCAAACCTCTGAAGCCTGGGTCTAGGGCAAAATCTTTAAAGGCTGATCCAGTCCCTGAAAAGACCAAGCACTATCAGAATCCAAAACTCCCTGAAGTCTGACTAACACTTCAAGGGTCTTTATACTCCTTATTGTATTGAAAGGACATTTGAGAAGTCCAAGGGCAGCTATGCTGTAATCTGCCTCCAGGAAGCTGCCAGAGTGACAGGCAGACTTCTCTGAAAGTTTGCCCCAAACAAGGTGTTTCATCTTCTGTTTTCAGCAAACTACTTGACAAAAAAAAAATAAATAGAATGTTTATAGAAAATTTCAGTCTCTCTCTTGTGGAAAAGATTGGTGTGTAACTTTAATTTTTTCCATTTGATTAATTCAGACTGAAAACATTTGCAAATACCTTTGCCATCTTCAGTGAGATTCACGTCTGTGAAGAAAGAAAGCGAAACAAAAATAATGTAAACTGTACTGTTTGCCCAAATAAACAACCAAAATAGGTAACTCTGTAGGCTGCAATAGAGTTTTCCTGAGCATTTAATAGCTTATTCCCAATTTCTTAGTGCAGACATTCCCCATAACTGGACAACACTTTCAGTATGCTCCAGACCAAGGACCCAGTGCCCCAGGTGATGTGGTAACAAACACACACAAACTCTGACCCCACAGAGGAGCTGGGGCATGAGAAACATGATCTGCAACTTTCTCAGCACACTTAGGTACACCAAGGTAAAGGAACAAAATTTTGGAACTAACAGTTTGACGGTTTTTACTGCACGGGAGATGTGTTTATATTAATCTTCTGCATTTAACATTTGTCTGTAGATAGTTAATAGATATATGGGAAAATACATCAAATATGCCTATTTCCATCAAAATTGTCTACATCATAGCAACAACAATTCCAGTCCACTTTACAGATCTGGAAGTGAATAGGAGCTGTCTAGCTCCAGTTTGTGAAAGTTTTTATTTGGTAGACAATTGCCATTATTTAGACAATTCCACAAAGTATATGTTTCTATTTTATATTGACTAGTAAATGTCCTTTTCTTGACTTTCCATGAAATTGAAAGTTACTATGATGAATTTATTCCACAAATGTATTTTAAAGTTATGAAATAATACACAAATCAGTTAAGAAATACAAATCAAACTAAATCTCTTTTCTGAACATTCAGTTTATTGTAAAAAGTGCCACAAACATACCAATAGATTATTTATTTCCCCTTTTGTTATTGTTTCTTTTGTAAATACATGTTTACAGTGGGTCTGGCTTTCCCTGATTTGAATAGCAAGAGAATACAATTTGTTCCATTGTTATTTACATAACAGAAACAAGCATTTGGACAACTACAAGAATTTCCTTATTAAATTTTAGCAATTTCTAACTCATGAACTTGCAGGGCATCAAAACAGGATTTGAAAATACTAAAATTATTGCAAACATTTCCTTAACTGAGTCTGCAGTTAATTTTGAGCATGTTTGCCCAGATGAAACAAGTTAGGAATTTCCTAATAGAAGACACGTAAATCTGGATCAATCTACAAAAGGGAGATGGTTTTTATTAATTTCATATGGAAATGGTTCTTTATGAAAACTTTTTAGTCTAGAAATTACTATACAGAGGACATGATTACTTAAGAGAAACTTTGAAATGCACCAGAATGTTTTCCCAATATCATTATCATTTACCACAAATAGTTGTGCCAAAAAGTTAAAAAGCATCAAATAGTGTTGAAATGTCCTTTGCTTAGATGTCTTTCTTATTTGTGCTAGATTGGTATTGTACAAGCTAGAAGTGTCATGCTAGCTCAGCTCCAAAAAAAAAAAAAAAAAAAAAAAAAAAAAAAGGCCTCTTTCTCCTGAAATTACACAGAAATATTTCTCACCTGATACAGAAAGGTGTCAAAGGTGAAAATCTTATTCCAAATCCAGGGACCTACATTTGAATCTAATAAAGAATCATTGCTGCTGGCCAAGAATATGGGATGGAGACTCATAGGGCATGACTAGAAAAAAACTTTATTGAAGGAGACCAGAGAAGAAGGAAGAGCAGATGCCAGAGTACATCATTGCAGCTTTGATGCCGCATACAAGTTACTTCATCACTCAATTCCATTTGTGCTGTATCACCTCACGTTTCCACTGTCCTCAGTGGCTGACTGACACTAGTAAATCAAAGGTGTGAATATCCTAACCTTCTATTTCAGCACTTTGTACTTAAAATCACCAATATTAACATCAAATAATATGGTCTTTGTTCCTCTAGTAGTTTATCTCCTCAGCAAAGGCATTGTCTTTTACTGATTATCATAGCTCAAATCTTCATAAAGGTATTTTAAAACTATGGAGTTAGTACCTGAAAGACATTTCTTGCTTAGATGCTTAACTATAACCACTCAATTTTTATCTGTCTAAGTCTAAATGAATCACCTGGCCCCCACTACATTCAAGGTAAAAGAACATTCACCTCCAGAGTGCCAGGGATGACATTAAATGGATAAGATGTTGGGATCAATTGTGTTCTGAAAGTAAATTTCAGTTGGCTAAAATTAGTGAGAAGGGTGCATCAGTTTGCAAATCTATGTCCTTATATCTTCCTTTAAAGGTAGTAAGATAAAACAAACCTGATTTTAATCATTAGACTGACACTTGATTAATTTAAACTTATATCTCCTTCACTCTGAGCCTTTAAAATCAGTGGAAATCTGAGCATTGTAAAAACAATAGTCATTAAAGACCAGGATGTTATTCAGTTCATTCTAGGGAGGCAAATAAAGCACACCAAATGGGTTATGGCCTAAAAGTACCTATACTTATCTGCTGATTATGAGGGGATCCTGGGGGATGTAAGTTAGTGACTTCCCAAACAACATGAACCATGATACACTGATACTGCTCAGCAATTTCTTTTTAAATTCTTGTTCAGATCCTAAATAACCTTAATTCCTGCTGGTTCTCACACATATCACTCCTTTTTTGTGTTTATTCCAGTTAAGATAATTAAATAACTTGCTGAAGGTGTGGTATGCCTGGGCTCAAACACTGAAGAAACTAATGCTTGAAAACATTTTTTCATTTTACTTACTAGTACTACAATAATTATAAGTACCAAATGTCTGCCAACATAAACACTTAAGAGAATCATGATGGATATTCTGAGGATAAATCCACAACACAAGTATGTTTCTTCTTAGATCTCTGTTTCCTAATAATTTTTCTGCAGTTAAAAATCATTACTACACTGAGAATGGCTGAGAAAATGACCATTTGTACAGGATATGGAAAAGAAACATTCAGCATTGCTCAGATAAATATTTACTTATCAGTTCAAATTACTTGCAGACATAGAAAATACGATGTCCAATGACATCCTTTGCAATTGTCACAAATGCATTTGAAGTGTTCTAAAAGTAAGCAGAGGTCTGTCTTTTGGAGTCACTGATCATAACTGGGAGCAGAATTATTGAATGATGCTACCCAATATTTCTCCCTTCAGGCACCCAATTCCACCCTGACACAATTTCTGAGATTGTTTTGTGTGCTGTTGGAAGGGAAACATGCACAGGTAGCAGATGTGGATTTTTACATTTGCAATGCCTTTCTGAGTAGTGATGGTTCTGATAGATATTTTGACATGGCATGCTGACAGAAAACAGGGAAACAAGCATGCTTAGGATGAACTGGAAGACCACTGAAGTAATTTAAAAAAATAAAGACTGTCAAAAACAATAACATGAATACACTGATCCCTATTAAGGGTGTCACAAGATACTCAAAAGATATGGTGTGGCAGATATCCAGAACAAACTCCTTGTGTCACTATGTCACGTCTGCAATGGCTGCCTTCCAAATGTCCAAAAGGTCTGAAATGTTCACCAGTTGCATTAGCAGGGATAACAGAAAGGGCTAATCTATGTGTGAGTTATCTATTTCTTGTGCTGAATGCACTCAGATAATCTTCCTTTAGTCCTTTTGAAGCTGCGTAAAAATTAAAATGGTTTTACTTAATGATCAAAAAAACCACCAAAAAACAAAAACAACCAAAAAAACCCGCCAAAAAACCAAAAAACACACCCAAAAAAACCCAACCAAAAAACCCACAAAAAAACCAAAAAAACAACCAACCAAACAAACAAAAAAACCAAACAACACCAAAAAACCAGTATAGTTGAACACAAGAATTGAGAAAACCAAGAAAGATATCCCAAAATCACCATTATTTCTTAAGATGAATTTTTATCTTTATTTTGTAATTTATTTATTTGATTTGTTTAATTTTATTTTCTTTATTTCTATTGTCTTCAGGAAAATGTTGCAATAGAGGAAAAAAGGAAGTTAGGTTTTTAAAGTGAAAACAGAAGTTCACAAATCAGTTTATTCTGGAGAGACAGCTGGGAAAGAATGCAACATTAACTGAACCTTAAAAATGACAAACACATGGAAAACTCCAAAATATTCCATGCTGAAGAAGTTCTTGACAGTACAAATTAGACTGATGTACCTAAGCTCCATTAATTTTCAGTGAGAACTGGATAACTAACTGCTCTTGTCACCTTTGAAAGTGTTCCTATAACCAATACTTAAAAGAATTTATGTTCTGCTGTGAATTTTGCTTTAAAAAGCAATGTACCATCTACACTGCATGTACCATTTCTTACATTTTCTTTATAATTATTTAATACATTTGAAGAGCATTTCCTATTCTACTCACTTTTGCAATAAATTCATTTAAAGGACTTCTTCTCAGGAAATCACAACACTGGGATTTCACTGCAGGTCATATTGCAAAGTCCACCCATACCTGATGATGAAAAGAGATGCTTAGTGTAAGTGAACACCTGACAATGGCAAAAAAGTGCATCAAAGACAAAGAGAGGTCTCAAACTTCCAGAGAAATCTGTATACAAACATTCTAGCAAATTCTAGCATCTGTGACTCTTGACAGTTTTAATCTGAGAATGATATATTCACGAAGTGGAAAAATTATAGTTTTCAGAGTGCCACGATTCAACTTGTTCATTTCCTAATCAATTTTTACAGATAATACAGAAATAATTAATTTCACAGAAACCAGTCTTGATATTATATTTATCTTATCTGGCCCCTCATTCAGAAAGGAAATCAAACATGTTTGACCTACATACTTGAAATGTCATTTCAGTCTGCTTGTGGCCATAGTGGTGTCCATTGTGTGATCATAGAAGGAAATTTCCCCCCAAATAGTCTAAAGGTGTTATGAGATTAATCAATAGTTTTGGTTTTCTGTAGTTCACAGGGGGCAAATTGTCAGAACTGGTGTAAATGATCCCAAAGGAGGAGATGCCTCTCCTCAGCAAGGCATGCATGAGACAAAGCTCTCAGAATGGCAGAAAATTAGATTGGGTCACCAGAACATGAAACAAATACTGTTTTCTCTGTTTCCTCTGTTGCATCTCTCTGGTTTTTTGACTGTTTTTTAGCAGCTAAGGGAAGGGCCCAGCAACAGCAGCATGTGTACATAAAAACAGTAAATCAAACAAAGCAAGGGAATGGATTTTTATAACAGATTATGATATCCTATTTGAATATTTCATAAATCCTTCTAAGAAACCTCCTCTGTGATTCTAGTCCAAGATCAAGAAAAGGAATATGACATAAAAATTATTATGAGATGAGGAAAATGCAATTTCTGTCTTAGTAGGTGGAAGAGAAAACTCATTATTTTGCCTTTAATTTTTTAAAAGTCACAATGGCATGCTAATAAATTGGTGTGGTCTTCGAGGGATACTCAGAAAGCTTGTCTGCTACAGTTCATAAATCTCCCAAGTGTTTCAGAATTACCAATGCCTTCGGGACACAGAAACACAAACTGCTGGTTCAATGTCAGTTCTGAAAAAAATTGTGAATGTTTAAACAAATAATGAGATAAAACATAATGCATAATTAAAAGGTTTCTTCAGAAGAAGTCTGAGTTATATTTATTTTAAGGAAGGCTGTGAAATACATTTGCACCTATGTATGCTGCAAAGGTGTCATTTTCACAAGTCTTACTGCACAAAGAGGGCCCAAGCACATAATACATTATTTAAAAGGTTCTGCATTTCAAAGAGAATAAAACTACATGAAAATAAATCTAATATTTAATTTTAATAATATATCAGGTCTTCTAGTATATTGGTCCAGAAAGAGATTTAAACAAATTACCAGTCAACACAGGTCAATGTTTTGTGTTTTGTTTTTGTTTGAAATTGTATTTATGAACAGTATAACAAAAGATTGTGTTGCATCAGTGTAATTGGCCCTACTTAAAAGGTGACAAAGATAAGGTCTCCTCTGCTTAGCAGCTTCTCTGGTAAAGATACCAATTTGAAATTGGTACATATTAGTACTGAAGCAGCAATATTTAACTTCTCCTTGCAAACCAAACATATTTTAACTAAATAAATAACATAAAGGATGTGGAATACTTGCCACAATAGGTGTCAGGCTCAGAATAGGATCCCTCTCTAATACAATACATCAGACAACACTAACTGGCTTCCCAGGAAGAGCCTTTCTGATATGGGGAAAAATCTCTGCAGAGTGCCTCAAAATATTACATACAAACAACATCACTATAATTACTTTAATGTACTACACTGTGAAACTTAGAAAAAATTAGAAAAATATTCCCTTTAGTAATTTATATCTAATTAGAAATCTGCTTTTATGTGCAGTCCACAGACAGGTAGTGGTGCATGTACAATGTACAATGTATGTACATTGCAGCACACAGTGCACTATAGCCAGCACAGGTCTAGAGGACAAAATATTTCTTACAAAGGCCAAAAAAATCCCACAGAGTGGATAAGGTTGAACCAGTGGACATCTGGCCCAACCTCTCTGCTCAAGCAGGGACATCCCACAGCACACAGCACAGGATTACATCCAGGGGGTTCTGGAATATCCCAGCGAAGGAGGCTCCACACCCTATCAGGGCAATCTCTTCCAGTGCACAGTCACTTGCCCAGTAAAGAAGTTCCTCCTCATTCAGGTGGAACCTCCTGTGCATCATTTTCTCTCTATTGTCTCCTGTCCTATTGCTTGGCACCACTGAGAATAGCCTGGCTTCATCCTCTTTACACTCTCCCTTCAGATACTTTGCTAAATTCCCCTAATCCAGATACCTGCATTTTGGGGGTGCAGTTCAGGATACCTCTGGTCTGATTCCATGAGCTCTGTGCCCGTCAGAATCTGGGCATCATTAGAAGACCCTCTGGAGAGTGTCAGCTGGTTTAGTTTCTATCTGGAAGGGTTCTGGTCCCTGGGCTGTAAGGATTTCTCCACGATGCAAACACAGGTGAGCAGTCTCAGCAGCAGTTATTGAAGCATCTGAATTGACAGTGGTGAACTGGTCCCGTAAGGGTCTGAACATCCATCTCTTCTGCACTTCAGCATATCACTAAATGGCTTTACCTCCCAGTGTAATTAAAATGTTGAAAAAGGACATAGATTTTATCATTAAACCTTGTGTTTTAATTAAAAGTTGTTTCAGGAGGCCTCAGCTGATACTGCTTAATGCTATAAGTGTTCCATAGTTTAATTACACAAAAATGCAAGATTTCTCCTTCTCAGGAAGAGATCCAGCTATGCTAGTCATCAAGTATTTGGCTATCAGTAGTCAAAATTAAGATTCAGTGTTACTGTCTTTCATGCATTCAAGTTCCCAGACTGCCTCAGAGGTGATTTTGCTTTCTAAGTATCTTTTATGCAGGTGTCCGATTGCCAACTCAAGAGTTGTCTTTGTGATTTTTACTTGATAATCAACAGTCCAGTTGAGTCAATCATATATGAAATGTGGTTCTACAATATTACCAGTATTAGATAGTGACCTATGGTCAAAATGTACAAAGAAACTGATGGTGTCCTTAGGCAATGGTAGAATGAACTGTCTTTTTCATTACTGCAATACCTCTTTATTTCTGTTACGGTTTTACATTTGGGACCAGTTTCACCAGATAATGACAAAGTGAACGACAGAATCTCACAATACACAAGGAAGGGATGATTCCTCTAACAACTACAAATTTTTTATTGCAGATTCAAGAGGGATCCAAATGTTTCTGGAAACCCTGTTGCTGGAATCAGAAGTTGCTTTCCAAGAAGGAGATGTTGATATGACTCATATATTGATTCAGCCACTCAAATTATAGTCAACAAAATTTTTATAGGAAGTGACTAAAGAGGAAGAGCATTATGCCCATTTGAAAAGAAGATTGAAATCCAAGAAATACAGTAGGAAAGGATCTGAAATCCCTTGGCATTTTCCCAGCTACTAACTAGTCCAAGTTATAAATTGATTGCAGTAGCAGTAATAACCATATTTTTCTGCTAAGCTTTTAATTTTTTTCAGATGGAGAGTGATAATCTCATCTCCTTTATAAATGTGTATAAAACAATAATTTCTAGTACTAAGACTATATCGGAAGAGTATCAGTGATGATTGATGGTGGTGTCAAGGAATTCAGAGATCATTAAAACTATGTCAAAATAAAACTTTAATTTTAGTGTCTCATATCCTCTCAGAAATTTGATTGTTTAAACTATTTAGACATCAAAAACAGCTGTATTTTTCTAAATAAATTCTTGGATCTTGACCACATTGTTTTCTTGGGTTTGTGGTCCTGATCCAATGGGTGTGAAAGTAAATAAGACTCTTGACTTTCACATAGGTTTTTTGTAACAAAAATAACCAAGAAATCCCATATATAATAACTCCTTTCTCACTCATATACAGAAATAAACAAGAAAAAAACCCTGTTTAGCTAACCTGAAGTCAGTAACATAATTACTTTTGTACTTACTTGCAGAGAAACGCATTCAAACTCTGAGGTTCCAAAATAATTTTTCCTTCGGCTTTTTAAATAAGAAAGTGTGTTTCTGCTTTTTGATGTGTTAACAGAAAACAAAAACCATATACTTTTTTCCTATATGGCATCCCTTGCACAACACATGAATAGAAAACACATCTTAAGAAACAGAAAGTTTTCTGTTTCTTTTCATTTAAACAAAGTCTGAAATACGTGTAGTCTAAAAACAGGAATGTGCTGAAGGTGAAAGGCAAGTCTGCTTGCTGGAGTTCCATTTACAGCCACATTTATTGAGAACATGTGTAGGATTGGAACTTGGGGTCTGTAACCTAAATCCTCAGGGAAATGTGGGTCATTTAAATATATTGTCAAAGGATGCTGGAGCAAATTGAGTTTATTAAATCCTGTAGATTCACATGCTAATAAGTCTGGCATTCAAGTGGGCTAGATAATTCTGACAGTAAAAAAAAAAAATAAATAAGGTACCTGGTGAATTCAAATCTAATAAGAATATTGATTTTAAAGTTTTGTCAAGTGGTAAGTGTCAAGTGTCAATTCAGGCAGATGTCAGTAAGGACATATAACTGGTGGTGTGGCATTAAGAACAGATGAAAGGGGGATCAGTGTGAATAGCTGTGGATGTTCAACTCAGATGTTACAAGAATTCAGTGAATAGCTCTCTAGAATATGCAAGTTTGGGCTGGAAGATTTGTCACATAATTTAAGTCAGATATGTTAAATAATTTAAGTCATCTGAAAGTTAGAAACATAGCTGAATATGCAGGATTCCTCTTCAGCCAGAAATAACCAAACCCAAGGAGTTTTACCTGCCAGTCCCAGATGTTCCTTCCTGAGGAAGGATGAGCCACCCACCCTTTGGCAGCATCTCCATCTCAGTTGACTACAGAGGGTGCTAAACAACCAGAGTAGGTCAGACCTCTCCACAGCACACAGCTAAAATTTGCACCCCAGCCACAACACCAAGACAAAGTCAGGCACCTCTGGAAAGTGTCACACAAGCCCCAAACACCACTCTGAGTGCTGGCTGGGGAAAGGCACTTTTGGAGTAGAAACTTGTCTGAAGTCCTCTTCCCCCTGATATTCTGGGAAGTTTGGGTTCAGATATCCCTCTGCTTCCTGATGTCAAAATATTCAATGGAGATATATTTCTGGTCATGATAAGTACTATACTGCCTAAATGTGGCTGGAGAAGATGTTCCTGCTGTTTTTTGGGGGATGTAGCCCGCTCTTGGAGAAAGAAGCTGGAATGATCCTTCATACACCTAAGCCTGCTTAGATCCTCATCTTCCTAGCAATCAGAGTGCACAATGGGCTAAAGAGAAGGAACCTCCACAAATGCAAGAGGTTTTTGTTGAATTGAAAGAAAAATCTAGACTGAACTGTTAGCCAGATACTTTGGGGTTTGCTGTTTTTAATGTTTTTGATATTCTCCCTTCATACTTTTATCTCCTGGTTGTCCTAGGTAAAACTCGCTGTAAATACAACAGAGTCTGAGCCTCAGTGTCTCACTCTCACTGTCTTTTGGAGGAGTGACCTAAGTGGGTTCATGAAATGGCAATGAGGCACATATCCCTTTCATGTTCTAGGTCCTCTTGTACTTTACTGGGCTTACTTCCATTTGGTTAATTACCTTTTTTCTTCCACTTATATTAAACATTTCCTGGTTTTCCTCCCAAAGGTAACAGTGATGTGCAAAGCTCATCTTTTGGCCACTTGCATTCACTCAGTGACTTACACCTGGGATCACCTGTACTGCTCTGCAGAGCTTCAGTGAATTTACATTTGCTTTTTTTTTTTTTTTTTTTCTTCTTTTTCTTTTTTTTCTTTTTCTTTTTTTTTCCCTCACAGTGCTGTAATCCAATTCCACTTCATGGAAAAGGTCTGACCATAATCTTTACCATTATTGTCTCTAATTTTTAAGCTACATTAATAAATGTTAAGGTTAAGAAAGACCACTGTGATCTGATTTTCTATTTAACACAGGCCAAGGAATTGCAAATGTCTGGGAAATGTCTATCACCATGGAGCTTAAGAATTTAGACAGATGGGTAGATTTATATCTCCTTTTTAAAAACTTGAAAATATGTCAAACACCGGTTCTAGAAATGGATTTCTGACTGGAAACTTAACCCCTTGCTTCTGTGTTCAAACTGAGTGTTGAGGTCCAGATAATTGCATGACAAGTGAGGAGAATTCTTTATTCTTGTAAACCAAGACACTTGTAAACACTGAATTCAACCTTCCTCAGACTTTGAAACCAGACACAGTTTTAAAGACATTTTCTCTGCTTGAGTTAAATAAAACAGAGCTCATGTTACTCTCATTATTGTTTCCATAGTGTCTTTGATCATGTAATATAAGAAAGACAAAGGATTAGATAATATCTTGCATATCATAATATTTTATGTCTAAAGTCATACAGAGAGAAACAGCTTAAGAAAAATGACAGTGTCCTTGGCCACCTGAATTCCTTCAAAAGCCATAGGGATGAAAATCTTGCAGCCGTATCAAAACCCTATGTGAAAGGCATTTTTTAGTGAAGTATACTAAATGTTACTATTGACTGTTCTCTAACAGCTCACATATCCTACTCCTAATTGTCTTGTTGTGAGGGAATTCTGCATGATGAACAAACACATCAGCAACACAACTACATGTCTGATGTTTTCATGTCTGATCAATCAATCAGTCAATTCAAGTCTGATTTACATTGATTGATTTCAAATGCACTGGTTTTATGCTAAAGTTTTTTTTAGATTTAGAGTTACTCTACTAATACCAAATGTAACTGAAGTCAAAATGAGATTAATGTACATCTATATTTATGTCTCTCTCATCTCTCTATATCAAGCAGTCTGCTCGTGCATGTGAAGCAGGTGGATATAAATAGATGAGCTTTCAAAAACAACTGTTTCATTATCAAGGGATGGATTGAACAGACTGAGCAGTAGGAATGAAATATTTATTAAGTATATATAGAAGCCACTCATGGTGAAGAAGTTTGAGTTTGCCTGGAAGCAACCTTGCTGAAATGAATCCTTGATGCTCTGGAGTTTTATTATAGCCCTTTTTATTTTTTGTTATTTTTCCATCTTTCCATAGGGTACATGTTATCACAATCACAATCTCATCTACAACTTATATTTAATTTAATTCACATATTTTTGTGGTGTTTCAGCATTATTATAATTCTGGCAGCTCCTGAAGGAGATTATTTTAATAGTATACTAACACCCACCATTCTGATGTCAAAGAAGGCTAAAAATGATTTTAAATTATTAACTTTTCTATGTCGTCAGATTTCTAGTGATCACAAATATTGAAGGAAGCATGTAGAAAAGTAGGTCAAATGACTTTAGATAACTGCAGGAGAAAGCCTCTGGGGACAAAATGAGAAAACCAAAGCACAAAATATTGTAGAACTAGAAAAATCAGCGATTAACAGTTTTGAAACAGGGTCCCCAGATAGTCAAGCTTTGTCTTTTGTGTTGAGCTTTCATTCATCCAGTATTTATGCAGCTGAAGAAACAGCACTGCACACAGTCCTATGGTAGGCATCAGAGGTGTGACTGTGATAACTGTGGTAGGAAATGATCAGTGGTGGTTAAAGAGAGGGCAGAGGTCTGGTTTTATCTGTGTGCAGACACTAAGACAGGTTAAAACTTTGAGGTGGAGTGCTGTTATTCATGTTCATCCTGAGTGCCTTAGTACCAAGCTCTTAGCAATGGCCTAAGCCAAGTGCTGGGCCTTTGAGAATGGGATGGAATTTAACTGTGGGTTTTTTTGTTGTTGTTGTTTTGTGTTTCGTGTTGGTGTTTTTTTGTTGTTGTGTTGTTTGGGGTTTTTTTGGGGGGGTTGTTTTGTTTTCTGTTCTGCAGATTTCCCTAAGATGACTGAAACTGTTTTTCTCTATGCCACAGTCAGAGGAATGTGTTGATGGGTAACTGAAAACTTAGACCATTTCCCACAGAACTCAGTGGAATAACCTGTTGATTTCTATCAAAGCTGTACAAAAATGTGAAAGTAAAACTCAGAGAGGATTAGTCACAAGGATATTTTCCATCTATTTTTGGTATGCACCAGTTTTCCACTATAATTTTACTCCCTTTTACAGTTCCAGACTAATACTAAAAAAAATGCCTTGGTGAATTAATTCCTACACACTTAGTTCAGACAAACAGCTCTTGAAGTTCTATTTTTACAGTCCTTGAGAACTATATCTATTGGAGAGTATTGCTATACTTCTGAAAGAATGATTAGGAAAAAAAAAAAAGAATAAAAAGAATGTTACCATATCTATAAAAAAACAAAAAAAATATTCTCAAGATATGTCTGCACCCAGACAACAGAAGGACCAAAAATAAGAGAGAGAATGTTTTAACAAATGTAAAAGGCATCAGTACCTGGTAAGTACTTGCACTAACTCAGTGATTTAGAGACCAAAAAATAAAGAGGTAATCAAACAAATACATTCTACAAGGGTTAAAACTAAATCTCTAACTGACCAAAGGCTGAATTGTGTTTCAGAGTTGAACAAAAAAAAATAGTTTCCAGTAAGCTGACAGGGATATTTCTTCAACACAGAATCCCTTAATTAAATGCCAAATTGCCTGTAGCTTGGCTCACGTTAACCATTCATGCTAATTATTTACTATGGATTTGTAACATATAAGGTCAATATGACAGGCACATATTTAATTTTACAAATCAATGTAGAGGTTACTGTCTGAGTACAGTGGAAGTCTGAAAATGAAAATACCTTTATTTGAAAATCAACTTCCCTTCAGATAAAACTAATATTAGAACTTCACATTAATTCTTTAGTTAATTTAGAGAACTGCAGCTCTCCCAGTAGCATCAAATAGAATATTTTGTGTTAAAAAAAAGTAAAATTTCATTGTTCTGAGCTACTGGATCAGACATCATGTTCATTATGAAAGTAACAGCACTTTAACTGTGATTTCAGAGACCAGATATCAAGATTTTCAGGTTTTTTTCCTAACTAAATGTCAATAGCACCTTCCTTCTGCTATTATTCTATACTCTTGGCAAACATAATTATTCTCAATAGGCATTGAAATGGTTTCAGTGCAGTTACTTTTGATCTCAGACAGCAAACAACTGTGAGACTCACTAGCACTTGGAGGAGAAGCTATTAGAAATCTGTCATGACACAGACATGGGCAAGGAGCCCCTTTGGAAAAGAGATGTTTTTCCTTTAACTTCTGGTATTCATTATTGTGATATGCTTGTAGAGTGTAATTCTTTTTTTTTATGCTTAATTCCAATCCTTTGTTAGCTTCAGCCAAATCCTGATCTCTCTGGAATAATTAGGAATTTTCCCACTAATATTATTGGACTGACTCCCATTGCTGTATTTTGTATTAGCTGTACCAAAATATTCATACTCGTATGGCTCAGAACCTGAGAAATCTTAGAAGATCATTTATTGTTAAATATTAGAAATACAGTAGAAATTAATTTATGTTGCTTCAGTCCTTTACTATCATTCTAGTCAAAAGAAACTACACCAAACAGAACTAATCAAATTAGGAAAATAAAAGAACTATCATTCTAAAACTCAGAACTCCCATCTTTGAGGAAACTCATTTCTTAATTTATCTGAAAGGCTTGTTTGGGGTTTGTTTAGTAGCTGAAGTACTACATGCTCACCAGGATTTCTGGAATTGGAGTTTTCCTTACAAAATCTCTTACTTGAACTCAGATGTATGTTTTCTCTAAAGATCTTCTAATATTTAGCAATAGAGAAGTACACATTTACTGTGACTTATATTTCCTACCAAATAAAGGACCATCTCCTGAGCACGTTTACCATGGCTAACATAAAAGAACTGGAGAAAGGAAAGAACATTTGGTGATTTTTCTTTCCCCCACTTCACTGACTAAACTAACAAATTTGCAAGGCTATTTTGGTAAATGATGTGCCATCTGACTTTGATCTGTTTTTCCAGTTGTTGCTTCACTGCTTAAAGGTTTTGTTTATTCCCTCTAACTTGAAAAAGAGGTCTTTATTTAAGACTTCTAGACACAGTGCTGAATTAAGGGTTGGGTTGATTTGCATCACTTTCATTAAATGCTGGCAGGCATCACTTCTCAAAGATTATCCCCTGATGCTTCAATCCTTCTGTATAAATGAGCTTCCTCTGGGAATTCACATATCCTGAAGAGTTTTGTTCACAGATTTTAAACACAAGTAAGAGTTAATCGTAAGACATCAAAATAATTTGCCAGATATTCCTTTCCTCCAAACCAGTATTGAGAACAAATGGAAATGCACATCAACCTCTCAGAGGGTTTTAGAAACTTCTTTGAGCAATTAGACAAGGCCTCATGTCATTCACCCTTTATTAAGACGAAATATATTCAGCTATGAATTGTGAGGGAAATGAACACTTTCTGTGTCTGGAGCTTGCTTGTCCATACAACAAAAAATCCCCAAGGACTCTTTGAATGTTTACTGCAAAATAAAACAATAACCTTAAGTACCTTAATAGCTTATCTGTACTAAGATATTATCAGAGGCTACAGAACTGATGGATTTTAAATACTGAACTCTTTTGTGAAATTAGTTCTCAACATCTGTCATTAGGACACAGAGGTATCAAGAACCACTCTAGGCATTCATGCAATTCATACTGACAAGAACTTACTTCACAGAAGGTGCTGCTTTCACTAGGATCTTAAATGACAATAGCAGTTTATAAAGCTCTTTCTGCTTTCGGAATTTTAAGCAATGAAGGACCACACCAAGGATCACAGACTGGGACCTGTCTAGACCCAGGGGTTTCAGAGAGAAGGATGGATGCCAAACAGGGCAGACCTGGACTGAAAAACTCCGACTCAGGGATGTGTCCTTGGGGACCTGCACTTCTGCCTGCTCCATGTGAAAGGAGTGGCCACATCATTACTGTTTCTAGGAGCAACACTTGCTCTGTTGTATCACCACCCCCCCTTGCTGATGGCCCACGTGTCTTTGCGTGGCTTTTCTGGAGAGCAGACACTGTGACAGTGCAGACAGGCAACCTTCCCTGCTCCAGCAGTGCTCACCCTGCTGCTCCTGCTTTGGTCTTTACTCAGCTTAAAATCTTTCTAATAATCAGAAACCCGATGTAGCAGATAATCCTTTTCTTTCACTGTGAATGTCTAGACCATGTATTATTATCAGTCACAATAATGATGCCCTTTTGCAGGCATCCCTAAAAGAATAACAAAAGCAGCTTACAGATCATTTCTGTCTTAAAAAATTTACTGTCAACAAAAACACATACTGAAATATATTATTTATACTGGTAAATAACAGATAGAAGGAGTCTGTATAATGAATAATAATCATTCTCCATTGTTTTTTGACCTATACTAAAACAAAAGTTCCAGTTTTCATGAGTCATCCTAATTAGAGCAGTAATTGAAATTAGATTTGTTTTTCCATCATAAATAGGTCATCCATTAGAATAAATCATTTTATTGTCTTGCAGAGCTGTACAGGAGCCATGCAGCACACTGGGTTCTTGAAGCACTGTGTTCTGGACAATCAATAAGGCAAATTTATGAACATGATTTGTTCAGTGAAGTAATTTAATTGTGTGTAATGTGATCAGAAAGGATTTTAAAAAAACAAAGTCAGGAATTGGGAAATGAGTAAAGCAGATGCATAGTAACACAAAAGCAAAACCAGTAACATGAAGCTCCCCAAATGCTGATTGAAGCTTTCACAGACTGGTCTATCTTCCTGGCTCAGGAAGCTTTTTGTGTTAAACTCTGGCAGAAGTTACCCAGTGCAGTCAGACTGATACTGACAAAGCAATTTTGCACAATTGTGAGAATATTGGCAATAGTCCACCCACTGGGTTCCTGCTTTTTTATATTTGCAGATTTTGAGTGGGCAGGAAGTTGCTTTAGTTCAAGGCTCTGATCTTTACTGGCAGTGCAAAAAGCCTTCTGGAACTAGTAAGTTATCACACATCCCTGTTTCTCTTGAAAACATGAAAAAATTAAAGAGCTTGTACATACATTTTCATACAGTTTTTTCATACATACAGTTCCAAGGTACTGTTTGCTGCTCTCCAGAAATGTCTCTATTGTTCATTACAGAACAACTATAAAATACACACCCAGAGTTCCATAGACAGGCTCACAGGACACAGCTAACCACAAGAATGAGATGAGACTTAGAGCTCAAGTCTCCCATTTCCCATCTTACCCTGCAAAAAATTCAAAGAAGCAGATTTGTAATTTATGTCTGCAGATTTTGCAGTGAAAAGGTCTGCAAGTGAAAAACAGCCCTTTGCCAAACTAATTGAACAAGACTAAATAAATGGATTGTATACATATATAAGGGAAATAATCATGTCTGTCTATCAGTAAGGCAAGACATGCGGTATAAACAGGACTTATTGGATATTGAATGGGAATTCAGCCTTCCTGGTGTGAATATCACACCTTGCTTAAACAAGTCACACTCCTCCAAGGTACCTAAAATACCCTGTAGAGAGAGGCACTGTATTACCCTGGGAACATTACTGCACTTATTCCACAATCCAAAGCTGGAAACTCCATCTAGGCAGCTTGAACACTACCAGAATAAAGAGACATTTATTCCTTATGCCATGTGACTGAAATGGCATAAGTAATGGAAAATCAAATATGTCTCTTCTGAACATAGTGAGAATGCTAGGCTCAATGTTTATTATAATTCTTACATCCTTACAGGTCACAGAATCACAGGATAGCTGAGATTGGAAGGGACCTCTGGAGGCCATCTCTTCCAAAGCCCATGCACAAGCAAGGACACCAGTTGCCTGAGACTATTTCTTGAATAATTCCGAGGATGGAGATTTTATGATCTCTCTGCCCCCTCTCCAACGCTTAGTCACCTTCTTAGTGAAAAAGTGTCTCCTGTTGTTCAGAGGAAACCTTCCTTGTTTCAGTTTGTGCCCATTGCCTCTGGTCCTGCCACTGAGCAGAGCCTGACTCTCCCTGTAGGTATTTACACACATTAATAAGTCACTCCTGAGCCTTCTCCAGGCTAAACAGTGCCAGGTCTCTCAACCTTTCCTCATATGAGAAACACTTCAGTACCTCAATCCCCTCCATGACCCATTTCTGCACTCTCTTCAGTATGTCTGTGTTTCTCTGTCCCTGAGGGATCCAGAACTGGGTGCAATATTCCAGAGGAGGCCTCACTAGTGCTGAGAGGAAGGATCACCTTGAACCTGCTGGCAATGCCTTGCCTAATGCAGACTGAGATACCCTTGGCTTTTTTTGCCATGAGAGCATAAGTGAGTATAATTGTAGCTGCTGACATCCTGCAGCCAAATGAGATCAGGCTCCCTAAGCCAGAGCATGCCAAAAACATGGGCTGAATTTACTGCAGGTGCTTAGTGTGGTGACGTCTCACATTTCTGCAGAACTTCACGTGTGATTTACTTCCTACCTCACTTGTCCTTTGAGGAATGGGATCCAAACCTATAAAAGGAGCCTAGATGTGGCTTTTTTTAAAACAAAAAGAAAATAATAGACTGCAAATAGAAGACCAATATCTATAGTAGCTTTCCACAATATGCTAATGTACAGTTTACAGCTGTTGCTGTGAAATATTTTCAAGATTCCTTAGTTAAAAAGGCATAAACTCTTGGGCACTGAAGCTTACTTCTTTCCTTTGTTTCCACTTGAGGAAGGACTTTGAAAAATCCCTTTGCAGCTGACTTCAGGGGTAGTTTTTGTTGGGCTAGTTTCTAAGCTTGTCTCTGGCTCCATCTCTTGCTCCTGACTGAACCTCTAGGATATACTCAAAACATGACTCACCTCTTGCTTTACTGGAAGTTGTTGATAGGCCTTGTTATCAGCTCCTGTGGGGCTGGTGCCACTGGGGAGAGCACTGACTGCCTTGGCTCACCCTGGTTCCCAATCCCTGAGGGAACATCCAGCCCCTCTCTGCCCCAACAGGGCCAATTTCCTTTGTTAGAAGGAGAAATTGGTCATGTGCAGAATGTGTATGCTCATACACATAGCAAAATACACAGCTCATAAAAATAGTGTCTTGTCTATTTAAGATTTTAAAACGAGTTTATGGGCTAAACTTTCATGGTTGTTTCATGAAAGAGAGACATTCTATTATTTCCTATCTTAATAAAGTTAAATATCTTCTTGGATATATGGAGAACAGACAAGACTTCACAGAAACTGTTAAAAGGTATAGGGAAAAATCCTATTCCTTTTCCCAAGGAATGCTCTGTCTTTCAATCTTTTTGTTTCCAAATTATGTAAATGATGAAGATGCATAAAAGTTGGAAAAAATACATTGAAAAATATTCAGATAGATTATTATCAAGATAAGATGAAAAATATTTAGATTTTGCATCAATTTTGTAACAAATTCTGAAATAGCTTCTTTGAAAAATTTTCTTGAATAATTTTTATAATGTTTCCCAACAAGCTGGGATTTACTTAAAAGTGAGTGCTTCATACTTAATGAAATTGTTTCTAAATGTAAAAAAGAGGAACAAAAATTATTTATTTGCAATAAAAATGTCTAGAAAGATGTTCCACCGTGCTATTTCAATCACTGAGAAAACTGCAGAAATATGATATAACAGATGCTGCTGAATTTAGCCCTAATCAGAAAAAAAAAAAGTAACATTTTTAAAGACCTTCATAGTCATCAATTTAAGTGGATTTAGTTTAATGTATTTTTAGCTAAGCCCACACAAAGGATGCAAAAGCAAACTCACATCTTGGAATATGAATGAAAGCAAAAAAAAAATACCAGGTAACTGCTAAAAAATGGACAAAATGGCTATTTATAAAAAAAATGACATGGCTTTCTAAATACACCATGAATTACAAAAGTTCTGAGAACTTCATGTCTTTTTCTCTTTACTCTGCTATTGCCTAATCATTCAATCATCATGTTTCATAAAGTTAAGAGATATAAAGGTCTTAAATAAATTAAGAGCATAGGAGCAAGACTTTGAGCTTTTCCATAGAGAAGTTTAAAACAGGGAATTCCCAATTATATTCTCTATGTTTCAAAAAATCCTTGCAGATAGGGAAGTCTAGCTCACCTGAGGCTTTACGCTATTAAAGAAGGGTGATGATAAATATTCTGGAGCAAATGCAGACATGGTTTCCATATCTTATGTTTTAAATATTTGTTAGCAACCTTGTCTTGCTGACTGCATGAGAAATGGTCCAATTCTTCCCACTATCTGTGTCCATGATGTAATCTTTGAAGAATTTGTTGATTGCTCAGTAATGGAAAAAGGCAACTTTGCTGACGTTCAGCTTGATAAGACAAGTCTTTCTGAAGAATCATTTTACCAATCCAGAGATATGTACCAGAACAAAAGACCAAAGGAATTTAAATTTAGGTGGATTTTTTCCAACAACAGTTTTTTTTTAACTTTTCAGATGGATTCAAATGGAATAGAAGAAATAGAAGTTTAGCCAAAAAGCTAGCAAACAACAAAAAGACATACCAAAACTGTGTAATAAAAGAATTCTGGACAAATAGAAAATCTTTTGTTTAGTTTAATAAATTATAATTCCTTATGTAGGAATTTAGGTGACTGCTTAAGAAAAAATTACCATTCAAGGCAAACATTAACTATCAGCCATCATTCTTGCTGCATTTCAGATTTTTGTAGAAGCCTAATTTTCATAGTAGACACCTATTTTCATATTCTGAATTGATTTAAATTTGAAAAAACCCACATACCAATAAATTGCATGCCATAATAAATGGAGGATAACTTCTAAACAATGTGGTACATTTTTCCAAATATTTATTTTAAAGAAATTATCAACATATAAGAAATTATTTTGCTTGAGAAAAGTGTCAGTTACTAATTACTTGTCTTTTGATTTATTTGAAATTTTTTATGAATTTCAGAATTGTCTACGAACTTAGTTTCTAATATATTGCTTAATGTTTCAATGAACTGATCAGTACTACAAAACATGTTATAAAATTAGAGCAAAATAAATCTTCCCTCTTTTTCTTAGAACAAGAAAATATAATTCATTTTGAAAAAATCAGACCAAAGCTAAATAAAATCAAATAAATATTTAACCTCTCCTTCTGAATCAGATTTTCTCTTGGTTTTACAAGCACTGCAGGCATCTTTAAAAATGTGCATAATTGTTTACGTTCAGTAATGAAATTAAGCTGATAATTAGAATGTAGAACAAAAATCATGTGACTTTTAATACTACATATAACTAAAAAAGGTAATTACAAAGCCTCTTGTAAATATTTAGAAGGATCTAAATGTTGTACAAAGTATCAACAATATAAGATTTCATTAAATAAACAATTTAAAGTGAAAAGTATATTCTTATTCTATGACATGCCTGTAGAATACTAAAGCTTTCTGCTTCTCTAGAAATTCTGGAGTAAAATAATTCACAGCAAAAAGCTGTGTTATATACTAGAGATTTAAATTAGCACATTTCAGTCAGAATTACAGAAAGAAAAGGTATTGGCTCATTTAAGATTTCATTACAAATTCAGACATTAGTTGGGCTTGCCAATGTTTTGTATAATTTTCACTGGGCATGGGAGGAGAATCAAATTCTTTTCATCTATACTGAACTGTTCCCACCAAAACAAGGTTGAAAAAGGCTGAGCCAACTGTGCTGTCTGCCCCTGCCTTGACACAAGCCAATCCTCAGCCATTTGCTGGGGAAACAAACAGTAATTTAATCAGAGAGCAAGTTTATGTGATGGGCACTTTTTATGTACGTGCAATAATGGCCCTGATGTACAGTGAAATAAAGAATTTGCTGGCCAGTTATGAATGCAGACCCAAAAAGGACCCTCTGGATTAACAAATCTGATACTGTGCTGAAAAAGGTAGCCAGTGCTTTAATACTCACAGTACTCAATTCAAATCTCATTTATCAAGACAGTGTTAGGCTACTTCTGCACTGACTTCAGGAGTTAGTCATTGTAAATGATTTTTAACCTCATTGCTGTCACATTATTATAATAATAAATTATTCAACACTAGCTGTTTGATTTATTCTAAAACATATGTGTATGGTCCTAAGTAAAGAAAAAACCCAACCAATTGAGAATCGAACTGTGGGCAACATTGTTGCTTGTGCTTTTCCTTTTAAGAAAACATTTGTAATAAATTCTTTGGTTAATGGTCAATACATGAAGGGATTCCATGTCTCACAACAGCTTTGAAAGACAGGCTGGTTTTATTTTTTTGTTGGCATCTAGATTTACATATGTAATTTCTGAAATTATTATGCTAATGCTGTTGGATAGAGTTTGGCATTCTTTCAGAACTGCAAAATGTAGAGGTTTCAGGGTCAAAATCATAGAGTGTAGTTAAACATTTTTATTGTTTTATTTTGAAAGAAACAGGCCAAGTACTTTTGTCATATAAGACTTGAGTATATTAAATATTAATTTCCACACTGCATTAAATATTCATAGATCTCATATGTGACAACCCTGGCTTCATGTCAGTCTTGAAAAGGGAAGTCTCTTTTCCTTGTCTTTGACATCTCTAGTCAAGACTTACCTACATCTTTTTTGAATTATCTCCAAAGATGCTAATTATTATACCATAAACATCCCCTTTTATTTTACCTTGCCAAAGTGAGGAGAGACATTCTTCAGTCTCATAAAATATTAACAGCTGGTCTTTCTTTTACAATAATGGATTTATTGAGAGTTTTTAAGGTTCTGCAAGTGAAGAAAATATTTCTAAGGGGGAGGGAAGGAAAAGGAAATGGGAGATATAACTCTAATCCCAGCTAGAGGAGATGGGAATTTTATGAGTATTCCAGACTGGATTTGTACTTGTAAAAATCCCATATTGTGTGATAGTCAGCAGCACCCTTTAGTCTTCAAAGTAGTCCCTGAGGAAAAAAATTGACCATTCCAGGTTAACCTTAAGATTATTGTTACTGCTATTTCTTCTGTCTTTTATGGGTTTGTCATTTAAAATAACAGTTTTGAGAGCATATAGGAAAATGCTAAGAAATTGTTTTACTTAAAAGGAGTTGCATGTAAAGATGAAAAAGTATCAATATTCTATGGCAAAAATACTTACAGTAGGCTACTGAATCAACATGCAGAGAATCTGTTAAAATCAAAGATAATTATTAACTAAAAACATTGCTGCAGGTATAAGTGTATCAATAACATTCCACAGATTTAAATGGATTTCTTAGCCTTTCTGAGTAATTCTTTGATAAGAGCTAGCTCCAAAAGTGCCACAGTCATCAGGAAAGTACGGAGGGGAAATTGCTGTCATCTTGGTTGTGAGGGTTGTGGGTTTTGGGGTTTTTTGAGTTTGTTTTTTGTTTGTTTGTTTTGATTGCTTTTTAAATTGTGTTTTGTTTTGGTTTTTTGTGGGGTTTTGTTTTGGCGGGGAGGCTTTGGGGGTTTGGGGGTTTTTTGAGGTTGAAATGTAAGAAGACATTTCATGTCTACGAGCTAATTTTTCCCCCTCAGGTTATCTGATAGTGTTTACAATTCTTGTAGGATACCGCTTCTTGTATGTTTTTTCCTTTACCTTACAGAATTTATTTATTTCTGTGACAGGTATTACCACAACAATTATTGTTGCCTCCAATGGTAAAGAAAGGATGTAAAGAGAATTATTTCAAATTATTGATTTTTTTCTCAGAGTCCACCAAAATCCTTTCCTACATTAAGCCATATTCTTACAATTTCAGAACCCACCTGATGAAATCTACAATGAGAAACACATTTTTGTTATAGAAAGCAGCCAGTTGTTTCAAAGGATTCACCAGCTAAATTACAGTCATTATTCCATGGGTAAGGTTCATTTCATCAATGCATCTAAACTGAGTGTTCTTGGTTTGCACCAGTTGTTTACCCCCTCATAGATACTGGGGGAAGTTCCTGTGAGTGATGCAAGGACCTCAAGCTGCTGATTTACTATCACCCTATGCCACATCCAAGAGAAGAACTTCCCTGGCATGTTATGTGAATTGGAGATGCTTATCTCCATGGACTACACAGCAAAGCTGGAGGCCTATTCCACCTGTGCAGCAAAATTTTAGGTGCCTGAAATAAGGGCAGGTGTCAGCTGGTGTCAGATGAATGTCAGAAGACAACCCCAAACCACATCATTATCTTTCCTTTTAAAGTGGCTGTTTAAATGCCAGACATTACCATTCTGTGTGGTTAAATAGGAAATCAGAAATGTTAGGTGAGCTAGGCTACTCACATCAGACTATGTTTTTATTTTCATCATACTAAGAGAGGACTCTATGTAATGTGATTATCTGCATAGTGTTGGTTATTCCACATTCCTTCTGGAAGGACACCACTTCTGAATCAGAGTTTCTTTTGGTTTTTGATAGACATTTAGAGCAGTCTGTAATAAGGTTGGCAGTACATACCTCTCAAAATGCATGTGTTTCACAAGAAAGTTTAAATGGAAAGTTCTTCAGAGCCACAGAACTCCTACTGACTAATCTAAAGCTCCAGCTGTGAGAGGGAGAATGGTGTCTTGTCACTCTTGAGTCTCTTGGGGAACACTGAAATTTTTTGCCTATGATGTTTCCCCTTATCTTTGCTCTCTGAAAATTGCATGTCTTCTGATTTGACCATATGAAAACTTTCCAATATGTGTTTGTAAGTGGGTTTAAGTGTTATAACTATAAGTAAGTATATAATGAAAAGTTATTAATTTGTGATGCTAAGTAATAGTTAATTGAGTAGTTTCAGAGATAGTTTTGGGAGTTGCTAAAAACTGGAACAAACACACATATTTTTCTTGTAGTTTTGATCATGGAATAATTTTTTCTCTGTGCAATATCCTTAACAAATTGTAATGTAGAAAAGGCGTAAAAAAGACTCAAATATTAACCATCCAAAAATGAGTTCTTAACTTTTCAGACAAGAATTAAGAAACAGCTGTATGTGGTATCTGGTGAATTTTCTTGCTTATGAGTAAAAGGATGTGACACGCTAATTTTATATTAAAAGTAAATACTTACTCGTTTAATAAAGACTTAGTTAATACTGATTCCATAATTTTATTTTCCTGTTCAGCTGCAATTTAGTATTTATTACAGAGAGACAAATTTCAGGAAGAAACATGCTTGGGGAAGAGCAGAGTGCTTCCATTTTTGGCATTTCTACAAGTGTGTTTTATTGACCACATGCCATATGGTCACACCAGCTATGCTGCTGCAGCAGTTTGTCACTTGAAGCAATGCCATGGAAAAATATATTGAGAGAGGAACAAGAAAAATGCTATGTTGGCATATCAGTTAATTGGATTCTAATATGCAGCATTACCACATCTGTTCACCTTATCTTTTATTTACTGTTCCCTGGGCTTGTGTTTTGGTAATAAATAAGTGCATGCTCAACACAGGTATATCTGTAGTTCGGGGTGAAATGATCCTGTAGAGCTCTCATTCCTGAACTATTCTGGAAATGAGCACCATCTCAAAAGCTCCATCACACAGTTTTTGGCCTTGCCACGCAGCCATCCAGCAGCAGGATGGGATCCTTTCCTGTTTCACATGGCAGCAGGGTGCTTCCATGGACACTGCCACAGCAGTCAAGAATGGTGGGACTGAACTTAGGAACACGTAAGAGGAGACAGCATTTCTGCATCTGCTCATAAAACAAAAAGACAGAAACACTTCACATGTTTGAACCTTGCTAAAAAGTATTTAATTTACAGATTTCAAGGGGTGGTAGCTACAGTTTGTATTGACCAGCCTCACTGCCTCTGTATACACACAGCTTTACTGCCCAATATTTAAACTGTTCAGAGACATTAACAAAACTGGCACCTAGTCAGGAATTGGGCAAACCATAATCTTGTCTTCAGGGAATCATGATGTTCATATAATAGAATTCCCTCTTTCTACAATAACAGCAACACAGTTGTGTTTGTATACAGGGTTTTTGGAACAACTTCTCATGGCTGCAGGTAAACTGTGTTGTTTATAGTTGAGACTACAAAATAGATGCAAGCTACAGTGAAAGGTAAAAAAATTCATATCCTGATATAGCATATTGGAACTCCTATTTTTATCTTTTATATTGTAAATTCCTTTTTAAAGGCTTAGCCTCTGAATTTGAGGAAGGAATTGGAACTACAGAAAGGTATCTCATGTTTCGTGCCTGTCTGTCGTGGACTCTAAAGTGGGATGCTCTCAAAGGATCTTCTAAGCCATGTGCAATTGTGATGTGGAAAAATTAGCAGGGTGTGTACTGATTGTTCTTCTTTGATGATCCCTATCCATCACAATAATATCTCCCCAAACAACATGAATACATTTAGGTATGGACAAATGCATTAGTCTGGAAAGATATTAGATGATCTTAATTGAATAGTGCTGAACAAACAGGGTGACATTTTACCCTTAGCTTTATTTTATATCTCTGTTTTTTTCAAGCCTTCATAACATTTTTCACTCTCTTCCTACAACACTATCAAAAAGACTGAATCAACCTTATCATGTATTTTCCCCTTCCTCTTCTTCATCTTTTTGAAGTAAAGAAATGGTGTGACCCATTTTCCCAGTCTTCAGATCTGTCTCTGGCTCTTGAAGTGAATAAAAATTGAGTGAACTTGTGAAAATGCTGCTACTGCTTTGCCAGTTTCATCCCCCACTTCCTTCAGCACTCCTGGTGTGTGTAATCTGGCCAAGGAATCTTGTCAATTTTAAAATACTATAACCTTTTAAGAACCATTTTCTGGCATGCTTCCTAATTTTTCACCTGCGTTCATGAACGCCTGATGCAATTTAATATTTTTTTGTGAATAAAGGCAGGTGTAGGGTAACATTTCATCTGGCTCTTTCTCTTCTAAGCCCCTGCTATCTTTCATGTGCTCCCAGAACTGCTCAAAAGCAAATGTGTGGTTGATAAAAGACATTTAACTCTCTTCACTCCAACCAAAAATCCATGTGGCCTAAGCTACTCTGTACTTTGTTAATAACATCAACCAATCCTTTATATTGATGTACCGTAAGATTAAATATAGATGTGGGAGTGAAGACACACTGAGATTTGTAAATCATTCAGAATCTGGGGTTTAAATTTTATTCCTTAAAAAGCGCCATTTTTTAAAGCATGATGAAGTCTTAGAATAGTACTTTTTTCCCCGTTTTACAGGCAGTCTGTGCTATCCAATGAAGGCAAAAAAAACTCTAAGGAAAAAATAAGGAGAAAAAAATAAGGAGGAAAAAATTTTAATAAGTAGGAGGCCTCTTTTTCTGATATCATCTGATGTTTCCATGTGGTTTGTAAATAAATTTTCTTGTAAGGTTTGGAAACTTCAAGTTATAAGCAAACTATATGATCAATGGATATATTTATTCAGATCAGGAAACTGATACAAACACAAAAACATCAAAGACAAACATTTAGATCCATTGAACCTTTCATAATTAGTATATTTTGCCTTCTGCTGTCACCATGAAGTTGGGAATGCTCAAATAGGGAGTAGTTCACACTGAAAGGGTCCAAAGGGTGGTGAACAGGAAGCTTGTGACCATCAGCTAATTCCAGACTTTTCAGCTTTTGCTGTGACCAGAAATTCCTTTCAAGATCTAAAAAACTTAAAATAGAAAAACAAACTCAATTCTACTTCATTCCTAAAACCCCAATTTTATTTTAATGTATCAGTATTTCCAAGTGAGAACAGCTCTTCTGAATATTCCTGGTAACACTTTCTGGGGTCAGGATCTGCCTTGTCATGGCTTCCACTCCCCATCTTTATCTTCTATGCAGAATGTTGGCAAAAGAGGGGCAAGGTTAAGATCTCCCAGGGCCAGAAACTGTGTGATTAGCACTTAATGTCTTGGAAGTCAATGTGTATTTTATTATAGATAATAATATATCTATATTATTCTTATTAATAGGAGAGAGCAGCAACAGAGAAAAAGCCAAAAGAAAGCTTCTACTATTTGCTTGACAAAATAGTCAGTCTTCTGTAAGTTACTTTATGGTCACCTGGATTATATTGAGAAATCCCATCTGCTGTTATTACAGAGAGTTGTCAGGATAGACTGACTCACTCACCAGTAGCAGATCTCAAATGATTTGGAAAGACTATTACCAAATAAATGAGCATTAATAACAAGAAGAATTACTCTGTATAAGTTGGTTAGCACAAGTACATCAGAGGAAGAGAGAGAGTCACTTGGACAAATAAGGAATGAAGTTCTAAACTGTCTTGGAAGGGATTTAGGTCTATCTACTTGCAAAATTGTTAGACTAGCTTTGCTTTGCAAGGGAACTTGCCATGTGCTTTTGCAGTTGCCTATGAAGGTACTCAGAAATGGTTCAAGGTCTTTCATTTTGTTCACAGGTTGCTCTCATCAATGGTCTCTGCAAGCTTCCAAACCTAATATATCAGAAAATTAGGAGTATACTCTAGTATTCACGCCATGAATATCACCTCTGTTAAGCCAGAATTTCACTGTTTAGGCTGATAACGTAGAGTTAAACCATGAGAGAAGGGAAGGAACATGATGTCTTGTCACTCCCACACTTTTACTACACACACATCATGAAAGCATAACATGAAAATTTAAGCAAGACTTGTAGCAAATCTTGATATTGCTTTCATGTTTCATACTCCCACACTGAAAGTCAGCTCACTATAATTTTCTCCCTTTTCTTTCTTATTATGTGGCAAGTAAGTCCCTTTTACATGCCTTTACTGAGCTCTGTTGGCTGGCCTTTTCTCCTGTTGTAGTGAAGAAGCAGGGAGCAGAGCAGCAGTTCCTGTACTGAAGTGGCTGCCCAAATGCTATTCTTCAGCACACCAAAGCTCCAGAGAGACAATACGTCCTTTCTTCCAGCATATTTTGTTGAAAGATATTAATAGCCTGTCTCCTCCTGCCAACCCATGTTTTTCCTTTTATTTTTGCCAGCTTCATCTGTTACAGAGCTTTTGAACACAATCACTCAAAGGTCTGTGTAGAGTGGAAATGGTTCCCCTACAGCATTCTTATTTTAAATATTTGTTCCACCTTTCTGTGCCTTGTTGTGTTATTTTGGTTTTGATCAATGTAATGTACTGATTCACAGCACTGAGACTTTTTTCTGAAGAGGCATTTATGGGTGTGTCAACACATAGATTGCCATTCTAGCTGGAGCTGAAACCATTGCAAACCAGCCTGAATACCTGAACACACTGTACTACAGTGTATCTGCATTATCACTGTTCTGTCTGGAGCAATTGGTGTCACCATATAACCGTTTTGTTATACTGCTTCCACAGTTGCTGAGAAATTTTTGTGAGCTTTAAACCATCTTCTAATAACCTCCCCCTAATGCTCCTCCATTTAGAGTTTCAAATAGACTGTAAAACAATAAACTTTTATTGGAGAAGTGGTTGATGGTCACAGCTCTTTTATTCAGTAACCCTGTCTTCATATACTTTTTTTTTCCCTCCCCCAGGGTAATTTCTGGCTTCTGAGAGCCCTGTCCAGTTAGGATGTCTGACCCTTGCAGCCTCCTGGGTCCATCTCATTCCTGGAGTACTTGTAGCAGCTGCCTCGACCTGTGCTGCAGTTTGTGGAGGGCAGGAGACATGATTAATGTGCTCTTGGTGAGTAACAGACACTGGGGTAAAAAGAGAATGAAACAAGCTCATAACAGACAGGAAGGGCCAAGGGCACACCTGTTCTGTTAGCAGTTGTCAAATAAAAACTCTGATTAGGCCATGTATCATGGCTTCCTTGGATTCGTAACTATTGAGTGACATAAGACTGCAGCCAATGGCTCTCCTTTAGAATTAGAAAGATAATCAGTTTGCCTTCTAAAATCTAGCTACCAAACACCTTTTAAAGTACATATTGTCAATCAGATCAAAAAAGAACCTTGTAAATGTCTGTTTCTAATTACATAGTGGTCAATAGTTTACCATTTATTTTTAAGGAAACAACTTCTCCATTAACAGAACATGTCAATGTATTAGTAAATCACTTGTTTGGTCTATAGAATTGCCTTTGCAGTGATAAAAATCCCCTATGTTTCATCATTGCTTGGATTGAGCACTGGTTCATTAGTGTTTCACGACTTCCAATAAAAAGAACATTGAAAGACATTAGCTTTGAAATTAAAATATATGAAGCCAGCAAAATGCTACAAAGGAAACAATGTACAGTAGGTCATACTGCTGGTCTGTGAGCATTCCAGAGAGGAATTGCATTCAGGACAAATCACTCCTCTTGAAGAGATGTGCATTTACTTCCCACAGCCAGAGCTTTTCTTATTTGTAAGAAATATAGACACATCAGTTTGTCTGATTAAAATCGAGTAGTCAACTGTTCAAATCATTATTTTGTTAAATGTACATTAAAAAGTGTGTTTTACTAGATGGATATGATGATTGGATGGGCTTTGAAATTTATTGTTCTTGAGCACGTAGTCATATAATTCAGTAGGATGTATAGCTATTAGGCTTATAAAAAAGTCACATTACAGTAGTATTACTTAGATGACATGATTGCATTTCAACAAGATCCAGCTCATTTGGTGCACAGATAATTTAGTTTCAATTCTGGATGTATATTAACCATTGTACAGCCAACTTTGGTTTTGCCCTGCCTCATGAGTGAAGCACAGGTCCTGCTGAAACAAGCCAGGTCTGCAGTGGCATTGGACGAAGCACATTTATCACTCTGTAGCCATCAAATGGACTGACTTGGAATGGAATCTTTCCAATCTAACATCCATAAGAGGTGGCAACAATGGCAGTCTCTGCTCCACAAAAAGGTCAGAAACTTATTCTTCTGTCATCAGAGGGGATTTTGCTCAATTTTGCCATCCAGGAAGGTCTCAGCAGAAAACACATTGCACAGAAGACAGAAGTTTCTTTTCAGCAGATTGCTTGAGCTATTTAAAAATTTTAATTTAGTGTGACTTGTCAGCTTTTACTTTGTACAAAACAAGTGTCTTGTAAAATAAACTTTTATAAACTAGTTTAAGGAGTTATTGGGAGTTGGAGAAAACAATATTGCTGTCTAAAGTCATGCTGAAATAGTTCAACAGCCTGTAAAGCTACATGATCACTGGGAACATAATAGATGATTTGGCACAAAATATTATAGACTGTTTCCATGTGAGAGGTTCAAGGTTGGATTATCTGTCCAGCCTTTCCTAGGAATGCAGTTTCAAAAAGTGTCTGGAAGGGCTGAGAGAAGAGCAAAGAGAAGCTGGCTGGGTTGCTACATAAGATCACACATGTTTTGATCTGCTTGTGCTTTAACATGAGCCCTCAAAGAGGGTGTTTGTTTGACCTGCCAGCTGGAAGTAAAATGTGGTGGTTGCCAGCAAGAGTTCATCAGGAAGTTAAAAACTGGGAGAGGTGAGGAGAGGCCTAAAGAAAAACAAAGTAAAAAAAAAAATTAAATGAGAATTTGATAGCTTTGTATCTGAGCTTCAGTATGCCCACGTCTGCAGTAACTTCGGTCTGCAGTGAGAATCAATACAGTGCATCAAAGCACAGCTCTTGCCCAGAGCACTTCTGATGCAGAACCCAAAGTACCATCCATGAAGTTACAGTAGAATTTCTTATGTGGGCAGAATGAACTTATCCATACTGAAATTCAGCCAAGCCACTTAGAATTATAATCCCTACACTGTAAGAGACACCAGCCACAGTTTTACTGTTAAATTTCATGTCAAGAACAGCTTCTACAATGAAGTTTACTCAAAGATCTGCATAAGGGACCACTGCTCAAATCAGGATGACGTGGACAAGGATCACTGGCCTGGTGCAAACACTGTTTCCTGTATCCCTTTTGTTTTCCTGGGTGGACTTCCAGGAACTAGTCAAATTCAACCTTTCTAAAACAGTTTGAACAGGTGAAACACAGAACAGGTTCTTTTACTGAGGACTACAGTTAACCAAGGACTGCTTGAGGATATCCTCTGTATGCCTCTGTGTGGATGATACATGCCTTAGAAAATCGTGCCACAGTCCTTTGAAAAACACAAGGAACTAACCTTCTGTGTGTTCTTTGGAAGATAATGTCTCCTGCTTCTGGAAGATATTTCAGTAGTGCCTGGGAACTTTAGCATGTGTGTTTTGGCTTGAAATCAATGAACTCAGTGGAGACATTCTGAATTATGAGCTGAGGTTGTGGGCTGAAACTGTGGCTCTACTGCAGTAACTAGCAAATAGTCTATTTATTTTAATGAGGCAAGAATTTCATCACTGGATGTCACAATAAATCTAATAATAGCCACTACAATTTTCCCATGTGAAAATACAAATGACTACACTGGTTATCACCCCATGCTTGTATATAATGTCTTACAGTATCATCCAAAGAACCCATGACTAATCATGCTATTATATTGTTTAAATGGAATATGTGAGGTATGAAAGTAAAAGAGACAGAACAAACTCTCCATTCTAAGGACTATACTTTCCTTTGGTGTACCCTGTTATTGAATCATATTTCATTATTAGTACTATTGCTATTATTATAGCTAATCCTATGATGATTATTTTATTGAACACTTTCATTAGAATTTCCTAATTTCAATGATGTTATGACTACCCCTGAATACCTTTGTTCATTTCATCTTATTCTTAAAATAACTGTTAAACATAATAATGAATCATAGAAGTTCTTTTTGAGAAAAAAAAAAAAAGGTGTTCTGTTTTTCAGCAAGTGATACTGGCTTTCTCAGGCTAGGGTTAAATTAGCACATGCAATATTAATTTTGTTATTAAGCAATAGGTGAAATATACCTTATGTCATAACATAGCCATGCATGTGTATGCATTTGTCTGATAGAAATACTAAAGAGGCCTCTTGAACTAAATGCAAAAAAAAATCAGTCACTATTGCACTGGAAAGGGAATGAGCAGGAAACATAATTCATGATAATCTTTTCTTACAACATTCTTCCATATATCATCTGAAATCCAGGTCAAAATTTCTGTTGACTTCAACAGTGGATGAGAATGACCCTCTGGAATTAAGATGAGGCTTTGCAACTCCAAGAAGTGAAGGGTAACTCTTGGTATTTGAATTCCCATTTCTGCATCTAATTTTGACTTTTGAAAACTAAAATTATCAACTTATGTTAATGGCTTGTGAAAAAATTACTTAATCCAAAAAAAAACCACATTTAAATCTTTCCATAAAGCTTAATTATTATGCATTAATGCAAGGAAACAGGCAATGAAAACAGAACTCAGGATAGTCAAAAGTGTATCTTTTATTTTAGATTGTGTTAATAATAATACAGAAGTCATATATCATTTTGGGCACACAGTAAGATAAAGTTCTAATCGAGACAAATGGAATTTTACGTTTGGGTATTTTATCACAGACCATTAAACAGCATTTTATAAAATCATTTTTATAGAACTAAACAATGATCCCAGGGACACTTCGCTAAGATACTTTAAGCAAAAAAAAAAAAAAAATACAATAAAATATGAAAAATTAATGCCAACTCTGAAAAAGAAAAATATTACCCCTTTAACCTAATTCATTTTATTGAGCTAGAGAAATAAAAAATAGAGACATAAAGGTGAAATGGAGACATATAGGAAAATTAGTGATTACTCACATCTGCAATGGAGAATTTTGGAAGGTTTTGCCATTACCACAGCAAGTATAACAAGTGGAAACACCTGCCAAACTGTGTCATCTAATATGTCCTATATACCTCTTATAACAAGAGTAATTAAAAAAACACACAAGAAAAACAAGAAGAAAAAAAAAGGAAAGTCACAACTGTGCCACAAAGGTAAATGAAATGTCACACTTAAAAGCAACAGAGAATATAATACCAATATCTAAATATTTTGCAAAATAAGGTCAACTAAAATCTAAGAAAAAATATGAGGTAAAACAGTGCTTCAGACAACTTCTGCTGATTTGAGTGGTGAAAACTGCTGTTGACATGCTGTTACATTTCTTTTTCCTGTCTTTTTCTGACTCTTAAAAAGGTCACATTTCAAATCAATAGTCCCTCAGAGCCATGACTGGCTAGTCACTGAAGAAAATGTATAATTTCTCAGCTCTCTGAGTGAAAAAATTATAAAAATTGCAATACACATATGTGTTCTTTCTACAAGGTCTGGTATCAGTTGATAAGTAATAAGCTGAATGAACCAAAAGACTACTCAAACATGGGTATTTCAGAATAGAAAACATATATTAGATGTTGATCTGTAAGTAACTTTTCACTGAACCAGTTTCTTTCAGTTAAGTAAGTTTCAATTAGAAAAGGTTGGAGGTAAAAAAAAAGACTAGATGAGGTCTCTAGGAAAATAAAAATACACTTTATGGTTGTGTCAAAGGTAAAATAATGTGAAGTATTGTGGAAAATACCAGTGAGTGTTTGAGGATCACTGTTTGTATAAATCATAAAGCACAGGCCTAAGTTCAGCATTCACAGTCATAACATTAGTGTTAAAAAAATAACCCTGGTATAATGGAAAATATATTTTGCTTCTATGATAATTTTTCATGAGAAAGTTAGTTAATGTATTGGTAAAATGGTATAATCATTTAAACAAATTTATATTTAATTAAAAGATTGCTTTGGGCTATTCACAATGTATTTTTTAATTTTTAGTTGAATTAATTGGTAAATCAGTTAGAGCCAGCAAATTTTGGAGAACATATCCAGACAGGTGTTCATCATTCCATTTATCTCCAGCAGAAAAAAATTCTGGCCCGGGAAGATTCAGAATCACCTATAACTCTGGCTAAAATATGTGGACTCACATCTCCTTCACACAACAGGAAAACTTGCTGTGGGAGATGTTCCACTCTGTGTAAAACATGTGAATTTTACAGAAGTCAGAGAATAAATAACTCACTCAATAAAGAAGATGATCATCACTGTAAATTTCCTCCTACTGCTACAAACAGGAGATTCAAACTATCTGATCACTCTTCCTAAGTGAATATTTGAATTATCAGGTCATTGGCCACTTTTTGAAAGCAAAACCTGGATGGCATCAATTGAATATTTATTTGCCCACAGAAAAGGAAGAGCATCAAATGGAAATATTCAAATCAATACTTATACTCTCCTTAGTTATCCCCTATTTAATATCAATGTATTTTCTAAGTGTTGAAGGTTGTGTATGCAAATGTCTCTGTCAGGAGAGATTTGCATTAAACCTCTCCTACACAAGATCTTTATCTAGAAAGGTTCTTCATAGAATTTCTGTCTTCTGTTGTTGACATTTTTCTGCATTAATCCTTTTGTTTCCTTTGTGCATTTCTTCACATCTTCTCAATTTTTTTGTAATCCTTGCAGCATTGTCCTCCCAGTAAAACCTTGACACAGCCTTTCATCCTCAGCTCATTACATAGAGAAAGGGCATATAAGAAACCATAAAATTACAAGATATTTTCATAAATAGTTACAGATTTATGAGTGCCATATAGCCACCATGCACGCAAGAAAATGCATTCACTTAGGTATCCACTACCATTGATTTGTACCACAGAAATAACAGTGCCATTACCATCACTTATAACAGACATGCTGCAATGATGAAAGATCTATATGTTTCAGGAGGAATAATGTGCAAAATAGGGAAGGTTGAAGGTAAATATTGTAATCCTTCTAGGTGGAATTTTAGTGGAAAAGTGGATTTTTTTCAGCAATTTTCATTAAAATTAAAAATCAATTTTACATTTTCATACTAACTTCTACTGTTTTAACTAGTGCAGAAATGGACCCTGTCCTGCTTTTGTGTGGGGGTGTTTTTTTTGTTTGGGTTTTTTTTTTTTAGTGGTTTTTTGTGTGTGTGTGTGATTTTGTTTGGGGGGGAGGGATGTTGTTTTCTTGTTTGTTTTAATAAAACCCCCCATGTTAAGAAAGCCTTGCAGTCTCTCACAGCTTCCTCTGTCTCCTTTATGTCTCCTGTTGGTTACAGCCTAAAGCTCTGGAAAGGAAAACAGATAACATCTGCTCAGGGGTGTGAGATTACATGTAATCATAATCTTCTAAAAGAGAAAATGCAGAAAATGTACTTTACTTGCCAAACTTTCTTCCATACAACTAGTTTTCTGTATGTGGTTTTTGATGGTTTTGGGTTTTTTTTTTTAATCACATGCTGTGCCACAACACAAAAAATAATTCAGTTCATGAATAAGTCTACATGCAAGTGTTGCAATAATACTAAAAAATGTAAGGGGATATCTACAAGCAGATGCCCTTTTTATTTTGGGAAGCATGGAGATGCTGAGAGCTGAAGCAATTCCAGATTTCATTGCTGCTGGAAGTCCCTTCTGAAAGCCAGAAAGAAAAACTACAAAGAAATTCAACCCAATTTTCAACAAACCCCAGAGATTCCAACTGTTCTGGCTTTAAGCTGGGTTCGAATGAGAATGACTCCCAATGAAATCTCATTACGTGGTGGGTGCTCCAAGAGGAATTTGTCAGCTGTAAATCACCTCCATTCTGCAGAAGCCACTGCTTTGACACAAAATTATTTCCATCATTCAGTAGGAAAAAGGAAATTAATTATTGATTTCGTGCAAATTATTTTATTTCTCCCCGCAAACTAAAATGTCACTTGTTTCTTGGTCCTTCAAATTATTATTATATAAACACATTAGTACTGTATAATGTTATTTCTTACCTATAAGGAGCACAGTGTTAGATTTTTTCTCATGGTAGAAGCTGGTAAACTCTGTAGAAGAATCTAAACAGCAAAACTTTTGTATACAAGATTGGTAGCTCTGATAATCTAAATTTTTTTGTCTCTATAACTTCCAGGTGGAAATACAGAGCCTTTTGGTCAGGTTCATTGAGCTAAAAAAAAAAAAGACCACACCCAGTTGATACTAGTTTTTATTTGTATGTAATTGAGGATATGAAGCACTACCCTTCAGAAATCAACCATCTTATCCATTAAAAAAAATTGTCTAAAGAAACTGAGTTTGCACTCCAGAAATACTGTATTATAATTCTGGATGAGAAATAGCTGTCTACAGCAACTCCAAAACCAGTCTTAACCTAAATATACAATTTTAAGATAAATGTATCTAAATGAGATGATCCCTGCAAAAAAATGCTAATTAGCAAATTCTAGATAGTAGAATAAAATAAGAGTGGTACCTTACTCTTCATCTTTATAACACTGGAAAGAGGATATGCATGAGATCATCAATTAATACAGCACAGATACCTGCCTCACATATAGACATTTCTATCTGGCCATTTTAACCTGTGAACTAAATCCTGCCTATGATATTGAGAAAAGAATTTCTCATTTTTGCAAGTGTAGATTTTTAAGGAATATTGTTTAACAAGCTTAATCTTCTCTAGCAGATTTGAGTTTAGAATATTCATTAAAGGATTAGGGCTCATCAGATCGGTCCCTTTGTAGACATGACCTCAACAATGGACTGCAAAGTGCCTTGTCACTGCAGTGATGTATCAGCGTGTATTTGATGTCCCCTGCTCTGAAAGACTGCAGCATCAGAGCTGAAGCAGCTCCCAGGGCTGGCCAGGGGCAGCACTCACTCCTGGGCTGACACTTACCAAGCAGGGAATGGTTTTGGGGAGTGACAGGAAGGTTTGGCAGGAGGTCATCCATTTCATCTACCTTTGCCTTGTGTTACCTCCCACTGGAAAACATGGAAAAGCATGTAGAGGGCATATAAAAGAGAAGCAAGTCTCAAATGTATGGAATACTGCAACTTCGAGGGAATCAGATCCAGATGTACAAAACCTCTCTTTGCACACCCTCCTAGGAAGAAAAAGTCATAATCCTCGTGGTTTCCAGGAAGCAAAGGACATAGGAGCATTTATTCCCAGTGAGATGGTGCATCCTATGACTCTACAGGAGAGCACTGCTGTGTCTCTGTGGATGAGGAGCCGTCCCCCAGCACCTCCCAGTCTGTCAGACCCTGCCCTGTGCTGCTCCCACTGCAATGGCCCTGCCCGGGATGGAGGGAGGGATGCTGGGCAAGTGGAGATCCTGTCCCACCAGCTGAGCTCCTCCCTGCCAGCCCTACAGCTCTGGCACGCCCAAAGGACAGAAATACTGCTCCAGCAACCAGGGGACCCTTTGGATGCTTATAAATCACTAAAGAGATGGGAGGGAGGAGAGGGTGCTAAAACATCTACTGAGGAGTATTTGCCATTACTGTGAGCATGAGAGGCAGTTCTGGATCTGTATTTTGGAAAACCATGACCTTTCCCAGAGGGTTACTTAAATATTTGAAGCTACAGTGATCTCAAATATGCTCTGATGTATATTCTTATCAGAAATTATTGTAGAAACTATGCTTATGCTGCACTCAGTAAAGTACATGTTTACAGTTAATTCTTTTTCTTATTGAAAATGTATAAGCATATCAGTTTCACCTTGAAAAACACTCACAGTTGGAAAAAACAGCATAGTTTACTTAGAAAAAAATTTTGTAAGGATATTTCTGTGCATCTTTCAACTTTATGGGAGGATATGACCTTAAAAAGACAAGCTGTCAGAAAAAAAGAATGAGAAGTAGAGATTTCACACATCTTTTCTTCTCTTTTGATTCTTGAAGACTCTTTCCTTCCCTCTTTTTCCACATTTTACACAGAATTCACTATTCGAGAACATTTGGTTGCTTTTATGCCCTAAAGGTACTTAAAAGTATTGTCCATCCTTAATCAGCCTTGAAGCATTATCTGTACAACGTGCTCTTGTGTTCTGATTTATTTGAGTAAAAATATAATTTCAAGAGATGGAAGATTTGTGCAAGGCCAACTTATTGCATTGCTTATCAGCACTCTTATTGCTCCTGGAAGTTTAACTCAGAGGTTTCAGTGACCCAACCTACAGCATCCTCCCCTCCACAAAGGTTTGTCACATCACAGATGAAGGGGTAGTAAACTATTGGTAGGAAGAAAGAAAACACTGGCCAGAGCTGGGTCAGAGAAGGAAGGAGGAACACCTTAAATTTTTTCATATCATGACATTACAGTCACAGAAACGAAGACGTGCAGAATGTTCTGGAAAAATATGACATTTTTTCAATACTACATTTTAATAAACTTAATTCAAGAATGCATTTTAAGGTCCAAAGAAATTATAGACTATTCTTATTTCTCAGCTAAGCACAACACCCCATTAAACGTGCCTGTAAATACTGAATGAATGAAGTACAAAATGGTGATTTTGGTTTTCTTTTTCAAATCTATGTGAAAGAGATTCGATGTTGATTGACCTGCCATAACAGGCTTACTCAGCAGAATAATCCAGATCTCCTTTCAGCTAAGCACTTCAGCCTAAAACAAACTTTGAAGACATGCATTAGTCATGTTGAAGACAGGTAGACACTTTCAATGGCTAAAATGAACTCAGCCAGACATTGGGTCTTACCAAAACAGATTCTTGCTTTAATGTTGCTGGATCAGAATATGATCTCCTGTTAACACAGGAGGATTAAAATTTATTTAAAGCAATACTAATATGTGCTCACCAGTCTTGGTATTGTCACTAAAGTGTCACTGCCTTGCTCCCCCAGAGACTGAAGTTCTTAAAAATCACTTTGGAGCATACAACTGTATGAGGAACTGCCCACAGCTGTTAGTGAGAGGACAAAGCTGAACGGTGAGAAACTATAAAAGTGAGAGAGAAACAATTTCAATAGATATTTTTATCTGCCAGAAACTGTGCCAGAATAAAGAAGGCAAGGAACAAATAGTCATAGAGAACAATACACTAAAACAAGGATGGATATATTTGGAAGTACCTGGGGATACACATACATCTGTCTCTGTGTCTTTGCTTTCTTGAGGTCTATGTGAAAAAGCCACAGAGGTGTACAGCAATCCTGGCTCTGAGACAATGTGGGCAAAGTGTAAGAAATCTACATCACAACCAATAAAATGCATATAGCTCTGGTTTTATGCAAGTGTTGAACTCCTTCATATCACACACTCAGGAAGGCTGTAAACCAGTGTAGTAGGCAATAGGAAAAATCTGGGAAAAGAAAGGTTTAACTATTTATAGTTTTACACTTTATTTTTCTCTCATCACAGACTGGTAAAACTACAAAGAATATTTCTACAGTCAGGTAGATACTTAGGAAATGACATTTACACTGTGTTTGTAAATAAAATAACTTTGAAGATTGTTAATCCTTTTTAATCTCTTAACAGTAAGAACTACTTTATCATTAATTCAATTAATAGGACACTTACTACATAGGTTTTGCTTAAAATTTGTGCTTTCTCACACAGTGGCCAGGCATGGTTTGGTGTCCAAGAGATAGTTTGGAGGCATTTTGCTGTTTTTAGGGAAGTGCATTGGCTTAGATAGCAAAATGTCATGCAGTTGTTCTTCAGAGCAGTGGAATAGTGTGGATTATCCTGGTTTACAGCATATCTCTCTCTCTCTCTCTCTCTCTCTCTCTCTCTCTCTCTTTCTCTCTCTCTCTCTCCTGATCTCTCTCTGGCTTCTACCAGACCTTCTTTGTGATAGTTTTGTCAAATTTGACATATTCCTTTGGAAAGCTTCAGTTCTGATAAGCTTCCTCTTTGCAGATAGAAAAATTTTATTGCAGAAAATTCCTCATTTTTTCCCTGAAGTACTTCTCCTTCAAGGACAACATTCTGTTTTGATTTACCCTCTGATATACATATTGAGCTCTGCATACTTCACTGATGTTTTACATGGTCTCTTTTTCTTTTAAAAATACCTGGGATATGTTCTAGAAATAAAGATATTTAATAAAATTACAGTTTAATAATAAAAAAAGAATTCCAGGTTTTCTAAAATATCGATTTCTCCAACACAATTTAAAATTCTATAGGCTACAAAGCAACCTTGAGAAAACGAAGAAGATGCTCAGTTTCCCTTCAAGTCAGAGAATATCTGTCAAAATAGTTTAGTGCACTGCAGACTTAATTACCACCACGAAATGGTAATTATACTGTGGTCTGACAAGTATTCCCTATACTTTAACGGTAGGCTGCATTAGACATCCACAAAATATTTATTCTTCTTACAAAAGGAATTTGGAAACCTTGACGAATTTCAAAGGATTTCCTCCTCCTGAGCGGAGTTGCTCTGCAGGAGACATAAACATGCACTGACCTAACTGCTAACTGGAATAACAGCACGAGGACAACTGAGCATGTGGCACATTGTGAGCAAATCTAAACTGCCATGTACGGCAATTTAAATGTACAGGTTACTTCCAAAGCCACACTGAAATTTCAGCCCTGCAAGGTACTGAAAATTCAACTTTATCAGCTGCAAATTTGCAAGCAATTCATAAACTCCAATGTTTTTTGGAAAGCTTTTTCACAAGTGCGTAAAAAATGTTCTCAATGTCAGTAATAAATGACAGGCAAGGAATTTTGGCAGCAAATGTTTCAGCTGTCCTCATGAAATGGATGAATATTTCCGTCCTTGCATTAATTCATGTTACAACACGTACATGGGAGAATGATAATAGGGTTCTTCCCTCACGCTTGTCATGTATAAAATATTGTACCACTTCATAACATTAAAGAGGTGAGTAAGGCCAGACATTGCTTAAAAAGAAAAGGGAAACCTAGAGTTTGGAAGGTAACATCTTCAGTGTGAAATGTATTCATGAACACTGTCAAATACCAACCTCTTCTCAAGTGCTGGCTTCTGCTAATTCCTACTGACAGCTGTTCTTATTCTTACCTTGAGACATTTGGTTTTAAATGTCAGACTGATTGGCTCTTACTTCTTCCCTAAACATTCACCTACAAGATGAGGAAGATATTTGCCAAAAAGAAGAAAAAAAAAAAAAAAAAAAAAAAAAAAAAAAAAAAAAAAAAAAAAAAAAAAGAGAGAAAGAAGTCATGCAAATGTGAAACATGTGAAATATGTGAAATGTTCTGTAATGAGATCTCCTTTCAGAGAAAAATGATTTATAGTAAATTATTTTTTTCTGTACATCCTGAGATTGAAAAAATAGAGAAATAGAGAGAGCTTCATGCAGACAGGATCTATTACATGTGGAAGAACAGTAGCCTAATAATGAACCTGTTTATACAGCACTGGCACTTGTATACTCAAGTACAAGGACGTTGAAGGGGAGGTGTGTCACAAAAAGCATCATCTCATCCCTCCAAATCTCTGTCTTGTGTATTCCCATACTTTGTCATTTTCTGAAAAGCAGCTTTTAAAAGCCTGGGCTTGCCCTTTTCCAGGTCAAAACCCCTGCTTACAAGTGAAAAACAACTTCTACAAGCCTGGGCCTGTCTGTTTCCTGGGCAAAACCCTTGCTTATATGTTAACTATATTTTATACCCATATTCTTAAGAAAAATATAACCCAAAAACATGAGTTATCCCCAGTCGTCTATAATAGGATGATATTGAAGGACTGTGACTTTGAAATGAAATTCAGAAATATTTTCCTTGTTGAATGGCTTGGGCTGCCTTCCAGTTCTTGGAAAGTTTAGTGTAGATTTCCTCAAAGACAAAAGGGGTTTTTAGGGAAAAAAGTGTTTTTTACAAATACAGAAGAGTCTCAGTAACTTTGGAATGCCTTTAGGTGACCCAAAATTCAAGTTGTTCATCGCTTTTGGCCCAGTGAAAGGACTGCCATGAAATGTAGGCTCTGACCTGCAAACCCACTGCTACCAGCAAGTCCTGAATAACTCCTCATGAGGGGACCCGCTGCTCATTAGAGACACTTCAGAACATGAAGACAGATGATTCCAAAGTTGTGCATCACCCAGTCTTGACGAGAAGGAGTTTAAAAAGAGAGAACTGGACACAAAAGAATGGGGTCCTGCATCAAACCAATGCCTTGTGCCACAAGTCACAAGGACTCAGTGTCCTCGCATTCCCCCCGGCCCAGGCAGTGCCTTTCTCCTCTGCCCCAGCCCGCACACGCTGCACCACCCAGGAACCAAAAGGCTTCAGGCTTCAGGATTTTCCCCCAAATCAATGATTGCAGTGCAATGAAAAGAACACGCATTTCTGCTTTATGAATACTGTCCTTTTATTTCAGCAGAAACATCCTATCTAACCTATTCTAAATTAGGAACAAATAAATCTTATGGGCTGTTTTAAACTAAGGAACATATTTCAGAGGAATATATTCTGGATCTAGTGTTGAATATTGTTATCTATCAGAATCAAAAAGGGCTTCCTAACACTATTCCTTAAAAAATTAACCTCCAGGACTCTTAGGGTTAATCCCTTGGCTCCCTTGTGTCACTGCCTAAGTTGAAACACAATGTGTAATTTACTAATTAAAAATAAGGATAGGAGACATGAGATAGCCTTCATCCTGATACCTTTACTTCTATCTGGGAAAACTACTAACTACTACCTCTAACTTTACCTACAGAGCTAAATCTATACTCATTCCTACTAATTATCCTCATGTCCCTGGTAGGCCAGGGCATGCATGGGAGGGACACTGAGGCACCTTCTTGTTCCTCAGGGCCCCAGCTCAGGTGTCTTCTGGCCCCACTGTGGACAGCCCTGGCCACGTTTCAGACACTCCTGGCTTCCTTGGGGGCAGATCTCTCCTGTGCTGGAGGCAGTGACAGGCATGGAGCAGCTTCTGCCCCTGCGCCTGCCCGCTGGGAGCTTCCAGCAGGCTTGGTGAGGGGCTGTGGGGGAGCACTGTGGAACCAGACCTGGAGCTGAGGCCTTTGCCCCGCTGTCAGGGGCTGTGCTGGGCAGAGCTGGGGCTTGGCCTGTGGCTGTGCACATCAGAAGGTCACCGTGGTACACCCAGGCCTGGTGAGGCTGCACAGGGGGCCTCTGTTCTGCCATTCCCCCGCTCTGGCCTTGGTCTCCTTCAGCCTGGGACATCTCTGTGGGGCTGTCCCCTTCCCAGTCATGCTCCACACTGAGGCAGGAGAGCCACCCTCTCACTGGCACTGTCGGGAGAGCCTCCAGTGCTGCCCCTGCCCCCTGTCCACCCAGAGCTTCCAGCGGGGTGAGCGAGGGGCTGGTGGGGCAGCAGGGGCTGTGTGGGGAAGCTGCCTGGCTCTCTGCCCCTGCTGGGGGGCTCTTGCTGCCTTCCCAGCCTGTGTGCCCTGATGCAGGTGCTGCTGTGTCCCGGACTGCTGGCTGTGTCACCGGATCACAGCCCTCACCCTGCTCAGGATGGTGCTGGAGCCGTGCTGCAGTGAGCGCAGCAGAGCCAGGCCATGGGCCCTGGGGCTGTGCGGGGCCGCTGCCCGGCTCTCTGCTGCTGCCACCTGCACGCCAGGCACAGCAGAAGCTGCTGCCCTTGCCACCTCTGCTGCCCGGGCAGTGGCACACACAGGGCGCCCCTGGCCCTCAGGAGCTCCAGCCAGGGCAGCAGCTGCTGCATGGGTGTCCCTGGGAGCTGCCAGGGCACCAGATGTGCTGGGCAGGTCAACCTCTGCCTCTTCTTCCCCCAGCGAGTCGGGGTCCGCCAGGAGCTGTGGGTAGCAGGGGTTCACCCAGATGGTGCGGATTGTGACGACATTGCCCTTCTCCTCGGACAACCCTCCTGTGCTCCTGTCTTCCCCTCTGGCAGCTGACTGGTCTCTGGTTTGGGGAGAAAGCTCCAAGACTGCTGTGCCTTTGCCAGGCTCCAGGTGTCCTGGTTCAGAAATACAGGACACATAGTCGCTCTCATCCCCACTGCTGCCAGCTTGGACATCCTCTGAGGTGTCCCCCTCCTCGCTAAGCAGCGCCTGCAGGATTATATTTGCTGCTGCGATTGCCCACTGCCTGTGAGCTTCCTCCTGGCTTGGTGAAGGACAGGGGGGGAAGGACCCCAGAACTGATTCTGAGCTGGACACCTGTGGCCAGATGTGAGGGGCTGTGCTGGGCAGAGCTGGGGCTTAGCCTGTGGCTGTGCCCGAGGGAAGGTTCCCGTACTCTACCCAGGCCTCGCGTGCCCTCACAGGAGGTCTCTACTTTCCACTACAGCCCTCCTCTGGATTATACCCCAGTAGGGCCAGCTCTTGGGGGCTGTCCTCATCCCCATCTGGCTCCAGGCTGAACCAGGCCTTCCACTGATGTTCTCCTGTTGTCAGGACTACCCCCACTGCTGCCCCTGCCCACAGTCTGGAATGCAGCACTAAAGTCTTCATTTCTGGCTGGCGTTGTAGTGGCCACTGGCTTCAGAAAATGCCAATGCTAAAATGAAGATGCTGTCTGGGCTGACATCTGGTAGTCTGTTAATCTGTGGGCTCCACAGGCAATCAGGGACCGGTGTTCATCCAGACTTCAAGGTTATGTGATCTGAACCCAAGAACATTCTAATCAACAAAATAAAAGAATCGTATGAGACTATTAGCATGCAATAGTCAGTACTTGAAGCATTGCAGGTCCTTATAAACCTGCAGTCCCCAAATTCTTGTGTGTTAAACACTGAGCTATTTTCCTGCATATCATGATCCCCATGAGATGCATCTCGAAGGTCAATACTTTCCTTGAGAGATGCCAATCCAGTCTGGAGATATGTGTAAAACCTGTAGCTTTCTCAAGAGATTTTGTAACCTCTGCTGGGAGTGAAGGCATCCACAGCCCTGTATGCTGCCACATGAAGGACCTACAGCTGTTGCTGGCTCTTGTACAGATTTGACTACACTCAATTTCTCGGACACATCTGAGCTGTGCTTTCTCTTTGCATTACCTTTGAGCAAAATACAAAGTTGTGTCCCACAGGATGATGGGACAGAATTTATTCTTAATTTGGGTTAAAACCAGGGTTCACTAATGGAGCTGGTGTAGGCAGACTTAAATTCACAAATTTCCTGAACTCTGAAGTAGACTCCCTGATGCTTTATGGATATGACACTGGGAGGTCTCTGTGCTCCTGGCATCTGGAGATATCCTACCTACAGCTTAGACTGAAAGACCTATTTTTCCATCCATCAACACCAAATATCAGTTTAAGATGGCAAACACTTAGGTAAATGCTGTTCCCATAAAGATCTAGCTTTTTTGGTTTTTTCCGCTTCAACTTTATTTAGCAATAGTTGCAGTGGAAATGTTGTTTAAGTTAATAAGGTCAATAATTCACCTACTTTAAAAGGCACAGTTATATCAAAACAAGCATAATAATAGATACTGAAGGGCTTTATAGTTTATGAGTTTATTCTGTGCATTGGCTAATTACAGCACAACTCTCAAGGCAATAAAAAAAAGCTACAGCCTGAAGTGTTACTTGAGATGTACAGCTGGTAAAAAGATATGACATTTAGAAAGAAGTATAGAAGATATTAGGAAACACTCCTTTCTTAAGGAGAGGGGAGAAGGATTGTAATTAAGGTCATAATCCAAGTTGTTTTCATTACTAACATATATAGAACTAAAGATGCCCACTAGCATATCTTCTGTGTACACAGAATAGGTTTTATATGCTATTAAATATTTTAAAAATTATTGTAATGCAGCCAGAATGAGATTAAATCCTGTTTCAGCAGTGTGCCTAAGCCTGATCCCCAGTTCTTTGAGATTTATTTTGTCCTAAATCTGCTAGCAAGGTTTCTAGAAACCTAAGCTTCCTGAGCCCCTGCCATTTCTCATACTAACTGCAGAGATATCAGCAGTCTTCTTCAGTCCTACAAACATCAGAATTCCTAGTTTGTCTAGAGCACCTCTAAAATTTCACCTGAAACTGATGTTTCAGCACTAATAAATGTACAATTTAATGCAGCTAACAATGGCAGTGTTACCAATGGCAATCCTACCTTGTAGCTAGGAATGATTTTAGCTTTTGTTATCTGGCCTGCAGCCACTCTAAAACTCTCTGAATAGAAAGGTTTCTTCATAAAGAGTGATGAATTTTGTGATTCCATAAGGATGTAATGTTTTTATATTCATATTGAGTGACAGGAACACTTACATAGTAGATACCAGGTACAAAATACAAAATGCTTATGTGGGAGAAATATGAGACCTTTTAGTCATATTCATGATGTTAATAGCTATCATTCTTCCTTCCTTTAGCAAAAGTCTGAACATTTTAGGTAAATGCAGGATATTTAAAAGCAAAAAAAGGAAGATATACTATTTTCTAGGCTAGCACAGAAGGCTCGAGTCCCAGAGGTTAAATCTCTGCTACTTTGTATGACAGAAGAGATTTGAATATATGTCATGATCTTAAATTACTCTAGTAATAACTAGAATGCTGAGGTCAGAGGGCAGGATTAAGGCATGATGGCACCAAAAACATAATACTGAGCTCTCTCCTAGAAGAACATATGCACACTTCATAGTTTAGTTCCAGGAATGAGATTAGACCAGTATGTAATGTTTGTGGTTCAACAGCTAATTGCTTATATTATGCCAAACTTTTCCTTTTGGCCCAGTTAGATTTTTTTTTTATTTTTACTGTATCAAATTAATGGTGGCATCTTCTATAAAAAATTTCTTCATTGTACCTAATTAGTCTGAACATTTCCACAGTGAAATTTTCTTTTTTAATTTCCCAAGAATTTGCTATAAAATGTTGTAGAACATTCCTGTAACGCCTTACTTAACTTCTGGAACATTTAAGCATGTTAAAGTATATGGATATATGTGTTTCACAACTTCAAGATCTTGTTTCCCACAACCTCCCACTTCAGAGCCACATTCATTAATAGGATTACTCACATTTCTGCAACAAGTCTCAACAATTCTGTTCCCATAAATTAACAAATCATATGGAGAAGAAAGTACTAAATAAGTTGTTTCTCAAGAGTCTGGGTGAGGCTTACCCTTGGAAAGCTGCACTGCACGCCAAGGACAGTATGTATGAACGCACTTCACTGAGTACATCTTTCGCTCCATGGAGATCCATCAGCCCTCCAGGCAGATTCCTCCCATGTTTTCTCAGCACACCCATAAATCTTGAAAACCCTCCCACTGGAAAAAAAACCAACAAATTATTCTTATTCCAAGGCAAGAACAGCACATCAGCTGATACAGCCAGGCAGATCTGCTTTTATTGAGGACAAATGAATGTGTGGGCTGTTCCTTGAGAAAACATCACGAGTTTCTTGCTGACAGTGATGATGTCGTTTGACATTTGAGTTTTGTTATTTGAAATGTCCATCCTTTTCATGTACAAAAAGAAAAGGTAAGCTTTCTGAAATCAGTGGAGTGGGGAGAAATAGGGTCCTTAAAAATCAGATTCTCAGTACCTACCACAGGCTGAGCAAACAAACTTTCCAGAGGAAGTCTTCATTTCCAGAGCTTTAGGAGATCCCTGTAGCAAACAGTGCTGACAGAGTGTATCTACATCATCCATTCATTAATCTGAATTACTTCTTTTAGTGCTTCTGCTGTTGAAGCCAACTCTGTGATTGCAGTGCATTTGCCCTGGAAGGATTTCTGCTGTATCATGCACTAGGGAGAAATAACTGTTGAGTACAATTTAACTCTCAAAGCTGAGAGGAAAAAAAATGAATAGTAATTATTCCCGCTTGCTTGCCTTTCAGGAAATGTGCATTTTAAAAGCTCATGTAACTATAAAAGCAGTTGCATGCTGAGCAGTTTTGAAAGATTTTTAAACAGTTTGAAATTCATGATATTTACCACCTCACAAGGACCACTGACAACTAGGATGGGTTTGGATCCACTGTTAACATTTCATAAATCAGACATGATTGAAACACAGAACAGAAGCCTGAGTCTCATGAATCATCTGCTTACATATGGTTTCTCTCTATTGGGATCATAAACCTTTGCATTTTTGGAAGCTTTCATGCACAAGAGGATTCTCTCATACACATAAAATTATTTTCTAGTCACCGAGACTGAGAGAGACTCAGATGCAGAAAGTTCTCTCAATCTAATTATTGTACTAATTATTTTACTAATTATTTGTGGCCATAAGTTCCTTTCCTAGACTGGAGAAGGATATAAAATATCCTCCACTTTTAGGAGTGCTTAGACATAAATTGAATATAGAGTAATAGAATAATTTTTTGGAAGTGACATATGGAGGTCATTTAGTGCAACATTGCTAAACTAGGTGCATCCTTAAGATCAAATCAGTGTTTGTCCAGTCAAATTTTGAGTATTTCCAAAGCTGTAGATTCTGCAAGCTCTCTGAGCAACCTATTCTGGTGATTAACCACTCTCATTACATTTTTTTTCTGTCATCTAGCCAGAATTTTAATTTTATAAATCATGAATGTTATCCTTACACTTTCACTCTAGATGTCAGAGAAGAGCCTGGAAGTCTTCTCTATAACCATCAAGTTATCACAGGAAGAGGTTACATTCCCTTTTCTTCTCCAAGCTAAGCAAACCTGGGATCTTCAGAGTTTCCAGCTATTCCCTGTGCTCCATGCAACTTCCCATCTCATTTAACAGCTGCTGGGCCTTCTCCAGTTTACCATCCAACACTTGGGACTCATGCCAAAATTAGGCACAGTATTTCAGATGAAACCTCATGAAAGCTGAGTAGAGGGTGGTAAAATATTCTCATGGCCTGCTGGCTACTTATGGCTCATTAGTGTGTCCCAGTGCACACTTATGCTCGTTTCTGCAATGCCATCCCTCTGTCTTGTGTTCAGTCACAGTCCCTCAGGACTCCCTGCAGAGCTGCTCCCAGGCAGTCACTCCCCATGAACTTCGCATTTGTTTGCATTCAGCTTCATAAGACTTCTGCAACTGCTACTCCAGCTTGTTAAGGTCCCTTTGAGTGATCGTCCTGTGAATCTGAAGAAGGATCAGACCATTTCATCATCCAGTCCCTTGAATGAAGGTATTAAACACTAACTGCCTCAGCATCAGCTCCTGAGGCCTCCCATATTTGTCAGCCAGTCATACTTTCAAAACTGACCAACACTCTTTGAACACGGCAATACAGCCAGTCTTTCACTCCCCTTACAGTCCATCATCTAGCCCATAACTATCAGTTTGTCTTCAAGAAAGCCATGGGACATCCTGTCAAAAGCTTTGCTAAAGTCAAACACACCCCCTCTCAGTCCCTATGCCAGTCATTTCAACATAGAAGGCAATCAGGTTGGTCAGGCATGATTTGCCCTCTTCTGTTGGTGTGACTGGGTTCTCCCAGTCTCCTTCTTGTCTTTCACGTGTCTGGAAATGACTTCCAGGAGAACTCTTTCCACAGTCCTCCACAGGAGTGATGTAAAGCTGACTGGGCTGCTGTTCCTTGGATCTTTCATCTCATCTGTATTAAAAACAGCTGTAACATTTGCTCTTCTCTGGTCATTAAAAATTTCCCATGCCTGTGGAAGACAGATCCCTGCCCACCACACAGCCAAGCATTGATCTACAAGATCCACAGCTCCCCTCTGGTCCCCTTGACCAGCAGATCTGAGGAAAACACAACAGTTTCTCTTTACCCATCATTCTAAATTCAAGTAGAGACCCTTGATCTGCTCAGGGTCTCCACTGGCAGTGTCACAACACCCACATGGATAAGCAACAATCAGTAATGGCTTAAGTCCCAGATGAACCTCGGAAAAGTCTTCACAGTATTACAGATTTGGGGCTCAGATGCTCCCAAAAACTGTCTCAAGACAGCAAATCTTATTCACAGATGACTTTCATCACCCTTTACCCTTCCTGCCTGAGGCACTGCCTCTATCACCTGAATCAGGTACAATCATTTTGGGTACTTCCCCAGCAGTGCCCATTCCTTCCCTCCTTCCCCACTATTCCAACCAAACACTTGTAAGAAAAAATATCCTTTTTCGTGCCAAAAGTCACCATCCTCCAGTTCCTGCTCTGGCTGAAGTCACCGTTCTTCCTCTACTTGTCTTCAGCCACTGCTTGTCCTTCCTTCTGCACAAACAGGACTGAGATTCTTGGCCCTGCAGGGTCTCTGCAGGTAATCCACCCCCCAGCCATCGTCCCTGTGGTGCCAGGACCTGCTCTTCTCCTCCCTCTGCTGCTGACCAGGTGTTACCAGAGCAGAGCCACTGCCAGGCCTGCACTGCTGTGCCCTCCTTCAGCACATCCATCTGGGTTAAAGCCATGTCTAATCCACCTAGGAAAGGACTGAAAATGTTCAATGTCTTGTTCTAGGAAAATTATTTCAAAAATTTCCAGTTGTCTGTTATAAATAATATATACGTGTATATATATATACACTCACAAACTCAGGTTTTTTTATTAAAGACAAAATTTAATCACTTGTGAAATTATATCTTCTATAGCACTGAAGGAAATTGTCTTTTCCTCTTTCAATCTTTGAACCTTGCCTACAAAGACTTAAAAAATACACACAGTGTAATAATCACCTATTGAAGCTACAAATGTCTGTGTGAGAAACTGCTCCATGTTCTTTCATGAGGTGTCTCATGAATTGCTACCCCGAAGTTATTTCCATATAAGTTTTGAATTTCTGAAGATCTCTCTGAACTTTTGAAGCACTCCTCTTTGTAAAGTGCAGCACACAATCCAGAAAAAACCCTCTGTAATCTGGTGAATGTTTAATGTCTGCTTAAATGCTCTGACCACTTTCAGCTTTTTGGCTATGTTGAAATTAACAACAAAAATGGCTTTGCCTAAGTTCTTTCCTTCTCCACAATTTGCATTCTTCACCAATGCACATTAAAGAGTTCATAAAAATGCATCATGGACCCATTTAAGGTATGTGATTAACAGTTAATAGGAGACATTAACTTGCAGTGCTATGATAGAGATGATCGTGTACAATTATATTTGATGATGGTAATTCACAACCATAATTTTTGTTATATTTTTAAAATACAGTATGACAACTGCTAGATATTCTAAACTGCTGTAGAAGATTAAATGAATACTGATGTAAAACTGTCCTGTTGTGTCCACTATTTATTGGTCATGTAATTCTGAGTTCTGCCCATCACAACAGCACCTCTTGGATATCCTTATAAAATGTAAAAGTTATTCTTTATGGATATTCTTTTTATCAAACCCTCATATGGAATTTTTTTTCTATTAAAAAGGTCTTGATATACAGTGAACAGAAATATCATCAGGCTGTGGAGACTTTTTCCGTCATATTTTTATCTTGAAATAAAAAAAAATAATTAAACATCAATTCAATCATTGTGCTAGATTTATTCAAAAAAGAAAAAAGTCTGTCTAAAATCCCTTGTATGTAAAAAAAAAAAAATCTGAGTTCATATTCATTCATAACTACAGAAGCCAATCCTGATGTATGGGAAAAGCTGAAAAAAACCCAGGAAACTTTTGGACAAGGTGCAAATTTCTCTGAAATATAGTATATGATTTATTATTTCTCTCCATCCTTGAAGAGATACACAGACCAGAAAAAGATATATAGTTATGTGAGGCTTTAATATCTTTTAAACTCCCTCCTTCAGTTTTACCAGTAAATTCACCTGTACACTGTCTCAGAGTGAAATTTACATAAAAAGAAATGCCTTTCTTTAGATGTAAGAAAGACCAAGGCCTCAAAAGGGAGGAGTAATACCTCAGGTTCCCTTGGGTTTTCCTTCTACTGTGTCTTACTGCTCATCACAAATATTTTTCTGCAATTCTAATATTTCATAATTCAAGATCCATTAATGGAGCAAAGAAATTATACAGATGATGGATAGGATTTTAAATTTTAAATTGTTTTGATGTTTAGTAAGCAGTTGGGATATTTTGAAAAGAAAAAATATATTCTCTTTTTTGATAAGTTGAATTGCTAGGGAAACAGTAATGATCTATTTGATTAATATCTTAATTTTTAATTAATGGCAAAATTCAACAACTTGTAAAAATATTTTTTAAAATTCCAGTTTTATGACATTCCATTTTAAAATGTATGGGGTTTTTTAGTATAAATTGGCCAGAAAGAGGAGAATAAAGCTTTTAATCTCCATTCACCCAGTGTATGTTACTGGACTTGAATAGTGAACCTCGACAGCTTTTAAATGAGGGGAAACCTGGCCAAAGTTTCTTTTGTTTTTAAAAGTCTTCTGTAGTTAAGAAAATAAGATTTTTTCTAGATCTAACTATGAATAATCTTTTTAAAAAATTTAATATACACATATGAGCACACATTCTTGGTGATGTGTATTTAAATAGTGTATTAAATTCAAGTAGCTAAGCACAGAAATAAAAAGAAATAACCACGTTATCATCATAATCTCACTTCTGCATTATGATACAGTATTTTTTATATCTCCGCTTTAGAAATGAACCCTTAATTCCTGTCTCATTCGTTGCATATGGTGGCAGCAAAGGTGGGCTGGTATATTATCTCTGCCAGCCATTTGTGTTGGCAGTGTTTTCTCCTTGTAGTTAATTAAATATTGCAATTGGAGAGAAAGAAAAAGAGGGATAAATTCATATTAGTGATCAGCATGCTCACAAGTGAAGAGCAGGACCTTAGTTCAAAAGTCTACTCAGAATAAAAGCCAAAAAGTCACCATCTGACAGCTACACTTGCAGTTATCCCATACTCTGCTCTCTTGCCACCCTGACAAGGTTGTAACAAGTTACATGATCTCCACTATTATAGAAATAAGAATTAATTTTTAAACAGATATTTAGATGACAATTGCTATGTGAAAGGCCTCTGAAAGTCCCATGTCAAAGACCTGGAGGAAGAGAAAAAGTGATCCAGACAAATGAAGCATATTTGGGAACCACTGTACAGGAAGAGCCCATCAAAATGGATTTTTGCCTCTTGCCCTGGGTTACTCTGCCTGCACTGAGCCATGATAGACTAATCCAGAAAGAAGAGAGTGCAAAATGCATGTTTTAACAACACTAAACACATCCTCAGTTGTCAGAGGTGCTGTACACATTTCCCTTTATTGGTTTACAAGAGGATGTGGCTTAGAAGCAACATTTCCTTATACCACAAGGAAAGCAAAGATGTAAGTTGACCAGGTCAGTCATGGGATCAATTTGCTTATCTTGTCCCTGCATCCTTCCATTTTGTGGTACAAATCAAGAGGCAGGCACAGTTAAACTCCTCACTCTAAACAAACTGTTGGTCAATTTACATGGATATCAGGTTCCTTACACACAGACTATAACTTCTGTTAGCTGTGAGAGTAATAACATCGAGGCAGCTCCTATGGGGGAAAAATGTTAGCATTCAGCTTTCTAATTATTAACAAGATTAATCTTCTCTCTTGCTGCTTTTAGAATTCCAATCAAACTATTTAAAAATTTAGAACCTGCTCCGTGGGAAAAAGAAATCTTAATTGGGCAGGATGTGCAGATTTTCTGCATATAATTGAGAGTTCAGATTAACTACTCCTTGCCAATGCTATTGTGAACTAGGAGAGTTGCTCCTTCGACTTTCCCTGTAATGGAGCAGGAGCAAGGCCTGGGTTCAAGTCCCCAAAGAGCATTTGCAAATGTGAGGCGATTATAGCAATTATCCACAGGATCTGTGTGCACAGCAGTGGTATAAAAACAATTCAGGTTGGATACCTGATTGAAAAAGGAACCATTCAAGACTTAAATGTCACAACAGTAGGCAGAGTTATGATAAAGGTCTCAAATCACTTGAGCATATCAGTCATTTACTCCTAGTCTGCTTAAATATAACAAGGATGGATTTTTCTCTCTTTTTTTTTTCTTTTCTTTTTTTGGTTTTTTGGTGGTTTTTTTTGTTTGGTTTTTTTTGTTTGTTTGTTTGTTTGTTTGTTTTGGTTTTGTTTTTTGGTTTGGTTTGGTTTGGTTTTTTCGTTGTTTTTGGTTTGGTTTGGTTTGGTTTTTTTGAGGGCAGTTCCAAATGAAGGTAAATGGGAGTAACCATAATTTTAAAAAATGCAAGGTAAATAATTTTAAAAAAAGTGAAGTTTACACATGAAGCACTCCCTGAAACAGTCCATGGATAATACTGTTTTTTGTCTTTACTTTTTCCCACAAAAATCCCTGCCAAAGTTTTCTGCTTTGATACCCCAAATCATACAACCACTAATGAGAAGACTGAGTTACAACCAGTGAGTTATTTTATCCATTACACTGAAATTTGGGGATGGGGAAATTCTTAGAACCACTCAAAACACAACTACAGCAACACTAACCACAAACACTCCCACACTGAGAAATTCACCCCCCACAGCCTATGACAAGAGGGAAATCCCTGTCTCCCACACGGTCTGCCAGGGAATTTTTGCCATTGCCTGCAAGGACAGGATTTCAGCCAATAATTATGAGATAATTTCAACATCAGCAGCAGCAGGGTTCCATCCTTTCATCAGATCACAGAGTGACAGCCTTGCATTTGCCTTTATGCATGAGACCATTTTGTGAAAGAGCCAGTGCCCACAGGGGAGATGGAGAAGGGAGTAAGGTTGTTTGTTCTTATAGCAGAATTTCCACAGAGATTAAAGTTTAAAGATCTACTGCACAGGAAAAACTAAATATTGATTAAAATATTTGAGTTTTATAATGGGGGCTGCAACTTGGAGAGTCTTATAGGCAGCACAGCCCTACAAGGTTCCTTTTCCTGAAGGCCATAAATGCAAGGAGCTGCTTAATTCAGTTGTAAACCAACCACATCTTGCTGAAAGTCTGGTTGAGTGGAATGAGTAAGCCTTATACCACAGTTGCCAAATTTTCCATTCACGACTCCACTCCTATCTGCACTTCCAGGCTTGCTTCCAGATTTCCTAGTTTGGGAAATGCTGCTTTAAGACCTTAAATTAAAAGCATATGTTGAGATTTAGCCTGACCTTCAGAAATGGCAAAGTAGTTGTAGAAGATAATGAGGGGGCGATAGATGGAGGTGAAGGAAGAATCAATAAGAAACTCTTTTCCCCACCCACAAACAGAATTTTCACTCAAATCACCTTTTATTTTCTTTTTTGTTTCTAATGTATCTTCTTTTTGAAATTAGTCTTCCAGCATTCTGCTCTGGGCCTGCATTTGAATGTGCCACTTTGTCCATTTTCCCATTGCCCACTAGTAACTTTTTACCTGTTGAGTTAATCCATACAAATAAAGGTCTCACTCCTCCAGACTACCTAAAATCAAAGGTCAAGCAACAGAAAAGGGATTTTTTAGTGATATGTCCCTGCTGGTGACTGGAGGATGCACCTTTCTGAGATCTCCTTTGGAGATCCCACCTTTAGAGCAGCAGTGCTCACTCATTTTATACCTCCTCTAGCACCAAGGAATGCAAGCAAAAGGCACAAAGCAACAGGGAACTAGGCTGGCTTAATTCCTCAGCTCAGGAAATGTTCATTATTGAGTCCCATGGGGCTGGTACCCACAGGCTAGCTGTGACACAAATATGGCAGTGCTGGATTTGATGCCTGTAGAGGGAAGCCTTAGGGTTCAGCGAGGTCAGTGAAACTGAGAGAGCAGAGCTTGCTGGTCCCACAGTGTCTGTGGTGCCTTTAAACAGGCACTGGGGAGGCTGATGCATGATTACTCCTTTTGATCACACTCTAAAGAAAACTTCCAGATGAGCAGCCTCAAGCCACCAGGAGACAAACTGAATTGGTTCTGATGGTGGCTGTAAAGTGGGGGAATCTCTAAAGGCCCTGTTTTTGTATGTCCACAAAACACTTGGATGAAATGTTTCAGAGCATGATTCGTGAACCCCTCCTCCAGTCTCCTGATTTTTGCAGCAAATGCCTGCAAAACCAGATGCTTAGTCTAACATATTTAGCCTTGTCCTTGAAAATTTCATTTAAATCACTAGCATAAGGTGACACTTTGTCAGTGAATAGTATGCAATTCTGTATCAGTTTTCATCTTTGGACTGTTTTTCTATAAAGGCAAAATTTAAATAAAAGAAATAAAATTATCAATTTAAAATTATGCTACATTCTGCACTATGATCAAAACTGCAGACAGTGTAATTTAGCATCACCTGATTTGTGGAAAACCAACTGAAAATAAGTGAACATTCATTCTGCAGCTGTTTTGCTCAATAACCATAATAATATAGTTGTTAGACATAAACAGCACACATCAGCTCTGCAGAGCACAAAAAATGATGCCAAGCTAAGTACCTGATAAGCTTTCACATTCAGTGTTTCCATGTAATTCAGTATTTCCCCAATGCAAATGAAAGCAGATCATAGCTGTCACTTGAGTATATATTGTGCTCTGGATGAGTAGGGCCTCCCAAGTGATGAGTTTCAGGAAATTTTATATTTTACCAGAAATTAAATGTTGACAATTTTCTGGACTAGAGGGAAGGAATCTCTTTGATGCCTCCAAGTGAGGGGGAAGAGATTATAGACATCATTAAAGAAAGAAACAAAACAAAAGATTAAACCTGAGGTTTTCAGGAGAGCCTAGGGGAAATAACTTAGTTCAAAAGCCCCTAATTCCCTTAGGCTTTTTTGAAATTCCCAGTCTGAGCACCACATTGCCACACTGGTGACTGCAGTTACTCAACTAAGAAGTGACACTAGCTTGAGTATCAGGAGCAAACCATGAGGCTCCATTTTAAATCAAATTGTACCAGTAACTCCTCATGAGATCTGACCCTGCTCCCTGCAGGAACCTTCACACCAACACTCCAGTCTGGGGATTCACACACACACACAAACACACACGTTTCACCACCTCACCATCACCTCCTACTTCCTCAGCTCTTCCTCTTCAGATCCTAACTGGAACTTTTCTGGTACCAATTCACAACTAAGGTTTGGTCCAGATTTTGCCTGGCTGCTAAGGGAAGCTAAAAATTAATCAAAAGGATACATTGGAAGTGTTGACTCTGTCTTGGCCTGACTCTGCCTTCGCACAAAAGGCATACTTCTTACAAAGGAGTACATGGGACCGTGGAGGAAGCACCATTCTGAAAAAAAGTGAAAAGATAGCTCTGATGGATTTAGCCACACCATGACACATTGTACCTTTTAGGTCCATACTGAACAGAACTGCAGTTCAGGTGTGTGGACTTAGACAAACATAAACTGTTCTGTGCAAAACATTCCCAGAAGGCTAGCTCAATCAAGAACCTGTAGGACCTAAAGCAATCTGTTATTTAATTAATCTGGGCATGACAAAGTAAGCTCAGCATACACACTCTTGAGGTTTGCTGTGAGTTCATAGGGTGGGTTGGATGTGTGACCATGATGTAGAGCCAGTCTGTGCTTCTGTGGGGGAGAAAAGCCAGGATTTCTCTGTGAGGCTAAGTGAAAATATAAATCTTACAGAACTTATGAGCATCTGGAAAAGACAGGAACTTATATAACCCTCTAAAATTTCAAAAAGTGGACATGTATTTTGAAACATTTAGGTGCAGTAGGGTCACAACTGAGAATCAAGGAAAGAGAGCATCTTATGGGATCCTACTACTCCAGGATCCAAAACACCAGAAATATGGCCAGGACATATTACCCAGTTTTTCCTTTCTTCATACCAGTATGCATTTTGTAAGTGTCCACCTTCATTACAGATGTTAGAATCCCTACTTAGAACATATTTAGGAACACTTCATAACATCTTTAAATTGCTGGGACTTTCCTCCCTTCTAATTTTCCACTGTCTGACTGGGAGGATGAGCCAGTTAGAGCTTTTCAACTTGCTTTATTTCTCTGCTGTCATTTTATTAAGTTTTCCACCATAATCTCCTGCTTTATAGGCACAAGGCATAACACCTCCAGCTGTCAGATGGTTTTCTGCAAGAAATACCAGAGCAACCAGAAACTGTTCAGGATAAATTATAGGAGGGTAGGTATGCTGAGGCTGTCATGACCAAATTTTTCACAGGATTTTAATTATGGGTTTTCTTGCTTACCATGATCCCTGGCATGACACACAACTGTTCTTGCCAGTTACTTACTTGAGCATTTTTCTAATTACATTGAGGAAAATGAGTACTTTCAGGTTGTGCCTGTTCTCATCATATACTTTTTATTTTCCTATGATATTTATTATTTGAAGTATCACAGGGAAGAAACTAAAACTTAGGTTATCATTCTGTAGGCCATTTTAAGAGAGAAAAAAACCCCCTTTTAAATTCAGATATGCTGTATTTTCAAGGTACTTCAGTATTTGGATTTATTTTTTTTCTTTCACCCCCTGTTTAGAAATAAGATGATTTTATTTTTGCTTGGAATGATATTTGTTGAAATACTTTGACTTTTGGGACTTCCTTTTTTCTCATTTAATGAAATACAAAATATTGGGACTCTGTGCTTGGCATTTTTTTTTCCTAAATAGTTTATGTTTTCTTCCTACAAAAATGAAAGTCTTTGAAGTTCTAACAATAAAGAGAATTTGTCATATTCCATTTTTTCTGAAAATTCCTTAAGTAGATCAATGAGTAGAAGAAACAGAAGAAGAAACAATGTAATTGTATGATACCCTGGGTGGCTGAAGTAGAATATTATCAAGTAATAATGTTCATATTCCCTAATAAATAAATGGCATCAAATATGTATAAAGCTTGAACAGGTACTGGCAAATCATTTAGGAGTGTTTGTGCTTGGGACAGATTGAGAGTTAAGACTCTTGCCTCATCATCTGGAGGGAAAATTACTACACACCAGAAGGATCAAAACAAAGATTTTCAATGAGATCCTTACATCAGTAATTGTTTGTAATAACTCAATTAATCTCTGTTACATGGATGTTGGGTGTGACTTTTACTTTTTTCGTTGGTTTTTTTTGGAAGGAAGAAGCTTGTACACTGGAACATATTCACATAACATATGTAACCCACACCCTGCTGACCTACACAGTATGAAAATTGGGAGGAATGAGGGACATATTTTAACATCACCCCCCCCCCAAAAAATAACCTAAACAGAACAACAACAAAGCAAAAATAAAGTCAAGAAATTAATTCACTTTTTTTTCCAGATATGAGTTCTTCCCTAGGCTGGCTTTGGACATGCTCACATTTGAGGTTGTGTTCTGATTGTGTTCCTTTAAAGCACTGAGTGGTTGAAGCCACAGAGTGCAGCAAAAGCAAGAAATAACTCAGCCCCAAGCCAGAGGCCAGTGCAGGGCAGGAGCCTCCCTGCAAAAAACAGGCCAGCTCCCAGTCCAGGAGCAATTGTTGCCATTTAATGTGCTACTGACACCATTGAATCTGCCACATAGCCTACACCAAATCTGCACATTAGATGTGGCTCCCATTTTGATGATATCTGGCCGTGGTGACCCAGGAGAGCACTACCTACCTCTTTTTCTCACAGCTGACTTGTATTCTGCATTTCTCACTGCAGATTAGAAAAAAAACCCAAACATTTCATTTGGACATACACACCTTCCCACCATTTTGTTTGGGGTGGGGTTTTTTTTGGGTTTTTTGGGGGTTTTTTATATTTTCATGGAGAATTTCTGAATTGTGATAAATGCTCTGAGCTTGCAATTGTAGGCACAGGAGGAGGACATTAAGGAGGAGAATGGACATTATGAAGAGAAAAAGGAAAAGAAAAAGGAAAAGAGAAAAAGAAAAGGAAAGCAAAGGGGAAAGGGGAAAGGGGAAAGAGGAAAAGGGGAAAGGGGAAAGAGGAAAGGGGAAAGGGGAAAGGGGAAAGGGGAAAGGGGAAAGAAAAGGGATCATTATGTAAAAGTAGCAACATGAAAGAGGTAAGTGTATAATTTGCATCCCAGTGGCAAAACATACCTGTCATAGAGCAAGCAGACATTTGCTGCAGATATTCTTCCCCCTTCCCCCCAGCCCCATAAATGTTCACCTCTCCAGCTTCCTAAGAGATATCAAAACAAATGCAAAGGTAAAATTTGTGTCTCTTGTCAGTCAATGCAGACCTTCGTATTGGCCCATACTGAGTTTCCTTCTGCAGTTCCACAGGGCACTGTTTTATGTGTGTTTGCAGATCCTGAATAGGTCAGCCACCTGTTAATGGCTTATTAGAATAGTCATTGTTTGAGGTATGAACAAATGAATAACCCATTTGAGAATATCTACAGTCACTGATACAGAAAATATGAAATATGTCAGAAAGAATGAGAGAAATGCACACTTGGAAGAAAAGTAAATTGTAATTAACATCCTAACTTGAGTACATAACCAAATACTAAAGGGTTTGTTTTTGACTGAACATTAATGCCTGAAACAGATCTGGGAATAAGTTTATTGGCTGCCCTATCCATGATGGTTATTTTATAACTCATGTCTCTACAGCAAACATTTGCAGCTCATTGAGAATCACACATTTCCAAGAGATGTTATTATTTCGAAAGTGAATATGGTGTGTTTTGAATAAAATAATGTCAGATTTTGGAGCTATCCAAAGTGTCTATGGACACACATATTTGGGTTATACCAGCATCTCCCCCAAAACTAAATTTTCATATGTTTAAGAAAAACATTAACATTTAATTAAAATGAATTATGTGGAGCTCATAATGTCACAGAAATTTTCTTCTCAAACCAGATCATTACTTTTTAGTATCGTCTTTAACACTATTTTTAGTGTTATTATTTCTTAATGCTGTTATACCTTTCTTTTTTATTTCTGTGTGCTGAGGGTATAATTTTGCATAAGTTGCATTTTTACTTTGGCTGTCAGTGGAAATTTGTTTCTATGCAAAGGCCTCATAAGTACAAAGCCTATGTTAAACCTCATATGTTTAAGTTCATACAGAATGAGATAGGACTGAGCAAATAACAAAGGGATTTATGAAGTGGATCAAAAGCAAATATCAATATCAATTGATTTGATATCAAATACCAAATGTAAAAATGAATATGATGATCTGAACATTTTTTTCTTCAAAAACTAAGAAATGCACCAATAAATGCAAAGTAAATTTCAGAATAAAATTTTCCATGTCAGATGTTTGTTAAAGAAACTAAGGATGTCAAAATATGATTTGTAAACCTTCCAGAGGTCTCCCTTTTATGTGGTAGTGTATTTGCTTGTTCCTTGTTTCTTTACCAAAACAAGCCTCATCTTCCTGTATTCAGAATCATGCTGAAATACCAGTCTGGAGAGTAATTTTGACATATCTTGATTTTTGCTGCAGGTCTGAGTTCCCAGGCTTGCCCAACATCAAGCAGAGAGGTTTGGCACTAAAACAGTTCTTGAGCTCATCCAAAAGAGTAAAGGTGAGTTCTGGATGACTGCAAACCCATAAGCTTGATGTTCAGGCCACTTACCTTAGGATTTTTGATCTCTTCACCAAGTTGTGTTTAATTCTTTCTATAAAGAATTAAATATTAAACACAAACAAATGAAACACCTTTTTTCCAGATCAGTGTCACTTGGGCTGGGCTCTGCTGAGGAAGTGCTATGGGATATTTTAGTTTTGGCTCTCCTGGTCTTGGATCTGCTCTGTGATTTTTGGCTCCCCAGTTGGTCAAGAATTTGGGTTAGTGTCATGCTCAGCATTGAGGTGAAATCTATACAGGCATGTATATACTTCTTTTTTTTCATTCCTCACTTTAGATCACTGAAGAAAAAAACCATAGAAGATATTTTTGTTTAGGTGCACTTGTGTTGAAGGCAAAATATTTGTTTTCACACAAATACAAGTCAGCTACAAAGACTGACCAAATGATCCAGTTCAGTCAGCCTTTCTTTGAGACCAATGCTCATCTGCCAATGACTTTTGTGGGAAAAGAGAAACTGGTCCACCATCAGAATAAAATAAATTAAAAACATCAATAAAGTATATACTCTCTGAGGGAGAGGGGAAAAGGAAAAAAGAAAAAAGAAAAAGGAAAAGAGGAAAAAAGATGAATAAAAGGAAAAAAGAAGGGAAGGGGAAAAGAGGGGGAAAGAGGGGGAAGGAGGGGAAAGGAAGGGAAAGGAAAGGAAAGGAAAGGAAAGGAAAGGAAAGGAAAGGAAAGGAAAGGAAAA